>NC_066342.1:2085091-2204544 GCF_022539315.1 Serinus canaria | reverse complement strand
CTGTGCCAGGGTCACCCAGATGTTTTGGCGTGGCTGAGGAACGATCCACGCAGCTGTCAGACTGCTCAGCGCGAACAGGATCACAACTCGGACAGGGCTCTTCGTGAGGTTAGTGGGAGGTAGATTTCCTGTTCTACAAAGGAAAGCAGACAATTTTTTAAAGAAAATACATACAAGTTCATGGGTCTGCCGGAATGCAGCTGACTTTTCTATGACGATTTTTCTTTCTTTTTCCGGCGGCGTCTTCTCTTGGAGGCAACAGCTGCTTGCTTCTCATCCCCGTCTGCTGGAGCTGGATTTTTAGGGATGAAAGGTTTTACCCACTTTTGGGGTATCCATCGAGGGCCTGAGGGGGTGGATACACATGCATAACCACGCCCCCAGGTGACGAGCTCATAAGGACCCTTGGTTGTCCAAGTTTCTGGGTCCTTAATGAGAACTGGTGGACGCTGTGACAACTTAAACCGGTTGTTATTATTGAAATGACGTATTACCGGAGGGTTCATGTTTTCAAATGAACAATTCAGAAAATTGATGGTAAACAAGGCTTTACAGAGCTTTTGTTGTGGAGTCATCCACACTGCAGAATTTCCCTGCCTAGCCAGGACTTCTTTGAGTGTATGGTGGGCACGTTCGATCACAGCTTGACCTGTGGGGGAGTGGGGAATGCCTGTCTTATGCTCCACTCCCCACTGCTGGACAAACTCCAGGAACTCCTTGGAGGCATACGCTGGGCCATTGTCAGTCTTGATCTCCCTAGGGACCCCCAATACTGAAAAGGCTTGCAGCAAGTGTTGTTTAGCATGCGCAGCCCTTTCCCCTGTGTGGGCAGAGGCATAAACCGCACCTGAGTATGTATCTATGCTGACGTGTACGTATTTCATGCGACCGAAACTGGGAATGTGTGTGATGTCTGTCTGCCACACTTCACAGCTGCCAAGGCCTCGGGGGTTAACCCCAACACCCAGGGATGGCACTGCCTGAAGCTGGCAATTGGGACAGGTGGCCACAATGGCTCGAGCCTGACTTCGTGTTAGCTGGAACTGGCGGATTAGACCTGGAATATTTTGATGGTATTGTTGGTGACTTAGTTTTGCCTGTTGAAAGATGTCTGGAAGGCGTGCCATTTCTGCTGGAGCTGCAAGGGAATCTGCTTTGCGATTACCTTCTGCGATCTCGCCTGGCAAATCGGTGTGTGACCTCACGTGCATCACATAGAAAGGGTGCTCCCGCTGTGAAACCAAATAAATTAGTTTTGAGAGCAACCTGTGGAGATGCCCATCCTCAATGTCCTTGAGAACTGCCTGCTCCGCCCTGGACACTACTCCCGCCACGTAGGCTGAATCGGTAACCAAATTAATTGGCTCCGAAAACTTCTCAAAGGCTCTCACGACTGCGGCCAGTTCAGCAATCTGGGGCGACCCCTCCACAAACTCAACATCAGCTTCCCAATGCTGGGTCTGGGGATTTCTCCAAGTCATCACCGACTTGTGGGATGCTCCAGATGCATCAGTGAACACTGTAAGCGCCTTGAGTGGCCTACGACTCCTTTTCTCAGGAGCAATGAGGTGGAATTCCTCGTTGAACAGCTTGTGTGACGGGGCCTGGACTGATACCTGTCCACTGTAGCTGTCCAGGGATAGCTGGAGACTGGCATTGTTCTGGAGCAGGTCATTGAACATTTTCTTTGTCAACTTCTCAGGAGAGCCCTTTCCCTCCTTAGCAAGATGGACTGGAAGGTGAATACACTCAAAGTCACAACCGGCCAGCTCACGCAATCTTAACCTGGCCTTCCAGATCAGCTGAGCTATCAGCTCCTGTGGCTGTGTGATGGTTTTGGATCTCTGATGGGAGAGGAAAACCCACTCTATGATTAGAAGTGGATCTTTTTGTACTTCAAACCACTGGAATATCAATCCGTGTATGTGTGGTAACTTCCCCAAAACAATGAATTCGAAAGGCAGCTCGGGCTTATAACGATGAGCCTGCCTCTCGGCCAAAGCCTTCTGAACTTTTTGGAGGGCGGTTTTTGCCTCTGGGGTCAGTTCCCTGGGAGAGACTAGCTCTCTCTCTCCCTTCAGTAAATTGAGAAGGGGAGCTAGGTCCCTGTTAGTGAGACCCAGCCAAGGCCTGACCCAGTTCAAAGACCCACACAAGGAATGGAGATCTGCTAGGGTTTTGGGATCACTCTTAATTTCCAATTTCTGCGGAACAATGGTCTGCGCAGTGATTTGCAAGCCCAGGTAGTTCCAAGGTGGCATCCTCTGAACCTTGTTTTCCTGCAATTGAAATCCAGCAGAGGTTAAAACTTTAACCACTAGGTCAAGTGTGTCTTGAAGTACTATGTCATCGGGGGCACACACAAGCACACCATCCATGTAGTGTAGGATGATTGCCTCTTTTTTCTGGGCCCGCACTGGGGACAGCAATGAAGTCACGTACCACTGGCAGATGGATGGACTGCATTTCATTCCCTGTGGCAATACTTTCCAGTGGTAGCGCTTCATTGGGGCTTTTCGATTGGTGGCAGGAACAGAAAAGGCAAACTTTGGAGCATCTTCCAGGTGTAGAGGAATATGGAAGAAACAGTCCTTGATGTCTAGGACAGCCAATTGCCAATTTTGGGGAAGCATCGCTGGGGAGGGCATCCCTGGTTGGAGAGACCCCATGTCCACAATTCTTTTGTTTATTTCTCTTAAATCTTGGAGGAGCCTCCACTTATCCTTCCCTGGCTTTTTTATTACAAAGGCTGGGGAATTCCAGCAGCTAGATGTCTCTTCAATGTGTCCTTTAGCTAATTGTTCTTCCACTAGCTCCTCGAGCGCCTTTATCTTTTCATTACTGAGTGGCCACTGTTTTACCCAGACTGGATCATCATTCAGCCATGTTAACTTGTGGGCGAGGCGCTCCACAGTGGCCGCTTTTAAAAATCCTAGGGTGTCTTAGGAATGACCAGTTTGACTCCCCACTGGGACATGGTGTCTCTACCCCACAAGGGAGCTTTGTAATGAGTAACAAATGGATGGACACTGGCCAATTTTCCGTCTGGTCCCTCAATTTGCATGATGCTTTTTGATATCTTTGCCAATGTGACTCCTCCTACACCTTGGATTTGGCCAGCCACGGGCTGCAAATCCCAATGTGATGGCCACAACCTTTCGGGTATGATTGTCACATCTGCCCCTGTGTCAAGCAACCCTTCCACATGGAGATGTTCTGTTCCACGCATCAGGTTGCATCCCATGATGGGTTTGTCCTCGCCAACCATTTCTGCCCAGTGTACACCGGGTGCCTTGTCATCTGCCGAAATGTCTGCTGGGACAGGAATGGCCTGGGCGATGATTTGCCCCTTGGCCAAATAGAAGGGTGGCTGTGGACAACACGCCAGGAGAATGAGGTTAGGTATGCCCCGTTTGATGGTCATGGGAGCCACCTCAATCTCCATGGGTGTGTGTGCAGTGTCCCCAATAACAAAGTACTCACTGTCCAATTTTGTGCAATCTTTTGTCAAGTTCTGGGAGTCCTCAGGTAGGCCCACTCCAATGACCATCCACTGGGTAGACCTGAAAGCAAAAGCTTTGGTGGTCCCGATCTTGAAACGCTTGTAAGACCACCAGATTTTATCGTGTAAATGGCAATGTTGTTTTCCCGCATCCCACTTCCCTTCCTCCCCCCTTTCTGTTTTGAGGGAGGTTTTCCCTTCAGGGAAGCCCGCCGCATTTATGTTGTGGTGCTGGGCGGGTTCATGCTGACTTCGGAGTTTTTTGGTGTGAAGGGTGTCTTTTGTTGCTGGCTTTGAGGGCAGTCCTGGGCAAAGTGTCCTGGTTTTATGCATATGAAGCAAATGACATGTTGAAGTTGTTCTGGTGACATCTGTCGCCTCCTGACTCCTGGAGATACAGCTGCCACCGTCTCTGGGTTTGTTGGCCTTGACCACGCCTCCCGTGCAGCAAACAGTTCCTCCTTCCAAGCACAGGCTTTGATCATCTCTGCCAGTGTAGGCGGGGGGTTGAGAGGCAGTCCCAGGAGCACCCTGGTGCAGACTTCATTGGCATTTCTCTGTGCCATCTCTTTCACTATTTCCATTTGTGTCTTGGGGTCCCGTACTTGTCTCTCAACCTGTGCACGGAGTCGGTCGACAAACTGCAAGAAACTTTCTGAAGGAGACTGTTTAATGTCAAGAAAACTACCACTAGGTTCAACAGATGATAGGTGGTTAAAAGCCTTGTATGCAACTTTTGAAATTCTATCTAGAATGAATTTGGACAGCACCGGAGCTTGGTCCTCAGGCTTATCCCACTCCCCCTCGCCGCATAAATGTTCATAAGTAATGTTATTGTTTTCTAAATCTTTGGCACCCTGAGGGGTTTGTTTAAGTTCCTCCACGAGATCTCTGAGAGATCTCTTCCAGGAGCTTTCCCATAGATCAAACTCTGACTGGGTAAGCAGGCACTGGAAAAGATCCGCTATATCAGTAGGAACAAATTCAAGGGATGTTAATGTAGCTCTCATCATGCTTCTAAAAATTTCACTACTTCTCCCAAATTCTAATTGACTTTTGCATAACGCGCGCTTTGTATGATATGAGAAGGGCTGATAGGTTCTAGGACCAGCCCTACCACCTGTGTATTGAACAGGGGCTACCAAGGGGATTGCTTCTTCCTCCCGGTTTTTGACTTCAGGGTTCCCTTTTCAGCCCCACCCCCGTGTGACCCAGCAGGGAGACCACCCTGTCCCCAAGCCCCACTCCCATGGGAACTGGGAAGGGGACCACCCCCTCCCTCAGTCCTACTGTCTTGGAAAGCAGGCAGGGAAACACCCTTCACCCCACCCCCATGGGGAATCGGAGAGAGTACACCCCCTGCCTCTGCCCCCCCCACCCTGGTGCCTTGGTAACCAGGAGGGGGGACATCCCCTTCTTCTGCCCCACCACTGTGGAAGCAGGCAAGGGCCCACCCCGCCAGCCCTCGGCCCCACCCTTTTGGGACCCAGGCAAGGGGGCGTGAGGAACAGGCAGGGAGGCGGGGCAACCGTGGGAACCAGGGGTGGGGTCACTAGTTGATGTAATGGGGGGTGGGGAGACAAAGGGGGGGGGGCGTCTGAGGGAAGGCAAGGGTTGTGAGACTTAAGGGGTTGGGGACAGGCGAGCGAAAGGGATTGTGGGGAGAAGAAGGGTAAGTAGAGGGCTGAAAAACGTGGATGACGCCATTTTGGGCTCCGGCCATGCGGTCAGCAGTATCCTGAATGCCAACCATGTGGTCGCAGCCATTTTGGGTAGTGGGGGGGGGTGAGAATGCGAACTCGGGATAACAGAAGTTGGGTTAGACGGGTGCACTGAAGGTGCTCTGTCAGCCTGTGCACAACTACCAGGGTACTGAGAGAGAGGTGGGAGGCCAGGGAAGCAGTGGCAGTGCCAGTTACCCTGAAATTGCCGGATAGCCTCGCTTGACTTTCGCAGTTCGGGGGCAGAGGGAGTGGGAGGAGCTGCAGGAGGGAAGAGTTGTTAGAATCCCTCTTTAGGACTGCTTTCCAAATCACCAGGAACACAGGAAAAAACTGAGACACTGTCCCATCTCCCTGTTCCGCTTTCGCTGTTAGCAAGTTTCCTATTTTGTCCCAGGCAGAGACAGAATGAGCATTCTGCTGGGTAAACTGAGGGAAATGTAAAGAAATCTACCGAACAAACCGTTTCAAAACTGCTTTGGAAACTGTAACGTTTCCACTACTTAGTGTGTCTAAAACTAGGGTATAAAGGCCTCTCTGTGTAGCAGAAAGCTTACCACCCATTTATGCTTTCTGCAGCACTCAATCTACCTTCTTTACAAGCTAGTACTAACAAAAACTGAAAGCACTAAGTCCACAGCCAATCCGGGAAAGAATCCGGGCAGCCTCCCTCCCCCTCCTCTCCGGGGGAGAGACGAACTGCTTGCGTACAAACCACACTGCTTTTAAAATGGCAGGCGCCCGCATCCGACTCCCCTGCGCCATGGGACTGCTACGCGGGTGCTCGGAGCCGGCCGTGCCGGTTCGCCGCTATTTGCTGGGGTCTGCCGCTACCCGGGCGCGACTGCTCACGGCAAAAACGCAAGCCGCAGCTTTCCTGCCACAGCCCGCGCCGCCGCCGCGGCGAAAGCTGCCCGTAGCACTGGGTTTACCCCGAAACCAGCCCGCGCAGCAGAATCGTGCCGCGCGCAGAGGTTCTGCTGCTTTTGGGGGCAGCGAGCCGCGGAAACCTGACCGATGGAACCCCACTGCTGCCGAGACAGCACACAGACAGCGCCGAGCAGCTCCACCCGCGCAAAACCGCTTCGAATTCGCAAAGCTCCTTGGGACCGGGTTTCCCTTCACTGGGAGCTCACCCCCACCCTCCGGGGGCTCTCCCAGGGTCCCACTAACACTCGCGGGGAATACTCACCCCGCCTGGGAACTGTGGCTGGCTGTGAAAGCTGTATAGAAGTCCTCATCTGGAATTGATCCGCTGTGAGTGTGGCAGGTTCTCGATCCCACCCTCTAGATTTCTTGCCGACAAAAACATGACGAAGAAATCAGAGGCAGATGAAAGTCCCAAAAGCTAACCTAATCCACTAGATGAATTACCAGCTCCTTCGTGGCCGTCGTGGGAGACGAACACGTTGGGCGCCACCTGCGGTAATCCGAGTTTTTCCTGGGCCTTATATGAGTCCAATCCGGCTAGCTTAAGACTCTAGCCCACACGGACCGGCATAGACGGAGGTAAAAGATGAGAGGCGCTCTTCTCCACGTGAGTGTAAGTATCCTGTTTATTGGCTTGGTGTAGGACACAGGTGATGGGGTCACCCAGGTAAAAAAGAGGGATTGGAACTCTCACACAGGAGGTTTTATACCCTAGGGGGTGAGGGGCTGGGGAGAGAGAACTGGAGCCAATGGGATGCCATTGGGGAGGGACGAAGTATCTGTGGGACAGACCAGGTGTGTGTAACGGGGGGTGTGTGAGGGGGAAACCATGTGATGAGGGAGGGGGAAAACCCATCACCAGTGCAACAACTAAGTAAACTATTTAGTGCAATACAACACTCGTCAACTGTCATCTGCAGTTGTGCCAGTCCTTGATGTTGTGTTGTAAGGGCCGAGATGCCGTTGGCAGCGCCGGTAGCTCCTAAACCGAGGAGCATTGCGATCGTGACGCCTGTTATCACTTCTCGTTTGTAGAGCTGGTTGCGTTCCTCGAACATGTGGTAGACCTCTTCTTCCTGGTGATACAGGACTCTGGGGACAATTTGAACTTGGACACAAAACTCAGTAGAATGATCGAATTTGTCAAGGAGTACACATGGGCTTACCCCGGATCGCTGACAGACCCACATTCCCGATGCAGCTGGGATCACCCTCTGGAATTTCCCTCCCTTAAGTTTGACTAATTCCTTGCAGACATTGCCCATCTGCTTTGCCAAAGTTGCATTGCCAAAGCATTTGCCTTGGTCTGTAACCTGACTTAGGGTAATGCCTCTCTGGGGGGTGTCCCATCTGCATTGGTGTGGATCGTTTGACTTTGAGAAGATGAAGGGGAGATCGAAGGCAACACCTTTGTAAAAAGGGGGCTGTGCATCATAGCATAACCAGCATGATTCTGTGAAGTTCGGGTAGGATTGGTTTAACGATATGAAGGTAGCATTTAACACGCTTAAGAATGGATTGGAGAGGGTTGGTTTGGTTAAGAGATCGGATGGGGAGGCTAGTTTCGACCTCTGCGTTTCACAGCTAGAACTACCGTTAGCTGGGATCCCTTCCCTGGGTCTACTCATTACTAGAACCGGATTGGGTCCGACTGATTGGGATATTGAAGCTGGGAGTCTGATAATTTGTATGTTCGCTCAGATGCCGCGGCCAGTGAGATGAGCATACGCTGTCCACACTTTTCCTGTGGCCCTGACATCATGGGATGGCTGCAGGATTGTCATTATATAGCCTGTGCAGGTGTGCTGTTTCAAGCCTCCGGGCATAAGCGCATACCCATCCTTGTGATATTTTGGTTTGATACATCCGTGTGGAATGTACTTAATTTGCAGGAACTTATCAGGCTGTTGAGCTGTCCATGTATTGCTTATCACAATAGTTTCACAACCCCAATAACCACAATATCCATACCCTGGGTAATTACAAAACCTTTTTCCTGGGTTGGAAGCAGGGCACCAGTACATCCCAAATACTGTTGTCTCCTGAAATCTGGGGTGCCCTGTATGCATGGGAAAAATGTCTTTTAACCTGAACTCGAGAGATGGGGTGTCGGCTGTAACAATTTCTTTAATGACTTCCTCACCTGAGAGATGGCGTAGAATCTACCTGAATGGCTGGTGGGGGTAATGTTTTGTGTCTGCTTGTCCTCCGCCTACTAACCCTAGAAACAAGATTACACAGAGATACCGCTGCTGCTTTGATTTTGATGGCGTGAGCTTCTCAGGTGATGTCAGGTTGCTTGATGGCCTCTCTCTCTTTCCCGGTAGTGGGGCGTATGAGTTTCGGGGACGTCCAATGATCCAGTCCTGCAAACAAAGTCTCACAATTCTCATGAGTTTCCCTTTGAAGGTCTGGTTTAATGGATTTGAGTGGACACCATTTAATGTCCCCGTCTTTTTTAAGGGCCGCATACCCCAGCCCCATGAGCACTAATCTCCAACCCTGTTCCCACTCCCCTAGTTCATTTTTGATCACCACCCGTGGGCCTTCCTCTAGTGCTCGAGTGGCCCAGTGTCTCTAAGCAGAACTGTTTGTTTCATCCCCCCTAGGGAATTGATTTTACGCTAGCAGCGCAGTTGCCAGGATGCGCACCTGGTCACCCGGGGGAATGGCATTGGAGAAGCTTTCTGCCTTTGCTAGCACTTCCAGCTTAGTTTTCAGAGTCTGGTTTGCTCTTTCGACTATGGCTTGTCCGGTGCTGTTGTATGGGATGCCCTGCACCAAGGCGATGTTCCATTTCGAGGCGAATGTTTGGACTACCTTTGAGATGAAGTTTGGGCCGTAATCTGTTTTGATTTGTTTTGGAACCCCAAGCCATGCCATGGCTGTCAGCCAATGTTGGATGGTCGCTTTGGAATTGGTCTTGAGATGCTGTGTAGCCACAATCATGCCGCTGTACGTATCTACAGTAACTGCAAGCCACGCTCGGGGTTTCAACAGCTGGCATTGTGTAAAGTCTGTTTGCCACATTTCTGAGGCTTTGAGGCCTCTGGGGTTGACGCCACTCGACCACAGTGGCGACTTCTGGCAATGAGGGGACGTAGCGACGACGTGCTTTGCGTCTGCAGTAGAAATCCTGCACCTTTTTGCAAGCGCTTTAGCTCCGATGTGAAGGGTTTCGTTCAACTGACGAGCTTCTTTCAGTGTCCATATGCCCTTTGCAGCGATGTCAGCCTTGTCGTTGCCTATTTGGTAGAACCCTTTGATTGGGTCGTGGCTGTTGACGTGGATGACTGATATGGTGCCTTTCCGTGAATAGAGCGCTTCCTCCAGCATCGTTGCCACTGTGGACACTGATACACCTGGTCCGGACATGGCTAGGCAGAGTTTAGCCACAAATATGGAATCAGTCACAATGTTAAGGTGTTCTTCTGGGAACAGTCCGCACGCTAGTGCCACAGCTGCTGCTTCAAGCTGTTGGACCAAAAGCGTGGGGTCGGTTGCCTTGACACATTGCCACTGTTCTCCTGACTGCCACACTGCTGCTGCGGTGGAGGTCTAGGATGATGCGTCCGTGAAGATGGTTGGTCCTGCCTGTGGTCGGTCGAGTACTTTTGGTGGGAGGTCGATATCGATGACCGCGAGCAGCCAAGTCCAAGGGGGTTTTTCTGCGTAGCGAATTTCTCCTCCAAAGCCTGTAAGGGCTAGGGCTAGATATTCCGATATTGTTGTTGACTGCGCAGAGAGCTGTTTGCGGAGAGGCAAGCTTATCTTGGACGGCTCGATGCCTAGATGTCTTAGGGCAAGTTTCCTGCCTTTCATGATGAGGTTGCAGAGGCACTCGACTCCCGGGGAAAAGGCACGCGACGGTTTCCCCAAGACCACCTGTAGTATTGGTTGGGCCTTGTCAGGGGGTCCTTGGGCTAAGGCTCCCACTCCCCCCTTTTTTGTAAAGTGGACATACAGATCGACTGGAGCACTTGAATCCCATCTGGTGAGCATGCTCTCTGACATCTGATGTTCGATGAAGTTGAGCGAGCTTACCGCTTCTGGTGTCACGGTTTGCTGCTCCCATGGGTTCTTCCCTTTCAAGAGGTCATTTAGAGGGTCCATGACTTTGGGAGGAATCAGGACGATGTTACGGAGCCACTGTAAGGACCCTACCAGCTGTTGCATGTCGTGGAGCGTCTTGATGTCCTGGCGGATTTTCATCTGGGGAGGAGTTATGTAGGAGCTTGTGGTTCCCACTCCTAGGAAGGTCACGCATGGTCCCTTTTTTATTTTTGCGCTCGCTACCTCAAAGCCATTTGTCCTTAAGGTCTCGGAGATGGTTGACACCAGCTGGTCCACTTGTCTCGTAGATGGTGCGGCGATCAGGATGTCGTCCATGTACTGCACGATGGTTACAGTCAGATTGCTCTGCCAGACAGGTGCTAGCGCTTGGTCCACAGTGATCTGACAGGTGGTAGGGGAGTTGAGCATTCCTTGTGGAAGCATCCTCCATTGGAAGCGTAGGTTAGGCCGCTGGCTGTTTGGGAAGATGATGGAGAAGGCGAAACGCTCCTTGTCGTCTTTGTGTCACCGACATGTTTTATGAAAAATCCTTTACTTAGGATTTTTCCCCTCCTAAAAGCTGAGAGGCCTCAGGAACAAACTGTAAACAGTTCTTATCTGCTGCTGTGGAATGCAATGGGGAGGTCTGTGATTGGCCCCGTCAAACTGTTTCCAATTAAGAGCCTATCACAGAACACCTGTCCGGCCGGTCTCGGTCTGAGAAGACTTTTGTTTTCACATTCTTTTTCTATTCTTAGCTTAGCCTTGTAGTGAAATCCTTCTCTCTATTCTTTTAGTATAGTTTTTATATATTATCTATCATATAATAATAAATCAAGCCTTCTGATACATGGAGTCAGCTTTGTCGTCTCTTCCCTCATCCTGGGACCCCTGAGAACGAGGTAACAGTCTTTGTGCAGGGGAACAGAAAAGAAGCAGTCTTTGATGTCGAGCACTGCACAGGGTTGTCCTCTCGGTATCATCGAGTTCATGGGCAGCGAAGTTTGCACGGGGCCCATAGGCTGGATTCTCTTGTTCACTTCCCGCAGGTCATGCAGGAGACGAAAGCCTTCACCAGACCGCTTAGGTATTACAAAAAGCGGAGTATTCCATGGACTGGTGGAGGGTTCTATACGATTCTTGTGTAATTCACGGCTAACTAACTCAATGAGGGCAGTCATTCGAGGCTTTGACAAGGGCCACTGTTCGACCCACACTGGGTCTGCTGATTTCTAAGTCAGATTGATGGGCAATGGTGGGTATGCTACAGTGGCCCTTAGAATAAATTTGTCACTCTAACATCCAGCAGGGCTAGGGCATCCCTCCCCAGCAAGGGTGGGCAATCCGACATCACACATGCAGTGAGGGTGATGGTTCTTCCCGGTCCTCTCTCGGTGCAGAGGGTTATTGCCACTGGTTGGGTGCTCTTGTGGGCTCGGGACAGCCCTCCAACTCCGCCCACAATGGGGGCTACTTCTAGCTTCCATGGTCGAGGCCAATGTATGTCTGGGATGACGGTGACATCTGACCCTGTGTCCACCCAAAAGGTAAGGCAGATGGCCGAGTCGTCGGAACTATTGTGGAGACGACACACTGCCCACATGATCAGTGGGTGCTTGCCCACTTTCACGGCGAAGGCCACCCATGGGTCCCGTTCCCATGCTTTCATGGCCAAAGCCACCCAAGGGCCTCTCCCCCAGGGGGCTGTTCTTGGTATTCCTGAGGTGCAGGTGGGTTCGATTAAGTCATTGGCTGGGCGACAAAGTTTGTCATTCCCTGAGGGGGCGGTGCTGGTGGCCATGAGAGCCCTGTGCCCCAATGAGGGTTGCTGTAGCTGGGCCGCTGCGTGTTCCAGGTGGGAGGAAGCTAGATATGACCCGGCTGCCCCCTCCCTCTCCCGTTTCCCTGATGCCTGGATCTGCATTCCTTAGCTAAATGCCCCTTCCTTCCACATGCCCAGCATGGTCCCCTAGGTTTCTCCTGGCATGGTGGAGCAGCTGCTGGTGGGCGTCCTGACTGGGGGCAGTTTATTGCCAAGTGCCCAGCTTGGCCACACTTAAAGCATGCCATGACACTCGTTATTGCAGTGTGAACTGCTGCTTGAATGGGAGCGAGGTGTTCTTCCTTTGCAACGTGTCTGATCATGGCAGCTATATTAGACCCCTGCGGCAGTGATCTTAAAATGTCCTTGGTGGCTGAGTTGCATTGTTGGCGTAGGCACTACGCCAACACAGGACCCTTTGCCTCTGAGGGTAATGTCGAGGAAACCAAGGCAGCCTGTAAACGATCCACAAATTGATTGAAGCTTTCACTCTCACTCTGCTTTATTGTGGACCAAGGCCACGGTTTGGCTATTACTTTGGAAGCAACACGGATGGCTTCTCGGGCAGCACAGGTTGTTGTCATAACCTCATGTGCCCGCAAGCCCTCAGCCTGTGCCTGAGGGGTGATCGTTGTAGGGTCTGTGCCCTTTAGCCTCTGTATGCTGGAGCCGTGCAGTGGATGGTCTGCCCCTGTTACCAGGGCCAGCTGCTTAATACAGTTATCGTCCCATTCCTCTTTAAAAACGATCATCCCTGCCCTATCAAAAATCATTCCGCAAGTCCGCTTAATATCAAAAGCTAACATGTCATCCCCTCCAAAAACGCTGTCAATGAGTGTGGAAACCATGGCAGAATTAATCCCCCTATCTGCGATTGCTTTAATAATTGCCTGCACATCTTTCGGGTTTACTGGGGAATAGGTCCTTTGATTCCCGCTGGCTCCCCCCACCCGAACCGGAAACACCAGTTTCGCCGATGGAGTCCATTCAGCACACGCTATTTTTATTTTCCGCCAGTCTGTAAGCAGGGTTCGATCTTTCTCTGATATCCCCTTTACCCATGCAGGAGCGCTGTGTCTAGTGACCTTATATGCCGCTGCTCTCTTTCTGTTACAACCCAAATCCGAGTCAGAACTCCCCGATCCACTCTCGAGCTCGGAGCTCGAGTCTGAGTCTGAGCCGGAAGTCGACTGGCCGGACGTTTCCGAACTGCTCTGCCTCTTTCTCGGGCTCTGACCCCGCCCCTTCTTGCGGGAGTCGGGCCGTTTTGTCCCCTTAGGGTCCCCCCGCCTCCTGCTGGGGGACGTCCTTGCCCTATAAGGACCTAATGTCAACTGAGCGCTCTGATTGGTAATACGCTCCTCTGCGGGGGCCGCCCCGTCCCCCCGCTCACCCGTGCACGCGTTGTTAAGCGAGCTGACTGCATTTCTGCCCTCCGCGTCTTCCTTTCCGCCCTGAACACGCGCTCCGGCGCCATTTTCAAATGCATAAAGAGGTGGTGCGCTTTTATCCACCCCTTCGGGATCCGGCAATTTCGCCACCTCCCGCGCCTCCTCCGCGAGCCCCTGCCAAAACGACCGCGCGTGTTCCCCCCCCCCCATGGTAAGCCGGTCTGCCGGGGAGAATCTGGCGTTTGCAGTATCGTGCCGCCGATCTGTTTAAAGTCCTCCGCCGTCTGTGTTTCCGCGCCCACCCCCAACTGCGGCGTGGCTAATAACCAAGCCTGCGCGGCTTTCCAGGTTTCCTGCTTTTCTCTAGCTTTTTGCATAGCCTGCACAACTCTGCCCCATGACGTAAGAGCCTTCCCTGAGCCTGAGGACATAGTTTCCTCATCTAAAACCTTAGTAAAAGTATCCCATATCTCCGAATGGAGAATATCCACTGGGCTGTCTATCGCCCCCAGTTTTATAACTCTCGGTTAAGCAAGACATAAATCTTTTAGCTTACAATCTATTCCCCATTGAGAATGTATCTGAGTTACGACCTTCGCGATTGCTTCCATGTCGTCGCTGGTCTTAGGGGGGCCCCCCCGCTGCACTAGGCCAGCTGTGCAGCCGCCGGTCCCCTGTCCAGGCGATCCCCAAACTCCAGGCGCTGCAAATTCTCGGGTTTCGGCACCCGATGTCGCCATTACGGTGTGGCGACCTGGTTCAGGAAGTCCGGCACGGTGACCCAAAACCCAGGGCCACTCGGTCCAATGCTACATACACCAATATGGCGGACAGCAAATGGTGTTTATTGAGGGGTCTCAGGGGTATTTATGGCTTGGGCAGTCTGTGTCGATTCCTTTGCTCATGTAAAGCTGGGTGTGGCCAAGTACGGAGCAAAGGTCAGACTGCAAGGTGAAGAAGGGGGCTTCCTGTCTACCCGTACAGCCCGAGATCTTCCGCACGCAGATCCCTAGCTCTCCACACACCATCCCGCGAGGGATGTGGTCAGTCAAGGGGAAAATGCAAGGTGTCTGTTTGAAAAACACAAGACCGGGGGCGCGGGGAGAGTCTAGGGGGAAAACCGGTCACGTTTGGGGTCAGGAGGGGCGAGACGAGCCTGGAAAATTTCAGGAACCCATCCATCTTCTGAAACCGGAGGAAACAGGTAAGGAAAACAGCCCACAAGTCGGCAGAGTGGTTCGCTGTCCGACTTGGTCAGGCTGGCGGCTTTTTGCGAGCCGGAGAATCCGACATCAGAAAGAAAAACAGGACTCGAGACGAGCGTCCTGGCGAAATGAGAGAAGGTAAGAAAGATTGTAATTTTCCTTGAGAAAATGGGGTTGGGAAAGAGCAGACACCAGAAGAAAACTCAGGAGAAACCCTCTCGAGTCCCCGAAAGAAGTCTACCAGAAATCCCCAGAGATAGTTCCCTGGGGTGGGTGCTGGAACACTGGGACGAGAACCCGCGGAGGGTGGGAAAGTCCAAGGAGAAAATGATCCATTTTTGTATGGAAAAATGGGGAGGGAGGGAGATCGGACAATACGTGGTCTGGCCGATATTCAGCACATTTGAAACCTGGACTTGTGAGTCTTTGTTTGACCACGTGGCCGGCTGCAGTCCGCAGGATCCTGAGGAAATTGAATACGCGGACATGTGGAGGCATGCTTGCTCGGGTCTATACCCAGTGCGAGCTTGCCGGCTCGTGGCGAAAGCGAGGAGGGAATGGGAACCGTTGGAAAATCTTCCACCCCCTTACCTTGTGGCCCCGCAACAGCCTGATTCCACACAGGCACAAGCGGTGCCAGGGATACCTCCCGAGGCGGGGGTCCCGCAAGCCCAGGCGACTGCACCGCCACCCCCAGCAGAGCAGGCAGCGGCATCCGCTTTCCCACATGGCCGCGCAGCTGCGGCACAGCCGCTGCCACAGGCATCTCCTAAAACTGAGGAGAGAAAGGTAGACCTCCTTGCGGGAGGTACCGACAGCTCCAGGGGTGATTGGATATGTCCACACCCCGATTGACACCAGTGATGTAAGGGCGTTCAAAAAAGTAATGGGAAAATTAATGGATGATCCTTTGGGGGTGGCAGAGAGGTTGGATGAATTTTTGGGAACCAGCATAAACACCTATGAGGATCTCCAAGCGATCTTACGATCGCTGTTTAACAACGAGGAGAGAGACATGATCCGGTCAGCCGCAATCAGGGATTGGGAAAGGCGGAACCCAAATGGGGGAGCCGGGGAGGAGCGATGGCCAAAGCAAAAGCTGTCTTGGGAAGCCCAGATGGAGGAGGGGAGGCAAAAGATGATAAATTTAAGAAATATGGTTATTCAAGGTATCAGGGAAGTGGTACCGAAGGGGCAGAACATGAGCAAGGTTCTCCGGGAATGTCAGGGGAAAGACGAAACCCCCACAGAGTGGTTGGAAAGACTTCGGAAGGGTCTGAGAATGTACTCAGGAACGGACCCTGATTCCTCAGTGGGGATGGTGTTGTTAAAAACACAGTTTGTGGCGAAATCTTGGGAAGATATTCAAAGAAAACTGCAAAAGAGAGACGGGTGGCAGGAGCAGGGACTGCAGGAACTGTTGCGGGAAGCCCAGAAAGTATACATGCTCCAGGATGAGGAAAAGCAGAAAATACAAGCCAAGGTTCTTGTGGCGGCAGTGAGAGAGGCTCAGAAGCAGGAATGGGGGAAGGACACGGCAAAAAATGCGCTGGCAAAGAAACCGGGTCCGTCTCAAGAGAAGGGCTCGGGTGAACAAAAGCGGGATTTTGAATGTTTTTACTGCAAACAGAAGGGGCACATTAAACGGAATTGTCCCAACAGAGCCAAAGACCAGGCAATGTTTCAGGAAGATTAGGGGTGTCAGGGGCTTTTCAGTCTGGGGTCTGGAACATCTAGGAAGCCCTTGATATAATTAAGAGTAGGACCCTGCAAGGAAGAAATATGGTTTATGGTAGATTCGGGGGCGGAATGGACAACGGTGCTACAGCTACCGAGGGGTGCTCTCTGAGCGATGACTTCATGACGGTAACTGGGGCAAAAGGGGATCCTTTTGAGGTCCCAGTCATAAAGAATGTAGAAATAAATACGGGATACAGAAAGCACAGTGGCAATATTTTATTGGCAAAGGACACGGACTTTACCTTACTGGGGAGAGACATAATGGTTGCTCTGGGAGTGGGGTTAGCGGTGGAGAAATCTCGACTCAAGGTGAGACTTTATAGCCTCACTCTACCAGATGAGGAAAAGATAGACCCGAGGGTGTGGTATGTTCCGGGAGAAGTGGGGAGGCTGGACATAGAACCAATTTGGGTGGAAATTGAAAGACCAGAAGACCCCATACGGGTCAAACAATATCCCCTCTCCATGGAAGGGAGGAGGGGTTTGAAACCAGTGACTGATGAATTAATAAAGAAAGGCACACTGGAGCCGTGCATGTCAAGGTATAACACCCCAATTCTGGCAGTCAGAAAACCAGATGGCAGCTTTAGGCTGGTGCAGGATTTACGGGCTGTGAATCAGAGGACTAAGACTTTGTTCCCCACAGTTTCAAACCCTTACACATTGCTGAACAATCTCTCTCCTGAGGACACTTGGTACAGTGTAATTGACTTAAAGGACGCTTTCTGGACCTGCCCTCTTGCCGAGGACAGCCGCGATTATTTTGCATTTCAGTGGGAGGACCCGGAGACGAACAGGAAGCAGCAACTCAGGTGGACTTCGTTGCCTCAGGGCTTTGTGGACTCTCCAAACTTATTTGGACAGGCACTTGAACAGGTTTTAAGTCATTTTGTGCCAACCGGAGGGACAAAGCTTCTACAATATGTAGATGATTTGTTGGTCGCAGGTCAGGGGGAGGGGGAGGTAAGGGCAAGCACAATTGAGCTACTGAATTTCTTGGGAGAAAGGGGATTGAAGGTTTCAAAGTCAAAGTTGCAGTTCACAGAGCTGGAGGTCAGGTACTCAGGACATTGGTTAACTAAGGGCAAAAAGAAACTGGACCCAGAAAGGGTGGCAGGGATTATTGCCCTGCCACCCCCACAGACAAAAGGGAGGTCCGGCAGCTTTTGGGGTTGTTGGGATACTGCCAGCAGTGGATTGAAAGTTACAGCGAAAAGGTGAAATTTCTCTACAAGAAACTCACCACAGATTGGATCAAATGGACACAAAAAGATGAGGAAGAATTCAGAGGAGTCAAGGAGGCACTCACGGCAGCACCAGTGCTGAGCCTCCCTGACACGAGGAAACCTTTTCAGTCGTTTGTGGATGCTAGCAACCTCACGGCACATGGGGTGTTGACGCAAGACTGGGCAGGGATAAGGAAACCTGTGGGGTACTTGTGGCAGCTTTTGGACCCGGTCAGCAGGGGTTGGCCCACGTGCTTGCAGGCTATTGTGGCTGTGGCTTTGCTAGTGGAAGAGGCAAAGAAGGTGACCTTCGGGGCACCTCTGGTAGTATTCGCACCGCACAACGTGTGGGTCATACTACAGCAGAAAGTGGACAAATGGCTCACTGATGCAAGGTTGCTAAAATATGAAGCCATTTGGATTCACTCGCAGGACTTGGAATTGAGGACAACGACTGCGCAGAATCCTGCGCAGTTTCTGTTTGGAGAGGCTGCAGAGAAATTGGTTCATGACTGTGTGGAGATAGTCGAGTTGCAAACCAAGATCAGGGAGGATTTGGAAGAAGAAGAACTGGACAAGAGGAGAAGTGGTTTGTAGATGGGTCGAGCAGAGTGATTGAAGGGAAAAGAAAATCGGGATACGCGGTCGTGGATGGGAAGACAGGAAAGGTGATTGAAGCAGGTTGCCTGAATGCGAGCTGGTCCGCACAAGCATGCGAATTGTACGCAGTTTTGAGGGCATTGAAGGGACCGGAAGGAAAAAAGGGAACAATTTTCTCAGATTCAAGGTATGCCTTTTGGGTGGTTCACATGTTTGGGAAAATTTGGGAAGAGAGGGGCTGATCAACACGAGGGGAAAGGAACTGATGCGCGGGGAGTTGATCCGGCAAATTTTAGAAGCTTTAAGACGGATGGAGGAAATTGCAGTGGTCCATGTGAAGGGGCATCAGACAGGAATTCAGTTCTGGACCAGCGGAAACAATTTGGCAGATGAGGAGGCCAAAACCGCGGTGTTTGATGATGGTAAGTACCCCGGAGATTGAAAGGGAAGAAACCCCTGACGATCCCCCCCAGCTCTCACAAAAGAAATCGAATGCTATGAAAAGATCGGAGGTGAGTTGAAGGAAGGTAAGTGGAGGTTTCCTGATGGGAGGGAATTAGTTTCCAGAGGTTTTACCAGAAGGATTTTACAAAAATTGCACCAGAAAACGCACTGGGGGGCGCAGGCCCTGGCAGAGCAATTTCTGAAATTTTTTGGGTGCAAGGGAATTTATGAATTGGCAAGACAAGAGGTACAAGGGTGTTTGATTTGTCAAAAGGTGAACAAATCAAGGGCCAAAAAGGCTGCCCTGGGGAGTCGCCCCATTGCGTACTGACCATTTGAAAGAATTCAAGTTGATTTCACAGGAATTGCCAAAGGTGGGAAGGTTCAAATTTGTACTGGTAATTGTGGACAAATTGACTCATTGGGTAGAAGCCTTCCCCAGCTCACGGGCAACGGCCCAGACTGTGGCCAGAAAATTGTTAGAGGAAATTGTACCCCGATATGGGGTAGTGAATTGCATTGATTCATATCAAGGAACACATTTTACATTAAAGGTTATTAAGCAAATGGCCAATGCACTGGGCATCCGATGGGAGTACCACACTCCGTGGCACCCCCAGAGTTCAGGACAAGTGGAAAGAATGAATCAGACTTTGAAAGCACAGTTATCTAAATTAATTTGGAAACAAAGATGTCCTGGCTAAAGTGTCTGCCCTTGGCATTGCTTAATATCCGAACCATGCCTCATTCAGAAACAGGGCTCTCACCGTTTGAAATGCTATATGGAATGCCATACAAGCATGGAATGCCGGTGGGACACCCCAGATTTGAGGATGGTCAGATTCAACCATATCTGGTTGCAATCAACAGAAATTTACAGGAACTCCAGAAACAGGGAATAGTGGCACAGAGTGCTCCTCTGGGGTTCGCTATTCACAAAATTCAGCCAGGGGACAAGGTGTTTGTGAAAGTGTGGAAAGAGGTACCGCTCTCTCCTTACTGGGAAGGTTCTTTTTCTTGTGCTCCTGACAACAGACACGGCCATTCGGACAGAGAGAAAGGCTGCACGCATGCGTCTAGAGTGAAAAAGGTCAAACACCAAAATGAAGCACCCGATTGGAGGGTCACTTCTTCCCCCGGGGACTTGAAGATCAGACTCCAACGTCCTCGTAAATGACCAACATCAAGCGGATAAGTTGTATACTGTAAGATTGTGTATGCTCTCCGTTTGTACACTTTAAGTGTGAATATTGTCAAGGGGTTTTTGTGGTTCATTGCAGAAGGGGGCAGAGGCCAAAGGGACTGTGTACCCAGTGTTTAGAGGAAGAGCTTGAATTGACCGACCGTATCCTGACCTTAGCCACCAATTTGGGTATCATTGAATTGGACTCGCAGGAGTGGTTTAGCATTTTTCAAAACGGGGTGCGTGGGAAGCTTAGATCTCGAGCAGAAATCTTGGACATGGAGTGCCGGAAATCCATGAGGGTCCCTTGCAGTTCCGATGCAATCAGGGTATCCCTGTGGGGCGCCTTTAAGAGGAGGTATGCGGCTAGGTCCGAGGGCGTCTTCCCCGAAGAGTACTCCTGCTGTCGCGAAGATGGTCTTCCTCGCTGCTGGTGGCACCCCAGGGGGGCGGAGGCAAAGGCAGAGGAGCACGCCTAGTGGGAATCCTGATTGGCCTGAGCCTAGTCATGCGCAGGACGCAGAGTCTGAGCACTGAGGTCCCAAGGAAAGGCGGAAGCGAGAGCTCCGCGGATGAATGCGAAAAGTGCACCCAGGTGCTCCCAGTCGCAGGGGACGGGGGACACTCGGCATGCCAAGCCCCAAAGGAATGTCTCAGGGGAACTGGCAGGTACTGTTGGAGGAATGGCACTCGGGTAAAATTATGTGAATTGGAGATCGGGACTTGGTGTATCAATCCTGAGGCTGAGCTAAGGAACGGACAGTCAAATGATCACAGGCACCAAAGGAGGAAATGAGGCATGGAACAGATGTCAATCCCCATTTGTAACCAGTGTAACCGAACCATGTGGGCTGGGGGGAAGACAGAATCTATTTTCATTGCATATCACCAGGTGAACCCATTGTGTTATGATAACGCGAGGCTGGAAATATGCATGATGAATGGGAAAATGTACTGGATGACAAAGAATATGAAATTTGACGGTAAGATTACCCTGAACAAGGACCCTCTCATATTGGACCTGGCACGGGCAAACGATGACAGGGTGTGCCTACAATATGATAGGGTGGCTTGTTTTGTGAAAAATAAAACAATGAGGATCCTGAGGGAAAGATGAGAGAGAGAACTCAGGAAATGAAACGAAGGGTGTCAGAAGTGAGGAGAAAGAGAGTCGAACAGGAATGTTTGAAAACATTGGGCGAGCAGTACGAAGTACTGGAAAAACAATATGCGTATGGGGAATTGTTGTATTGCACTAAATAGTTTATTTAGTTGTTGCTGTTGCACTGGTGATGGGAAATTTCTACTGAGCATGTTGGGTCAAGTAGATGGGTTTTCCCCCTCCCTCATTACAGTGTCTCCCCCCCCCACACACCCCCCCTGTTATACACACCTGGTCTGTCCCATAGGTACTTTGCCCCTCCCCAATGGCATCCCATTGGCTCCCGTCTTCTCTCCCCTGGCCCCATCCCCTAGGGTATAAAATCTCCTGTGTGAGAGTTCCACGCCCTCTTTTCCTACCTGGGTGACCCCATCACCTGTGTCCTGCACCAAGCCAATGAACAGGATACTTGCGCTCACGTGGAGAAGAGCGCCTCTCGTCTTTTACTTTCGTCTATGCGGGTCCGTGTGGGCTAGAGTCTTAAGCTAGCCGGATTGGACTCATATAAGGCCCAGGAAAAACACGGATTACCGCAGGTGGCGCCCTACGTGTTCGTCTCCCACGACGGCCACAAAGGAGCTGGTAATTCATCGAGTGGATTATGTTAGCTTTTGGGACTTTCATTTGCCTCTGACTTCTTCATCACGTTTTCGTCGGCAGGAAGTCTAGAGGGTGGGATCGAGAACCCGCCGCGCCCACGGCGGACCAATCCCAGATGAGGACTTCTATACAGCTATCACAGCCAGCCACAGTCCCCAGGCGGGGTGAGTAGTCCCCGCGAGTGTTAATTGGACCCTGGGGGAGCCCTCGGAGGGTGGGGGTGAGCTCCCAGTGAAGGGAAAACCCGATCCCGAGGGGGTTTGCGAATTTCATGCGGTTTGCGCAGGTGGAGCGGCTCCGGCGCTCTCGGTGTGCCGTCTCGGCGGCAGCGGGGTTCCATCGGTTGGGTTGCAGTGGCTCACGGCTCCCAGAAGCGGCGGCACCTACGCGCGCGGCGCGATTCTGCGGCACGGGCGGGTTTCGTGGTAAACCCAGTGCTACGGGCAGCTTTCGCCGCGGCGGCGGCGCCGGCTGTGGCAGAGGACCCGCGGCTTGCGTTTTTGCTGTGAGCAGTCGCGCCCAGGCAGCGGCAGACCCCAGCAAGATGCGGCGAACTGGCACGGGCGGCTCCGAGCACCTGCTTGGCGGTCACGTGGTGCGGGGTGGTCGGCAGCTAATGCCCACCATTTTAAAAAAGCCGCGCGGTTGTACGCAAGCAGTTCGTCACTCCCCCGGAGAGGAGGGGGAGGGAGGCTGCCCGGATTCTTTCCCGGATTGGCTGTGGACTTAGTGCTTTCAGTTTTTGTTAGTACTAACTGTAAAGAAGGTAGATTGTGTGCTGCAGAAAGCAAAAATGGGTGGTAAGTTTTCTGCGACACAGAGAGGCATTTATACACTAGTTTTAGACACACTAAGTAGTGGAAATGTTGCAGTCTCCAAAACAGTTTTGAAACGGTTTGTTCGGTAGATTTCTTTACATTTCCCTCAGTTTACCCAGCAAAATGTTCATTCTGTCTCTGCCTGGGACAAAATAGGGAACTTGTTAACAGCAAAAGCAGAACAGGGAGATGGGACAGTGTCTCAGTTTTTTCCTGTGTTCCTGGTGATTCGGAAAGCAGTCCTAAAGAGGGATTCTAAAGGACAGCCAGCACAAATCTCCCCTCCCGCAGCTCTTCCCACTCCCTCTGCCCCCGAACTGAGAAAGTCAAGCGAGGCTATCCGGCAATTTCAGGGTAACTTGCACTGCCACTGCTTCCCTGGCCTCCCACCTCTCTCTCAGTACCCTGGCCCTGGCAGTTGTGCGCAGGCTGACAGAGCACCTTCCCTGCACCCTCTAACCCAACTTCTGTTACCCTGAATTCGCTTTCTGACTCCCCCACATCCCAAAATGGCTGCGACCACATGGTTGGCATTCAGGATACTGCTGACCGCATGGCCGGAGCCCAAAATGGCGTCATCCACGTTTTTCAGCCCTCCACTTTCCCTTCTTCTCCCCACAATCCCTTTCGCCCACCTGTCCCCTCCCCCAACCCCTTCCAGTCTCACAACCCTTTCCTTCTCTCGGACGCTCCTCCCCCTCCCTTTGTCTCCCCGCCCCCCGTTACGTCAACTCGTGACCCCGCCCCTGGTTCCCACAGTTGCCCCTCCTCCCTGCCTGTTCCCCACGCCCCCTTGCCTGGGCCCCAAGAGGGTGGGGCTGAGGGCTAGAGGGGTGGAGCAGAGGGCTGGGGGGGTGGGCCCTTGCCTTCTTCCCACAGGGGTGGGGCAGGGGGCGGGGTTGTCCCCCCTCCTAGTTACCAAGGTGCCGGGTTGGGGGGGGCAGAGGCAGGGGTTGTACCCTCTCCCATTCCCCATGGGGGTGGGGTGAAGGGTGTTTCCCTGCCTGCTTACCAAGGCAGTGGGGCTGAGGGAGGGGGTGGTCCCCTTCCCGGTTCCCATGGGAGTGGGGCTTGGGGGTGGGGTGGTCTCCCTGCCGGATCCCACGGGGGTGGGGCTGAAAAGGGAAACCCTGGAGTCAAAAACCGGGAGGAAGAAGCAATCCCTTTGGTAGCCCCTGTTCAATACACAGGTGGTAAGGCCGGTCCTAGAACCTATCAGCCCTTCTCATATAACACAAAGCGCGAGTTATGTAAAAGTCAATTAGAATTTGGGAGAAATAGTGAAATTTTTAGAAGCATGATGAGAGCTACATTAACATCCCTTGAATTTGTTCCTACTGATATAGTGGATCTTTTCCGGTGCCTGCTTACCCAGTCAGAGTTTGATCTCTGGGAAAGCTCCTGGAAGAGATCTCTCAGAGATCTTGTGGAGGAACTTAAACAAACCCCTCATGGTGCCAAAGATTTAGAAAACAATAACATTACTTATGAACATTTATGCGGCGAGGGGGAGTGGGATAAGCCTGAGGACCAAGCTCGTGTGTTGTCCAAATTCATTCTAGATAGAATTTCAAAAGTTGCATACAAGGCTTTTAACCACCTATCATCTGTTGAACCTAGTGGTAGTTTTCTTGACATTAAGCAGTCTCCTTCAGAAAGTTTCTTGCAGTTCAGAATAGCCTTCTTTCACATGTAACGGAGTAGTGCCGGTGCTTGAGCTGGTAGATGCAATCTTCCCAGGTGGAAGTTCTTGTGAGTGGCTCAGGCATTCCTGGGAAGTCGACGCTCCTGGCCTGGGAAGGTTTCATTCATACATTAATGGACTTGATGTTATCTTAACAATGTCCGGGAACTAATTGAATAGAAATAAGACTCTGCTCCAATCCAGGGTGGTCAAAGACATAATTTGGATCCTTCAATATTTTATACACATACACCACAAGAATTATCTCTACTATATACTACAATCCCTCCCCATTTATTTCACCTATTTAATTCATGCTTACAATTTGTTAAATTTTTTTTTTTTTTTAACTTTCTACTTCTACCCATCACCGTTGAGGGTTCCTCACAAACGGAGTACTTTTTACACTATTCGATACTCCCCTTGTGGGATGCCCTGATATTTCACATTACTCATTTCTCCAGTTGTCTGTTTTTCAAACCTTGCCAATCCCTCTGCAGCATTGCTGTCATACTTTCTTTCTCCTAACCGCATGATCTTGGATGCGTTGCCTCCAGAAGCTCCCTCTGAGCCTATGGGAACTATTGCAATCTGCATTCCCCGGACCACGGAGTGGATCAGTCTGATAAAGCATGGAATCAGACAAGGGAGGAATAGGATTCCGGCTACTGAACAGAGCACAAGAAATATCACTTTGTTCCACCATGCCCCATCAAATAGTTTGTCCCACCATGAGGACTGTAAAATAGAATTCCATTTTTGGACCGGGACATGGGCTACCTTTTTGATTTCGGCCGCCAGACCTCTTTTGGTGTCTCCATAATCATCAATGTCGATAAAACATTCTGATTCATTGAATTTTCCACACACTCCCCTGTCATGGTTTGAGCCTGGCGCAATGCCAGTGCCCCCATGAAAATACTTCTTCCCTGGTATCTACTGTGAGATGTGATCAGAAACAGAGCAGAGCAGTCTCCAGCTTAAGAATGAAGGAAAAAACTTTATTAACCTAGGACTATAAGAGAAACACACAGAACACAGGATGAAAACCTTCCAAATTTCCTCCTCCTCCTCCCCCCACCAGATTTCCAACACATCACAATAAGACAAAACCTTAGATTTTCAATTCAGTTACCACCCCTCAGATCACTAACCCTTGGTCCATCGCCACCCTTCAGATAATCAATTCTTAATTCCTCGAGAAGGGAGGAGTCCCTCTTGTACCACAGACTGCCCCAGGAAACAGTAGAGACCTCTCGTGTTTCCGTGTCATATGTGGCACCGCCTGGAGAACATTTGCCATCTTGACATCTTCCTTCCATGTCCAGTGCTCTCACCACTGCACATGGACCAGAGCTGCTTCTAGGGTTTTCCTTTTAAGGGTGCTTTGTCCAGTTCCAAAAAGAGCACAGTCTCTCACCTTTTGGGACACCTGTCCCCCCCAGATTTCACCCCCTGTGGCCGAGGGGTCTCCTGAACAGAGACCATCTTCCTCTTCTTCTTCTCTGAAGAATGGAGGGCATCCACCCTCCTCACCCGTCGTCTCTGTTCACGTACTCCTTCACATCACTGCACTTCCCTGGCTCTGAGCCAGTGCCTCCCCCTAAATGCAGTCTCTGTGTCACAGGAACACAAGTGGTTCTGCCCATGGCTATACAAAAAATGTCCAGCCAAAGGCCGCTCCATCATCTCCTCCCACCTAGGATTCTTCTCCAGCTTCTCTCAAACATCTTTCACTTGCACCAACTTGCATCACACTTGCCCATTTCCTACTATCCCAAACTCTATCTCTCATTCAACTCCAGGAGGATCAGCATTTGCAAGGTTTCCATCATCCACAAGAAGGGTTAAAAGTCCCAGGCCCTGCCTGTCCATGAACTCCCACAGCTGGCTACCCTGCCGGGCACCCCCCTTGTCCTTCACGCTGGCGGCCGTGCTATCACAGGCACAGGTTCTCTCCCTCTCTCTCCCTCGGGGAGGGGCGGGGGGGGGGGGTGCCCAAAGCCTCGCAGTGCTCCTCCAACCTTCTGTCCCAGAGGGGCCTCCTCCCTTCTGTCCCAGGCCTGGCCTACCTCCTCCGGCTGCATGGCCAGCCCTCCCCCACCCAGCTCAGAGCCGGGCAGGGGAGGTTTGTTCTCTTCCACAACCAGAACCCAAGAGAGTTTCCCCCAGGAATTCACAGCTTTTAACCCCCTGTGTTCTCAGAGGCGTATCCATGCCCTCAGTGGACAAACCAGGTGCCAATATTAAATTCTGAGCTCCTATTGGTTTGATCACAGCATCCCAAAAAACTCACTTCCTCTTAATTAAACCACGACACCCCCTTCCTCTGCAAGCAAATAGTCTAGAGCTATTCGATTCTGGTACACAAAAGCCCGTACCTGAGTGTGCTGCCGACTTAGTAAATCCAGGGCTTCGGAGGTGTGATTTGAAACAATCTCCATAACTACTTGCAGTCTAATCGGCTTGTTCAGTAGATAAATCGGAGTCCTATACACGTAACCTCCATCCTGAGCCCATGTGGCCGGCCCATAATAATCGATTGTTCATGCCACTGGCCACTCTTCCTCCCCCCAAGCTTGTTTACCGCTTATCACCGGTATTATCTTTTTCAAACTCCTCCTCTCCCTTCTCAGGGTCTCGTATAACGGAGCCCCCAGCAGATTACTTTTTGTCCTCGGGAGAGTAAAGAACACTGGTCGGATCATGCCTAAAGTTCAAGACCCCTTGCACCTTGAGGGTAACTCACTGTATGCCTTTTTCCCACATATCCAGTAAATTCCATCAGGGGCTTTCCAGTTACGATTTATTTTCCCTGGGTCTCCCCAGTATTCCCTTACCTCTTCCAAGGATTGGAAAGGGTTGGCTTCTGGACTTTGACCCAGCACAATCCTATTCTTTGGTTCCATTCACAATTTGTATCGCTTTTCAGGCTACAGTACCCCAAGGGAGGGGCTGGGTGCGAGGCTCTGCTTTTTGTATCTGAGTTCACCATCAGGGTAGATGCACACGGACTGTATCCCACCAATCCGGTGTACTCTATTCCCGCCCGACTGACACAGATTGTGCTAATCACCCTTTGATCCAAAATCCACCCCTCGGGTCTTTGCACCAATGCTGAGACCCTCGGATTGTCCCATTTCAAGAGCTGTTCTGGAGCCAAACCTTCCCCTTTCCAAGGCCATTTTTCTGCAGATTTCAGCCCCCCACAAATCCAACAATTCAACAAACCCAATTCCGTTGCGATTTCTCGCATCAAATCAATGAACAGGTTTTTGTCTGGGGAAGGTAATTCCCTACGGTAATCCGTGTTTTTCCTGGGCCTTATATGAGTCCAATCCGGCTAGCTTAAGACTCTAGCCCACACGGACCCGCATAGACGAAAGTAAAAGACGAGAGGCGCTCTTCTCCACGTGAGTGCAAGTATCCTGTTCATTGGCTTGGTGCAGGACACAGGTGATGGGGTCACCCAGGTAGGAAAAGAGGGCGTGGAACTCTCACACAGGAGATTTTATACCCTAGGGGATGGGGCCAGGGGAGAGAAGACGGGAGCCAATGGGATGCCATTGGGGAGGGGCAAAGTACCTATGGGACAGACCAGGTGTGTATAACAGGGGGGGTGTGTGGGGGGGGGAGACACTGTAATGAGGGAGGGGGAAAACCCATCTACTTGACCCAACATGCTCAGTAGAAATTTCCCATCACCAGTGCAACAGCAACAACTAAATAAACTATTTAGTGCAATACAACAATTCCCCATACGCATATTGTTTTTCCAGTACTTCGTACTGCTCGCCCAATGTTTTCAAACATTCCTGTTCGACTCTCTTTCTCCTCACTTCTGACACCCTTCGTTTCATTTCCTGAGTTCTCTCTCTCATCTTTCCCTCAGGATCCTCATTGTTTTTATTTTTCACAAAACAAGCCACCCTATCATATTGTAGGCACACCCTGTCATCGTTTGCCCGTGCCAGGTCCAATATGAGAGGGTCCTTGTTCAGGGTAATCTTACCGTCAAATTTCATATTCTTTGTCATCCAGTACATTTTCCCATTCATCATGCATATTTCCAGCCTCGCGTTATCATAACACAATGGGTTCACCTGGTGATATGCAATGAAAATAGATTCTGTCTTCCCCCCAGCCCACATGGTTCGGTTACACTGGTTACAAATGGGGATTGACATCTGTTCCATGCCTCATTTCCTCCTTTGGTGCCTGTGATCATTTGACTGTCCGTTCCTTAGCTCAGCCTCAGGATTGATACACCAAGTCCCGATCTCCAATTCACATAATTTTACCCGAGTGCCATTCCTCCAACAGTACCTGCCAGTTCCCCTGAGACATTCCTTTGGGGCTTGGCATGCCGAGTGTCCCCCGTCCCCTGCGACTGGGAGCACCTGGGTGCACTTTTCGCATTCATCCGCGGAGCTCTCGCTTCCGCCTTTCCTTGGGACCTCAGTGCTCAGACTCTGCGTCCTGCGCATGACTAGGCTCAGGCCAATCAGGATTCCCACTAGGCGTGCTCCTCTGCCTTTGCCTCCGCCCCCCTGGGGTGCCACCAGCAGCGAGGAAGACCATCTTCGCGACAGCAGGAGTACTCTTCGGGGAAGACGCCCTCGGACCTAGCCGCATACCTCCTCTTAAAGGCGCCCCACAGGGATACCCTGATTGCATCGGAACTGCAAGGGACCCTCATGGATTTCCGGCACTCCATGTCCAAGATTTCTGCTCGAGATCTAAGCTTCCCACGCACCCCGTTTTGAAAAATGCTAAACCACTCCTGCGAGTCCAATTCAATGATACCCAAATTGGTGGCTAAGGTCAGGATACGGTCGGTCAATTCAAGCTCTTCCTCTAAACACTGGGTACACAGTCCCTTTGGCCTCTGCCCCCTTCTGCAATGAACCACAAAAACCCCTTGACAATATTCACACTTAAAGTGTACAAACGGAGAGCATACACAATCTTACAGTATACAACTTATCCGCTTGATGTTGGTCATTTACGAGGACGTTGGAGTCTGATCTTCAAGTCCCCGGGGGAAGAAGTGACCCTCCAATCGGGTGCTTCATTTTGGTGTTTGACCTTTTTCACTCTAGACGCATGCGTGCAGCCTTTCTCTCTGTCCGAATGGCCGTGTCTGTTGTCAGGAGCACAAGAAAAAGAACCTTCCCAGTAAGGAGAGAGCGGTACCTCTTTCCACACTTTCACAAACACCTTGTCCCCTGGCTGAATTTTGTGAATAGCGAACCCCAGAGGAGCACTCTGTGCCACTATTCCCTGTTTCTGGAGTTCCTGTAAATTTCTGTTGATTGCAACCAGATATGGTTGAATCTGACCATCCTCAAATCTGGGGTGTCCCACCGGCATTCCATGCTTGTATGGCATTCCATATAGCATTTCAAACGGTGAGAGCCCTGTTTCTGAATGAGGCATGGTTCGGATATTAAGCAATGCCAAGGGCAGACACTTTAGCCAGGACATCTTTGTTTCCAAAATTAATTTAGATAACTGTGCTTTCAAAGTCTGATTCATTCTTTCCACTTGTCCTGAACTCTGGGGGTGCCACGGAGTGTGGTACTCCCATCGGATGCCCAGTGCATTGGCCATTTGCTTAATAACCTTTAATGTAAAATGTGTTCCTTGATATGAATCAATGCAATTCACTACCCCATATCGGGGTACAATTTCCTCTAACAATTTTCTGGCCACAGTCTGGGCCGTTGCCCGTGAGCTGGGGAAGGCTTCTACCCAATGAGTCAATTTGTCCACAATTACCAGTACAAATTTGAACCTTCCCACCTTTGGCAATTCCGTGAAATCAACTTGAATTCTTTCAAATGGTCAGTACGCAATGGGGCGACTCCCCAGGGCAGCCTTTTTGGCCCTTGATTTGTTCACCTTTTGACAAATCAAACACCCTTGTACCTCTTGTCTTGCCAATTCATAAATTCCCTTGCACCCAAAAAATTTCAGAAATTGCTCTGCCAGGGCCTGCGCCCCCCAGTGCGTTTTCTGGTGCAATTTTTGTAAAATCCTTCTGGTAAAACCTCTGGAAACTAATTCCCTCCCATCAGGAAACCTCCACTTACCTTCCTTCAACTCACCTCCGATCTTTTCATAGCATTCGATTTCTTTTTGTGAGAGCTGGGGGGGATCGTCAGGGGTTTCTTCCCTTTCAATCTCCGGGGTACTTACCATCATCAACACCGCGGTTTTGGCCTCCTCATCTGCCAAATTGTTTCCGCTGGTCCAGAACTGAATTCCTGTCTGATGCCCCTTCACATGGACCACTGCAATTTCCTCCATCCGTCTTAAAGCTTCTAAAATTTGCCGGATCAACTCCCCGCGCATCAGTTCCTTTCCCCTCGTGTTGATCAGCCCCCTCTCTTCCCAAATTTTCCCAAACATGTGAACCACCCAAAAGGCATACCTTGAATCTGAGAAAATTGTTCCCTTTTTTCCTTCCGGTCCCTTCAATGCCCTCAAAACTGCGTACAATTCGCATGCTTGTGCGGACCAGCTCGCATTCAGGCAACCTGCTTCAATCACCTTTCCTGTCTTCCCATCCACGACCGCGTATCCCGATTTTCTTTTCCCTTCAATCACTCTGCTCGACCCATCTACAAACCACTTCTCCCTCTTGTCCAGTTCTTCTTCTTCCAAATCCTCCCTGATCTTGGTTTGCAACTCGACTATCTCCACACAGTCATGAACCAATTTCTCTGCAGCCTCTCCAAACAGAAACTGCGCAGGATTCTGCGCAGTCGTTGTCCTCAATTCCAAGTCCTGCGAGTGAATCCAAATGGCTTCATATTTTAGCAACCTTGCATCAGTGAGCCATTTGTCCACTTTCTGCTGTAGTATGACCCACACGTTGTGCGGTGCGAATACTACCAGAGGTGCCCCGAAGGTCACCTTCTTTGCCTCTTCCACTAGCAAAGCCACAGCCACAATAGCCTGCAAGCACGTGGGCCAACCCCTGCTGACCGGGTCCAAAAGCTGCCACAAGTACCCCACAGGTTTCCTTATCCCTGCCCAGTCTTGCGTCAACACCCCATGTGCCGTGAGGTTGCTAGCATCCACAAACGACTGAAAAGGTTTCCTCGTGTCAGGGAGGCTCAGCACTGGTGCTGCCGTGAGTGCCTCCTTGACTCCTCTGAATTCTTCCTCATCTTTTTGTGTCCATTTGATCCAATCTGTGGTGAGTTTCTTGTAGAGAAATTTCACCTTTTCGCTGTAACTTTCAATCCACTGCTGGCAGTATCCCAACAACCCCAAAAGCTGCCGGACCTCCCTTTTTGTCTGTGGGGGTGGCAGGGCAATAATCCCTGCCACCCTTTCTGGGTCCAGTTTCTTTTTGCCCTTAGTTAACCAATGTCCTGAGTACCTGACCTCCAGCTCTGTGAACTGCAACTTTGACTTTGAAACCTTCAATCCCCTTTCTCCCAAGAAATTCAGTAGCTCAATTGTGCTTGCCCTTACCTCCCCCTCCCCCTGACCTGCGACCAACAAATCATCTACATATTGTAGAAGCTTTGTCCCTCCGGTTGGCACAAAATGACTTAAAACCTGTTCAAGTGCCTGTCCAAATAAGTTTGGAGAGTCCACAAAGCCCTGAGGCAACGAAGTCCACCTGAGTTGCTGCTTCCTGTTCGTCTCCGGGTCCTCCCACTGAAATGCAAAATAATCGCGGCTGTCCTCGGCAAGAGGGCAGGTCCAGAAAGCGTCCTTTAAGTCAATTACACTGTACCAAGTGTCCTCAGGAGAGAGATTGTTCAGCAATGTGTAAGGGTTTGAAACTGTGGGGAACAAAGTCTTAGTCCTCTGATTCACAGCCCGTAAATCCTGCACCAGCCTAAAGCTGCCATCTGGTTTTCTGACTGCCAGAATTGGGGTGTTATACCTTGACATGCACGGCTCCAGTGTGCCTTTCTTTATTAATTCATCAGTCACTGGTTTCAAACCCCTCCTCCCTTCCATGGAGAGGGGATATTGTTTGACCCGTATGGGGTCTTCTGGTCTTTCAATTTCCACCCAAATTGGTTCTATGTCCAGCCTCCCCACTTCTCCCGGAACATACCACACCCTCGGGTCTATCTTTTCCTCATCTGGTAGAGTGAGGCTATAAAGTCTCACCTTGAGTCGAGATTTCTCCACCGCTAACCCCACTCCCAGAGCAACCATTATGTCTCTCCCCAGTAAGGTAAAGTCCGTGTCCTTTGCCAATAAAATATTGCCACTGTGCTTTCTGTATCCCGTATTTATTTCTACATTCTTTATGACTGGGACCTCAAAAGGATCCCCTTTTGCCCCAGTTACCGTCATGAAGTCATCGCTCAGAGAGCACCCCTTCGGTAGCTGTAGCACCGTTGTCCATTCCGCCCCCGAATCTACCATAAACCATATTTCTTCCTTGCAGGGTCCTACTCTTAATTATATCAAGGGCTTCCTAGATGTTCCAGACCCCAGACTGAAAAGCCCCTGACACCCCTAATCTTCCTGAAACATTGCCTGGTCTTTGGCTCTGTTGGGACAATTCCGTTTAATGTGCCCCTTCTGTTTGCAGTAAAAACATTCAAAATCCCGCTTTTGTTCACCCGAGCCCTTCTCTTGAGACGGACCCGGTTTCTTTGCCAGCGCATTTTTTGCCGTGTCCTTCCCCCATTCCTGCTTCTGAGCCTCTCTCACTGCCGCCACAAGAACCTTGGCTTGTATTTTCTGCTTTTCCTCATCCTGGAGCATGTATACTTTCTGGGCTTCCCGCAACAGTTCCTGCAGTCCCTGCTCCTGCCACCCGTCTCTCTTTTGCAGTTTTCTTTGAATATCTTCCCAAGATTTCGCCACAAACTGTGTTTTTAACAACACCATCCCCACTGAGGAATCAGGGTCCGTTCCTGAGTACATTCTCAGACCCTTCCGAAGTCTTTCCAACCACTCTGTGGGGGTTTCGTCTTTCCCCTGACATTCCCGGAGAACCTTGCTCATGTTCTGCCCCTTCGGTACCACTTCCCTGATACCTTGAATAACCATATTTCTTAAATTTATCATCTTTTGCCTCCCCTCCTCCATCTGGGCTTCCCAAGACAGCTTTTGCTTTGGCCATCGCTCCTCCCCGGCTCCCCCATTTGGGTTCCGCCTTTCCCAATCCCTGATTGCGGCTGACCGGATCATGTCTCTCTCCTCGTTGTTAAACAGCGATCGTAAGATCGCTTGGAGATCCTCATAGGTGTTTATGCTGGTTCCCAAAAATTCATCCAACCTCTCTGCCACCCCCAAAGGATCATCCATTAATTTTCCCATTACTTTTTTGAACGCCCTTACATCACTGGTGTCAATCGGGGTGTGGACATATCCAATCACCCCTGGAGCTGTCGGTACCTCCCGCAAGGAGGTCTACCTTTCTCTCCTCAGTTTTAGGAGATGCCTGTGGCAGCGGCTGTGCCGCAGCTGCGCGGCCATGTGGGAAAGCGGATGCCGCTGCCTGCTCTGCTGGGGGTGGCGGTGCAGTCGCCTGGGCTTGCGGGACCCCCGCCTCGGGAGGTATCCCTGGCACCGCTTGTGCCTGTGTGGAATCAGGCTGTTGCGGGGCCACAAGGTAAGGGGGTGGAAGATTTTCCAACGGTTCCCATTCCCTCCTCGCTTTCGCCACGAGCCGGCAAGCTCGCACTGGGTATAGACCCGAGCAAGCATGCCTCCACATGTCCGCGTATTCAATTTCCTCAGGATCCTGCGGACTGCAGCCGGCCACGTGGTCAAACAAAGACTCACAAGTCCAGGTTTCAAATGTGCCGAATATCGGCCAGACCACGTATTGTCCGATCTCCCTCCCTCCCCATTTTTCCATACAAAAATGGATCATTTTCTCCTTGGACTTTCCCACCCTCTGCGGGTTCTCGTCCCAGTGTTCCAGCACCCACCCCAGGGAACTATCTCTGGGGATTTCTGGTAGACTTCTTTCGGGGACTCGAGAGGGTTTCTCCTGAGTTTTCTTCTGGTGTCTGCTCTTTCCCAACCCCATTTTCTCAAGGAAAATTACAATCTTTCTTACCTTCTCTCATTTCACCAGGACGCTCGTCTCGAGTCCTGTTTTTCTTTCTGATGTCGGATTCTCCGGCTCGCAAAAAGCCGCCAGCCTGACCAAGTCGGACAGCGAACCACTCTGCCGACTTGTGGGCTGTTTTCCTTACCTGTTTCCTCCGGTTTCAGAAGATGGATGGGTTCCTGAAATTTTCCAGGCTCGTCTCGCCCCTCCTGACCCCAAACGTGACCGGTTTTCCCCCTAGACTCTCCCCGCGCCCCCGGTCTTGTGTTTTTCAAACAGACACCTTGCATTTTCCCCTTGACTGACCACATCCCTCGCGGGATGGTGGAACTGCAGTCTTGGGGTCCGCACTCGCCTCGTGACAATGTCGCGTCTCACACACTCGTCTGATCACCCTCCACCCAACTACACAATACTTACGGTTCTTTTTCTTGTGTGGACCCTTTCGTGCACATTGATTTTTACGCGTGAAAAAAAAACTCGTGTCTTGGAAATCTCTCTAGATCTTTCCGAGCCGAGAATCGGGCCCCTTATCTCCCTTGGTTGTGGCTCTGTTTGCAGCACGCGGCTCCAATTACGGTCCGCAGCTCCGGTTGCGGCTCTTTTTGTGGATCTGATTGGTTTCGGAATCCAATTCCCACTTGGGCTGCTGAACTCAGCGGGGCCCCTCCCAGGTGGGAAAAGGCGTTCCAGAACCCCAGTGTCAGATCAAGTCGGGGTCACCAAATTGTTGTAAATTATCAAATCGGCAGCCAAATTTATAAAAAAATTAACAAAGATTTATTAGATCAACAACAAAAATAGAATTTCGAAAAACCACCACAGCCAAGGCAGCGTCAACCCCGGGAGTCGGCTCGGGGTGAACCTGGATCCGACTGACAGAGTGCCAGCGTCTCCTTAGTGGTTTACCCCGACTGCTTCATGCAGCTGGCTTATATCCCGTTTATTCTGCCTGAGGCAGAAATGACAGAAGGTTCCATTGTGTCCCTTGACATGTATAACTGGGACCATACAGATGCAGAAGTATACAAAAGCCAGTCCAGAGGTCCGGATGGCTGTCTGGACTTCTTCAGAATAGCCTTCTTTCACATGTAACGGAGTAGTGCCAGTGCTTGAGCTGGTAGATGCAATCTCCCCAGGTGCAAGTTCTTGTGAGCGGCTCAGACATTCCTGGGAAGTCGGCACTCATGGCCCGGGAAGGTTTCATTCATACGTTAACACACCTGATATTATCTTAACGATGTCTGGGAGCTAATTGAATAGAAATAAGACTCTGCTCCAATCCAGGGTGGTCAAAGACAAAAGTTGGATCTTACAATATTTTATACACATATATAGCATGAATTATCTCTATTATATACTACAGCTGGCACAATGCAGAACCCCTCAGAACACCGCTTCAGCGCCGCCTCCGGCCCCGCCACCAGCACTCAGAGGCTCCGCAAGACACCACGCCGCCATCCCACCACTGCCAGCTGGCTCTGGCCCCGGTGCGGCCCCAAGCCCAGCCCGGGCCTGGCCCGCCACTGCAGGGGCGCACCCCGGCATCCAGAAAAGCCGCGCAGAGAGCTCCCGGCTCGTGCTCGAAAGCCATCGCCTAGGAGGCTGGGCCGAGCCAGCTGCCCCTGGCCTGGAGGCCGCAGCAGCAGGGGGAGGCCTCGCAGAGTGGGCGGGCCGTGTGGATCACCGAGCCTGAGCAGCCAATCCCCTTGACCACAGCAGCGGCGAAAGAAGGAACCAAAACCCATCAGTTCCCGTGGGCGAGCCACCAGACGAGCAAGAAGCAGTTTTCAGCTTTGCCCGAGCCCCTCACCCCCCCTAAAACTACTTTCCTCAGTTATGTGACCTCCTTCCTTGGTCTTACTCTCTCCCTCTCCTCTCTGCTCCTTCTCCTTCACTCCATCCCTAACCCGCCTTTCCCTAAACAAACCCCCACGAGTCCTCTCCGTCCTGATAAGCCCGGCACTGCAGCCACACGGCAAAGCCTCAACATGGCTACCGCCGTGTGTGCTGTGGCCTCTTGGCCTAGAGATACAACATAGCTGCGACCACATGTCAGCCAAAATTGCTCCAGCCACATGGCACGGCACCATCTTCTACTTCTCCTCCCCAAAATCTCTTTCTTCCTGCTTTTTCTCCCCAGTGCTCCATCCCTTCCCTATCTCTCATGAACCAACCCCCCCCTCCAACTCCTAGTTCCCACCTTCCGCCTTCCAAATCCCACAAGGTAGGAGCTGGAATTGGAGAAGAAACTAAGAAACCGAAACCAAAAGCTAAAGTAATTTTGTAATACCAGTTTTAACAGCCTTGTATATTTTGTTGAATTGAAAATTCTACTTTGTTATCTCCTTCCCCTGTTATTCCAAGAGCAGGAGAATCTCCTTCTCTGCAATCCATACCCCTTTTTTGGGTAGTTCACCAGGAGCAAACTGCTTGAAGGCACAGGGTACCCTGAAAAGGTTTTTCTTTCAGAGTCCCAGGCTGCTCATAACTTCCCCAATTCCCAATCCCTATCCACTTCTTCTAGCTGAAAAGAGCTCGTCAGCTACAACTTTTATCCTAAAACCCTCTAACCTTTTTATCATTCTGATCCAATACCTGTCTTCTCTCCATTTCCATCCCGTTGTAGTTTTTACAATTATGCTTTTCTTGTTTAAATGTGCGTTCATATTGCAGATTGTCCTGTTTTCAATTTTAGAAAGCAGGGGCCTGTCAGGTCACAAGGGTAGAACCAATGAGAAGCAGTTTTCGATTGTTTCTTTAATAGCGAGTGTTCAGATAGTATTAGACTGCTGAATCATAATCGCTATTGGGTTTATGCTGTCCTCAGTAGGTTCTGAGGGTTATTGATAACCTAAAATGGTGTCTGGGAATGTATTTTGATGGTTTTTGTGGTGAATGCTCCCTGAGTATAGGTAGTAGCTGAAGCCAAATTTCTTTTTTTTCTTTTTGTTTTTCTTTTAATGACCTAAAACCGGAGGTCTTCTGGGTTAAACCGGTTGGAAGGTGAAAGCAGTGGTAAAGATTCCATCCAAGGGTGAGAATCTGAGGCCACAAACCTGCCTGAAGTCTGGAGGGCTCCAGGTGATTCCCTGTCCCTGAGAGGGGGAGCAGAAATTGGCGCCACAGCCTAAACTGGGGGCTGTGGTGGTCTGAAAAGCCAGTTGGAAAAAGTTAGACATCATTGGGCCAGTCACGCTGAAAAGGCCAATCTCAAAACTCTCATATGAACTTGGTGCCAAAGGCCGAAGCCCTTTAAGCACTTGCCCATGCTTTAAATTAGTTTAAAATCTGCAATATGGACCCACATAACCCGTTTATTACAATTAAAAGATCATTTTATCTTTGATACCTACCACCAAAGGCAAACATCAAGTCAAATAGACTGTTTAAAACATAATCCTCACTGCAATTGTATTTATTTTTATGCTGCAAAACTGTGTAATTACTGCTTCATTTTTTAAATTGTTAATTGTCATATTTCTCTTTATCTTTTCTTTCTAACGAGAAAAGGGTGAATTGTGGTGCTACATTTTAGTTAAATAGTATGCTCTGTCTCACCCCTTGAAAATGTATGGTTTATTCCAAGCCTGTGATTCTCCCCTGAAGTGTCATGTATCTATAATCCCATTGGCCCAAGTCTTATTCCGCACCCACTTTGAATCTCCCTGTTAAGCTGTGCGAGGGAGACCAGACTGTCTCTTGGCCCTTTTCTCCCTAGGCTCTCCCTCTCTCCCCCTCCCTCCCTCTTCCCCCCTTCTCCCTCAGAAACCATGCTGCTCCCGGGGGTGGGACCCCCAATAAACCCTCCTCTAATTAGCACCATCAGAAACCGTGTGGAGTCTCTTTGCCTGCCTGCTGCTACCAGCAAACATACAGCTTAGGGGGCCTCCCGGTGACTCCCCAGGGACCCCCAAATGAACTGCAACAGATCCAGGCCAGGAAGCCATTGGCCTTCTTGCCCACCTTGGCACACTCTAGCTAATGTTCAACTGGCTGTCAACCAGTACCCCAGGTCCTTCTCTACTGGGCAGCTTTCAAGCCACTGCCTCCATCCTGTACTGCTGTTGGGGGTTGTTGTGGCCAAAGTGCAGGACCTGGCACTTGGTCTTGTTTAACCTCATACTGTTGGCCTTGGGCCATCTATCCAGCCTGTCCAGGTACCTTTGCAGAGACTTCTTACCCTCAAGCAGATTGACACTCTCACCCAACTTGATGCCATCTGTGAATTTCCTAATGGTAGACTCAATCCCCTCATCCAGATCTTAAATAAATATATTAAACAGGACTGGGCCCAACACTGATGCCTGGGGAACCCCACTAGTGACTACATGCAATCTGGATGCAGCACCATTCACCACCACTCTTTGGGCCAGGCTATCGAGCCACTTCTTAGCGAAGAGTGTACCTGTCAAAGCCATAGGCTGCAGCTTCTGCAGGAGAATGACAGCGTAACCAACCTAGTTGATCAAGGGAAATCAGATGTCATCTTTGTGGATTTTTGGTAAAAGTTTTAATACTGTCTCTCACAGATCCTTCTGGACAAAATGTCCACTGCAAAGCTAGATAAACACATCATGCAATGGATGAGTAATTGGCTCACTGGTCAGGCAAAAAAGATTATGGTGAATGGGGTAACATCAGGCTGCCAACCAGTCACTAATGGCGTTCCACAGGGCTCCATTTTAGGCCTTCCACATCTTCATAAACTACTTGGGCATAGGACTTGAAGGGAAATTAAGTAATTTTGCTGATGACACTAAATTTGGAGGAGCTATTGACTCCCTTGAAGGTAGAGCAGCCCTACAGGGTGACCTTGAAAAATGACAGGGCCAGGCCATCACCAACTGTATGAAATTTAACAAAGTGCCAGATACTGCACCTGGTTGTGGAAAATGCCAATCACTTGGGTTTAGAATTTTAAAAGTTTAATGGTAATAAAATGGTTATAAAAATAGTAATATAATTAGAGTAATAAAAATTTGGACAATTAGGCTTTAGGACAATATGAGACAATAAGAACAAAGAGTTATGGACAGTCCGGGTACCTCTTTCTGGGCAAAATAAGCCCGGAAAAGGACACACGTTAACAGAGGATTGACCCTTAAAAGCAATAGCCTGTTGCATATTCATACACCTCATACATGATGCATAAATTCCATTCAAACAAAGGATTCTGTCTGGTCAGTGTCAACTTCTTCCTCTTAATCCTGACGGCATCTTCAGGGCTGAGCAAGGCAGGGAGAAGTTAGTTTCTTCTGATAAGGGAGCAATAAATTTTTTTTCTCTGAAACATTTAGGTGTCTTGTGGCTGCTATCTCATTGCTTTCTTTAAAAAAATATCCCACATGCATAGCTTCTATTTTAACATTACATTATAACCTAAAACTATATTTACACACTACTTAAAAAAATTAATACAGCATAACTTTCTAACATAACACATATAATATTCATTTTAATATTTGTGAAAAGCCAATAATAAAATACGCATTTTTCACATGGAACAGGGCAACCCTGGATGTACAGACTGGGGAATGAGATGCTGGAAAGGAGTACCATGAAGAGATCTGTGGGTCCTGGTTGATGGCAAGTTGAAGATAAAGTCACCAATGCTCTGACAGCCAGGAGAGCCAACACTGCTCTGGGGGCATCAGGCACAGCTGATCATCAGCAGGTCAAGGGGGGTGATTGTCTTGCTCTGCTCTGCCCTGGTACAGCCTCACCTCAAGTCTTGTCTAGTTTTGGTCACCACAATATAAGAAAGATCTAAAGCTATCAGAGAGCATCCAAGGGAAAGCGATGATGATGGTGAAGGGCTCTGAAGGGAAGCCATATGAAGACCAGCTGTCTCTTGGTTTGTTCAGCTTGGAAAAGAGGAGACTGAGAAGACACCTCATTGCAGTCTACAGCTTCATGAGGGGTCAGTCACTGATGTCTTCTCTCTGGTGACCAGTGACAGGACCCAAGGGAATGAAGCTGAAGTTGTGTTAGGGGAGGTGATGGAGGTTAGGATTTTTTCCTTTTTTTTTTTTTTATAATTTTCTCAGGGAATTTTGTCCCATTTGATGCCTAAGAGATGATAACAATCAGTACTTAAGAGATGGCTAAAAAAAAAGATACTTAAGAGACGGCTAAAAACAAAGGAAGTGGCCAAGGTGGGGGGAAGGGTAGAGCTGGCTACTCTCTTAGCTGGAGGGGTTTGCCTTGGGAAGGGCAGAGATACAGTGAAATTTTTGTCTGGGGGGTGAGAGGCTGGGCTCAGCTCTTTCCCCTCTCTTGCGCTCTCGGTATTAGAGTGGAGAGGTGCGGTTTTGGTGCCAAACTGTTTCTGCCTCGAGGATTCACTGCCACTGTGGTGTTTTCGTCCTGCATGGCTTATACTTACTATGGGTGAGCTTACACTTGTAAGAGCATCTGTTGAACTGGGACCTTTCCAACACCTGACCTCACTGGGAAGGGGACCCCAATCCCCTCCCCCTTCCTGGAGGGCCTGTCTCACGGCTGTGTGTGGCAGATGCTTGCAGAAATCTGGCTGCCACTGCCCAGCCCCGCTGTTTCTGCCTCTGCCTCAGGCTTTTTCACCCATCGGTTCTCCCCACCTGAGCTGATCACTTTTAATAAAGGCATTAAAAAGGAGGAAGATCTCCTGCCCTGTTTATTTCATCTGCCATTCCAGCCGCCCCTCGGAGGTTCCTGCTACAGCCCATTTTGCCATCTGGAGGGGCACTGAGACTGTCTGCCCCTGGAGGTTTGTAAAGTAAACCCCTTTTCTATCTCTTCTTGCCTGCCATTAACACATGGAGAGAGGTGGCTGAGCTTGCAACACAGCGCCCCCTGCAGCCACAGGGGAATTATCACACCTGCCCTACCAAGAGCCAACAGCGGCCTTGCTGGCTGTGATCGTAACTACACCAAAGGGGAAAGTGCTTGAAAGCCGAGAGAAGGCTGTTCTTGGATGTCTGGGTTTTTTGGTGGTTGCTGCCATTGTGGTTGTTTGTTTGCCTTGTTATACATACATATATATACTAGTAAAGAACTGTTATTCATTTTCCCATATTTTTGCCTGAAAGCCCCTTAATTTCAAAGTTATAATAATTTGGAAGGAAGGGGGTCGCATTTTCCATTCCAGGGAAGGTTCCTACCTTCTGTGGCAGATACCTGTCTTTCAAACCAAGACAGGAGATTCAGGTTGAATATTAGGAAAAGGATCTCACCCAGAAGGTGGTTGAGCACTGGAAGGGCTGCCCAAGAAAGTTGTCACAGCACCAAGCCTGACGGGTTTCAGGAAGTGTTTGGACAATGCTCTCAGACACATGATGTGACTCTTAGAGCTGTCCTGTGCAGGGCCAGGAGTTGGACTGGATGATCCTTGTCAGTCCCTCCCACCTGAAAACATTCTATGATTCACGCTGGGGTTCCATCCTGTTCAGCACAGCAGCACAGAAACAGCAGAGATGCCCTGGCCATCTGCCTGCTTAGGTACATCACCATTGCTGTTATCAAAACATTCCCAGGCACAGCAGAGTAAGATGCTAAGCAGTTCAGTAATACAGCAGCAGCGAAAGCAAAAACTGCCACTAATTAGCACTAGACTGTAATACACAGACAAGCAAGCCCATTGCAAACACAGGAGCCTGACAATTAATAGCTAAACAGTTATAATGGCTAAAAATTCAGTCTAGCACATCCTAATCAAATCTGTCATTATCTCAACCCTTCAAACCCTACACTACAGTGACCATATCCACCCACAAAACAAAAAACAAAAACTGAATATGGCATAAAAAACCATTCCCAAGACATTCCACCCCTTATCCCATACCATTTGATTAATGTCCAAATTAATACATTTCATCTGCAAACACAGATAACTACACCTATAACTATATACCTACATGCTCTACCCTAATTACATATATATACATCTAGATACCGGCACAGTGTGACAGATGGTTGACGCCAAAACAAGGTCCTCTCTCTCCATCCTTCTGCATCACCCACCAGATGCAACCTGGTCCCTGAGCGAAGACAATCCCACGGATGGGTTTCTCTTTGCTTGAGGCAGAACTCATCCAAACAGTTTTTCCCACCATACCTGTCATGTGTACCACCGGAACCTTAACTTTGTCTGTTTGCAAAGGTTCAGATTGGGCAAGTCCAGCTCAGTTAGTGGAACCTTGGGTGTTACCTAACCAGGTGGCCTTTGATAAATGCACCTCCCAGTTTTCAAAAGATCCCCCACCCAGTGCCTTTAAGGTGGTTTTTAGCAGTCCGTTGCTCCACTCAACTTTACCAGCTGATGATGCGTGATAAGGAATATGGTACACCCACTCAATACCATGTTCCCTATCCCAGGTATTGATAAGGCTGTTCTTGAAATGTGTACTGTTGTCAAACTCAATCCTCTCGGGGTACCATGCCTCCAAAAGATTTGCTTTTCAAGGCCCAGGATGGTGTTCCAGGCAGTAGCATGAGACACAAAGTAGGTTTCCAACCATCCCGTGGTGGCTTCTACCCTTGTGAACACATAGTGCTTGCCTCGGTGGCTTTGAGGCAGCATGATGTAGTCAATCTGCCAGGCCCCCCCATACTTTTATTTGGACCACCTTCCCCCATACCACAGAGGCTTCACCCACTTGGCCGGCTTGATGGCAGCGCATGTCTCACAGTAATTGATAACCTGGGAGATATTGTCCATGGTTAGATCCACCCCTCGGTCTCGTGGCCACTTGTAGGTGGCATTTCTGCCCTAATGACCTGAGGCATCATGAGCCCATCGAGCAAGGAACAACTCTCCCTTGTGTTGCCAATCCAAATCTATCTGTGGCACCTCTATTTTTGCAGCCTGATCTACCTGTTCATTGTTTTGGTGCTCCTCATTAGCTTTACTCTTGGGGACATGGGCATCCATGTGACAGACTTTAACAGGTACCTTCTCTATTTGAGTGGCAATGTTTTGCCATTCTTCAGCAGTCAAGATTTGTCTTTGTCTATGCTGCCAGTTGGCTTTTTTCCACCTTTCCAGACAACTCCACAGAGCATTGGCTACCATCCACGAATCTGTGTAAATGTAGAGCTTTGGCCACTTCTCTTGCTCAGCAGTGCCCAGGGCCAACTGGACGGCTTTGAGTTCAGCAAGTTGACTAGATCTGCCTTCTCCTTCAGTAGCTTCTGTGACCCGTTGTGTGGGACTCCATATAGCTTCTTTCCATTTTTTATTTGTTCCTACAGTGCGACAGGAAGAGTCAGTGAAAAAGCTGTATTGTGTTTCTTCTTGTGGCAATTGGCTGTACGGTGGAGCTTCCTTACCATGGGTTACCTGTACCTATTCCTCTTTGACAGTAAGACCAAAGTTTTCACTTTCTGGCCAGTTTGTAATTTTTTCCAAGATCCCAAGGTGATTTGGGTTTCTAATACGGGCATGCTGTGTGTTGAGGGCAATCCAATTGCTCCATGTGGTATCGGTGGCATGGTGGGTAAAGGGAACTTTTGCTTTAAATACCCACCCCAGCATCGGTAGTTGGGGTGGCAGGAGGAGTTGTGTTTCTGTGCCAGTTACCTCTGAGGCAGCTTGGACTCCTTCTAAGGCTGGTAAAATTTTCTTCTCTTTTGGGGTGCAGTTGGCTTCAGACCCTCTGGAGCTTCAGCTCCAGAATCCTAGGGGTCAAACTCAAGTCTTACCAGGCACCTTCTGCCAAAGGCTCCAGGGTGGACCGTTGCTCCCAGCTGCAGAGTATAGCACATTCTTTACCTCTGGTCCTGTCCTGACTGGGCCAAGGGCTACCACATGAGCAGTCTCCTGCTTAATCGGGGTGAAGGCTTGTTGCTGTTCAGGGCCCAGTGGAAATTGTTCTTCTTGCAGGTAACCAGGTAGAAGGGGCTCACAATCTGGTTGTACAAGGGATTGTGCATTCTCCAGAAACTGATGGCACCTAAGAATGCTTGTGTTTCCTTCTTGCTCGTTGGTGGAGACATCGCTGTGATCTTATTGATGACCTCGGTGAGAATCTGACACCGTTTGTCTTGCCACTTCACTCCCAGGAACTGGATCTCTTGGACAGGTCAATTGACTTTGCTCTTTTTGATGACAAAACTGGTTTTCAGGAGAATCTGTATTATTTTCTCTCCTTCCTCAAACACAATGATGTCATCGATGTACTGCAGATGTTTAGGAGCCTCACCCTTTTCCAGCACAGTCTGGATCAGTCTACGGCATATGGTAGGACTGTGCTTCCACCCCTGGGGCAATCACTTCTAGGTGTACTGCACACCCCTCCAAGTGAAGGCAAACCGAGGCCTGCATTCTGCTGCCAGAGGAATGGAGAAAAATGCATTGGCTATGTCAATAGTGGAGTACCACTTCGCTGCTTTGGACTCTAACTTGTACTGGAGCTCTAGCATGTCCAGCACAACAGTGCTCAGCAGTGAAGTCACTTCATTCAAAGTATGATAGTCCACAGTCAATCTCCATTCTCCTTTAGATTTGCACACAGGCCATACGGGGCTGTTGAAGGGTGAGTGGGACTTGCTGACCGCCCCTTGGCTCTCCAACTCATGGATCATCTTGTGAATGGGGATCATGGCATCTCAATTTGTCTGATACTGCCGGCGGTGCACTGCTGAGGTGGCAAATAGTACTTGTTCCTTCATGTGCAGGACCCTAACTGCAGAAGGATTTTTGGACAGTCCAGGCAAAGTGTTCAATTGCCTAATGCCCTCTGCCTTCCCAGCAGCTATTCCAAAAGCCCACCTGAGTCCCTTTGGGCCTTTGAAATACCTGCTCCTGAGGAAATCTATGCCTAGAATACATAGGGCCTATGGACCAGTCACAACAGGGTGTTCCTTCCACTCTGTCAAGGTTTGACCCTGGCACAATGCCAGTGCCTCCATGAAAATACTTTTTCCCTGGTGTCTACTGTGAGATGTGACCAGAAATAGAGCAAAGCAGGCTCCAGCTTAGGAATAAAAGGAAAAAAACTTTATTAACCTACAACTATATATAAAGAGCAACACATACAGAACTCAGAATGAAAACTTTTCAAAAACATTCCTCCTCCCCCCACCAAATTTCCAATACATTCACCCCTCAGATCATCAATTCTCAGTCTATCACCACCCTTTAGATAATCAATTCTCAGTTCATCAAGAAGAGAGGAGTCCCTCTTGTACCATAGGCTTCCCCTGGAAACACGGTTGAAACTTCGTGTGTTTCCATGTCACACGTGGCACTGCCCGGAGAACATTTGCCACTGTGACCTCTTCCTTCCATGTCCAGTGCTCTCACCACTGCGCATGGACCAGAGCTGCTTCTAGGGTTTTCCTTTAAAGGGTGCTTTGCCCAGTTCCAAAAGAGCACAGTCTGTCACTTTTGGGACATCTGTCCCCCCCAAATTTCACCCCCTGGGGCCGAGGGGTCTCAAGAACAGAGATCCTCTTCTCTTCCACCGAAGATCAAGTGCACCACCACCCTGCTCACCCGTCGTCTCTGTTCACGCACTCCTTCACATCACATCACATCACTGCACTGTCTTGGCTCCGAGCCATTCCCTTCCCCCCCCCCCCCCCCCCCCGCGAAATGCAGCCTCTGTGTCACAGGGAAAAAAACTGGCTCTGTTCATGGCTATACAAGAAAAGTCCAGCCAAAGGCCACTCCATCATCTCCTACCACCTAGGATTCTTCTGAACTTCTCTCGTGTCCCATTTCCTCTTATCTCATCTCTATCTCTCTTCTCATTCAACTCCAGGAGGAATCAGCATTTGTAAGGTTTCCGTCATCTAAGAAAAGGGTTAAAAATCTCAGGCTCTGCCTGTCCAGAACTCCCACGGCTGCCCTGCCAGGCACCTTCTCACAGTACCCCCCCCCCCCTTCTCCATCACGGCCGGCTGTGCTATCAAATTCCAAGGTGGCACAGGCACAGACACCAGCTCTCTCTCTCTCTCCTGGGGGTGGGGGGGAGGGGGGGGCTGCCCGAAGCCTCTCAGTGCTCCTCCACCCTTCCATCTTGCAGGGCCCTTCACCTCCCTTCTCTGTCCAAGGCTCTGGCCTACCTCATCCAGCTGCATGGCTTCCCCTCCCCAGCCCAGCCTGCAGCTGGGCAGGGGAGGTCTGACCTCTTTCACAGACAGAACCCAAGAGAGCTTCCTCCTGGGAGTTCTCAGCTTTTAACCCCTCTGTGTTCTCGGCATATCTGTGTCCTCAGTGGCCAGACCAGGTGCAAATATTGAAATCTGAGCACCTATTGTTTTGACCACAGCATCCCAAAAAACTCGCTTCCTCTCAAAACAGGACACACTCCTTTCCAGTCAGGCTCACCTCAGCTTCCAACAGAGTCAACTGCTGCAATCCCCCTGTCACCCCAGCAATAGAAACAGGTTCAGCCCCCATATGTCCTGATGGGATTAATATGCACTGTGTACCAGTGTTGAACAAAGCTTCATATTTCTGTGGCTCTGATGTGCCAAGGCCATCAGATCCACACAGTCAAAAAGACACAATTGTCCTGTGCCTCTACCTGGCTAGAGGCAGGGCATCTCTAGCCCTGGCTATCATTCCCTTCCTGGGCATACTTTGTAGAGGTTCCTTCAAGGGGATTGGACATGTCATCCTCCCTTCTGTTATGCTTGACAGTTCAGCTATGGGAAACTGGGGCTACATTCCCTTCTGGTGGAAATCCCTCTCTGAGTGTTGCCCTCCTTTAGTTCACACACCCCAGCTTCCAGGGCAGAAGTGGGTTTTCCATCCCACCTTTTCATATTTTCCCCATGGTCACACCAGAAGTGTAAGAGCTGAAAGGAGGGATGCGGGACTCCAGGCAGCTCTTCAAAATGCAGTTTGTTACATCCAAGATGTTACAGCAGTCCAGGGTCGTGGGTGACAGAGCCTATGCCTACAGCTGTCAGCTCCAGCTGCAGGCAGGCCTGGAGACCCTTAGTTTAGGTTAAAAATGTATTATATTCTTTGCTGATCATCTTAATACAGTAGAACCAATCAATACCTTAACTTTTATCTATAGTCTATCATAACTACTATAATTACCATATTCATGTTATTATTCTCCAATCACTAAAAATTAGTACATTACAGTTTAAGCTAGAAGTTGTTTTTCAGTTTTCTTGCAGTGGAAAATTCTGAGACATTTTTTCTACTTGCAACATCGGCAGACTTGTTTGCCTGTGCTATCTTTCTGCTTGGTAAAAAAATCTTGTTTGAGGTGGGTTTATCCTTTGCTCTAAGTCATAAAAAAACCCCTTCTAACCAACATACCCTTTGCCTCCTTGGTTATCCAGTAAGACTGGCTCAGCAATTCTTTTCTTCTATAGCAAAATTTGCTTCCATCTCTATTCCTTCTTCAGATTCTACATTCAAAAATCTTTCTGCTAAGCATACATCTGTGAGACTTTCTTGTCAAACTTTCATCCTTCCCAACAAGAAGAACCACAGGTCACCTTGTGGGGTGTACTGTCTCTCCCTACTCAGTGACCGCTGATTGCTGTACCGCAATACAAAATGTTTCAAACCAGAATGTATTTTTTTTTCCCTTCTCTTGCCCATTAAGTTGGGTGCCAAATTTTGTCTTGGTTTAGAGATAAGTTTAGGAGAAAACCACTCTAGAATGAGTGTTTCCTCTAAAGAAAAGAGTTTTCATCAATCCCTTCCCACCAGTAAGAAAAACTAATATTAGTGGTTTAAAGTGAAAAAAGCCCAACCGTTTACTGACAGAATGCCCACATGGCAGGGGGAAAAATAAAAGCAGAAATGCTAGTTATTGAATTGTCTGACCTTACCCCCCTCCCCTCTCACACCCCCATACCGTAACTAAAAAACCCAAAATTCCAGGGAAAGAAAAAAAGAACAGTGGCTGGCGATGTGGTGGGGAGAAAAAATGGTTCTGGCTTCTGTCTCAGGAAAAAAAACCCATAAGGTTCATGCAGCAGCTCGGGCAAAAATAGATGGGAACCTGGTGAATCTTTGGTGTTGGTCTCTTCACAGCAGATGAAGCTGATGGATTTGGTGTCCTTTCTCTAGCTGGTTCAGCCTTTCTGAGGTCTGGGGCCAAGACGGAGCCACCCCTCGGCTTCCCGCTGGTTCCCGGAAGATTCTTCCCTCATTGTTTTTCCTCTCTGACCTCGGACAAAAACTAAACCAAACAGTTCAAGAAAAACAAAGGCCGCTGAAGGATTGCTGCCACAGTCACCAAGGCCAGGGAAAGGAAAGAAAAACTTCTTCCCTAAGTTAACAAAAACCGAGCTAGCTAAGCAAACAAAGAGAGCCCAGTCTGCCCAGCATGACAGACACCTGAGGAGTGAGGCTTTGGAAAAGCCCTCCGAGGACCCCCAAGACTCTCGTCTGCCCTGGACCCACCTTAAAGCTATAGCAACCATTTCTGGGCATAGAGTAGATGATCAGAGAATAGAAAACCACCCCAAGACAAGTTCCAAGACTGTTATCTGTATAATTTCCATAGCTGCCACATCCTGATACTAATTTTCTAAGGTAAAATGAAAATATGGTCTCAGCTAAGGCTTATTGATTGTTTCAGAACTTCTTCTGTTACATCAGGTAACCCTAGCCCCTCCCAAAGTCTGTCAGTTAACTCTTCATTGCTGTCCATTGGTGGAGACTGCTTTTTTGTAGCTTGATTGGAGGTCAGGTGTTGCCATGCCATGCCTATTAGTAACAAGCCTCCCCTTCCCCAAATGCCCTGACTGCTAAGGCTGTTACAAGGGGAGGGGAAAGAGAACTGTGGGGGACATATTACAATAACATCACTAAACATCTTAACATACACATAATATCTGTGTCTTAATTGTGAGAGCTAACTATTGCATTACTTATCTATAGCAGCGGTGAATGCCCTTCTTGTGGGTACAGCACTCTCCTTTGTGTCCTCTTTTATTGATATTTGTCCTAGGGTGACTTTATGATGCTGTATCCTTGTATCCCCAATTGTCTGCTCTGCTTTACTGCTGGATAATGACTTCTGTGCCGTTAAGACTAGATCGGAGAGCAAAGGGGGGGATGTGAAAAGTGCATATTATATCACTCTACACAGATATTTACTATAGGTAATATGTTGTATTGATTAGTAGTGCTGTATTAACATTTTAACAGTATGGTAAATGTAGTTTTGTAGTTAAAATGTAGCTTTTGTAGTTAAAATAGAAATGATGTATGTGGGATATTTTTTGAAAGAGAGGAATGAGGTACTCGCACCGAGATAGCAGCCACAGGACACCTAAATCTTTCAGAGAAAAAGAATTTATTGCTCCCTTATCAGAAGAAACTTCTTTCTGCCTTGCTCAGCCCTGAAGACGCCGTCAGGATTAAGAGGAAGAAGTTGACACTGACCAGACAGAATCCTTTGTTTGAATGGAATTTATGCATCATGTATGAGATGTATGAATATGCAACAGGCTATTGCTTTTAAGGGTTAATCCTCTGTTAACGTGTGTCCTTTTCCGGGCTTATTTTGCCCAGAAAGAAGTACCCGGACTGTCTGTAACTCTTTGTTCTTATTGTCTCATATTGTCCTAAATCCTAATTGTCCAAATTTTTATTACTCTAATTATATTATTATTTTTATAATCATTTTATTACTATTAAACTTTTAAAATTTTAAAAACAAGTGATTGGCATTTTTCACAAAAGGCTTGTTGTTCCAGGCCCCACTTGAAATGGTATTTGTTTTGTGTCACAGGATAGATAGACCTTACGATCTGGCTGTACTCTGGGATGTGCATCTTCCAAAACACCACAGTGCCTAGGAAAGCCTTTGTTTCCTTGCTTGTCTGTGGGGACATGGCAGCTATCTTATTGATCACCTCTGTTGCAATCTGTCAGCGTTCATCTTAGCACTTCACCCCTAGGAACTGAATTTCCTGGGCAGATCCCTTGACTTTACTTTGTTTGATGGCAAAACACGCTTTCAGGACAATCCATATTATTTTCTCCCCTTTCTCAAAAACTTCCTCAGTCATGTTCCCCCATACTATGATGTCATTGATGTACTGCAAATGTTCTGGAGCTTCACCCTTTTCCAGTGCAGTCTGTATCAATCCATGGCAAGTGGGGGGGCTGTGCTTCCACCCTTGGGGTAGCTGGTTCCAGGTATACTGCACATCCCTCCAGGTGAACGTGAACTATGTCTTACACCTTTCTGCCAGAGGAATGGAGAAAAACACATTAGCAATGTCAATAGTGGCACCATTTTGCTCCCTTGGACTCCACACTGAAGTTCAAGCATATCCAGCATGGCAGTACTCAGTGATGGTGTGATTTCATTCAGGCCACAATAATCCACTGTCAGTTTCTGCTCTCCATTAGATTTATGTAGAGGCCATATGGGGCTATTAAAGGGTGAGCGAATCTTGCTGACCACTCCCTGGTTCTCCAATTCACAGATCATCTTATGGATGGGAATCATGGAGTCTTGGTTTGTGCAATACTGCCAATGATGCACTGTTATGGTGGCAATCACTACCTGCTCAGGAGTCCCACTGCAGAAGGGTCCTCTGAAAGACCTGGCAGGGTGTTCAATTGTCTAATGCCTTCTGTCTCCACAGCAGCTATCTAAAAAGCCCATCTGAGTCCTTTTGGGTCTTTGAAATAACCAGTCGCAATAGGGTGTTTCTTCCACTCCTTCCCAGTCAAGCTCACTTCAGCTTTCAATAGTCAACTGCTGAGACCCCCCTGTTACCCCAGAAATGGAAACAGGGTCTCCCCCGACATGTCCCAATGGTATCAGAGTACATTGCACACAAGTGTCAACCAAAGTCTTCTATTTTTGCGGTTCTGATGTGCCAGGCCATCAGATCCACACAGTCAAATAAACCAAATTTTCCCTGGCCTCTACCTGGCTAGAGGCAGGGCCCCTCTAGTTCTGGCAATTGCTCCCTCCCTGGGTATACATTCTAAAGGTCCCTTCAAGGGGCTCAGACATGTCATCCTCCCTTCTGTTATTTCTGGAACCTTAGTCACTGGAAACTGGAGCTACATTCATTCTTGCAGAATTCCCCTTTTAGTAGTTTCCTCTTTTAGTTTACATACCTGTGCTGCTAGGGCAGAGGTGGTTTTTCCATCCCATCTTTTCATGTCCTCCCCATGCTCATGCAGGAAGAACCACAGGTCAGCTCATGGGGTCTACCCTCTCTCCTTAGCCAAGGGATGCCTGCTTCTGATAGGAGGGGCTCTGGTCTGTACTGACAAAACTTAGAAAAGGCCATCTTTAAGCTCCTTGCTGAGTTTCTGATGGCTTTCTTCAGTCCTCTCTTCCAATTTTTGCACATGCTTGGTCAGGTCTGTTTCCACTGCAAGACTTGGGTGTGTGTCAGGGCCTGGATAGTATCTTTGTATGTCCAGAGCCTTCTTGCCATAGCACTCACCGTCTCATTTCCCTCATTCCATTGCAGTGACACTAGGAAGTGGGCGTACGCTTGTCTCAAGTGATGCGAGTTTCAGCCACATCAGTTCATTTTACCAGGTCTGGACTCTTAGTAGTGTGGTTGTCATTTAAGAAAAGGATCTCTACCACAGCCAGTTCCCACAAGCACTGGATTGCTTGCTCCATGGTTTTCTAAGGGCCTTGCTGCAGCTGGAGATCTTCTGGGCAAAGGTATCTCTCCTTCACCCTTGCTAAGAGTCATGTCCAGAAGCTGAGAGGTTCAGGCCTCCTCATGATCCTCTGATAGATACCCACATCACCTGACAGAGATCCCAAGTGTCTCTCTTCAGTACCATCCAAAATTGTACCATTGCCTGCAGTGTCGTAGACTCGGATCAACCAGCTCAATATAGACTTGTCGGGTTGTCAGGTGAAGTCTTTCCTGAGACTGTGGAGATTTCCTGAGGACAAAGATTCAGTGATTATTTCTGGTTCTGATTCTTCTGCTGGCTGTGAGGGTCCTGCCTCCCCATTGCCATCCACCAGGCCAATGGATTTGATCTTTTATTTTCTCCTTTGGACAGACACAACTGCTGTTAGCTTAGGCTGCCCTTCTGGTTTAACTGCAGCCTGAATGACTGTGGCATCTGCTGATTTGTTTGCCTTCCCCTCTGGTTGTAGCTGCTGCTGTACGGTATCAAACAGCGTGCAATGAGCATTAGCCAGGGCCCAGCACAGTGCAATAAGCTACCCCTCTTTGGAGCTGTCATTGCAATTTTTCTTCCTTTTCTTTGCTACCTTAGCTGGGTTCTGAATTTGTTCAGGTGGGAAATTCCAAACTATTGGGGCAGAGTATTTCTTCAGGACCTGGCCTATATCCTCTCACATTCCCTGCCACTCAGGATTTTCCACCACTGGGGCAGATCTCTGAGCAACCTCCCTGGAAATCTCAGCCTTGATTCCAAATGACTTGTAGACTGTACGGAGGAGACATAGGGAATTAGCAACAAAAATATGGTGTCTTTAATATCCAGAAAGAAATGAGCATTTTCAAAAGGTGATGTGTCTGACCTGAAGGGGGAGAAGGAGGTGAAAGGCTGGGAAAAATCATTCCCTCCTGTTCCCCTAACAAGCTGGGTGTGATTATTAATAAATCCTCAGAAGTAGCAGCCAAGACCAGGACAGGTAAACAGCAACAAATACTCATCCCAAATGATCTTCATTGCCTCCTATGTTATCTTTACATAAGCTGATATGTATCAACAAAGCAATCTTGGTTTGTCTCCCTGATCCAAAAAAAGAGCTAAATAGCAGGCTAATTGCCCATATATGGAGGAGTATACAAGCTTAGGTGCCACACCCCCATGACTAGACTGAACTCCATGGTGACCAGCAAGTTCTGTACCCAATAAACAAGAGTTTTGTTCAAAATTGGGGTTTTTTTTTTTTCACTTTCTCTCTTGTGCCACTTAAGTTGGGCACTGTCTTAATGAGACACGGGGGTTAGAAATTAACTCGGGGTAGAAATCAGTTTCACATAGATGAAGTGTGTTGTTTAAACTTGTTTAGTCTCTTAACTTGCTGTGCTCACAAAAGCCTCTAGACAAGAGAATACAAAACTACCCCAAACAAGATGAAAGGAATGTGAGCTTCCAAGCTGGAGGGAGATAAGAGGGGCCCCTTGGACCTGGAAACCAGAAGCAGACCAAAACTGAGGCTGCCAAGATACTAGGGAAATGGATGGACAACCAGGGAGCTCTCTATGCAAGGACTGATAAGGACTAATTGCAATGTGAAGCGGGGCTTGTAAATGAATATGCACGGCCCTGTTTTGAAACTTAAGGCATATGCAACAGGTTAGGGGACAAAAGGGGGTCTAGACTCTGGGGAGTGCTCCTGTTCTTTGAGGAGCTATCCTGCATGGCCTGTCACTGAATAAAGATACATACTTATTTTATGACTTTGAGTTCGGGAGTTTTTCCGCAAATAATTGGTTTAGGGCAAATTTGTGAGGAAACTTTTAAAGGGGTCTTTTTAGAATGTAGATTTAAGTGGCCCTTCTTTTTATTGGTTCAGGGAAAGATTTCTTTCGATAAAAGTGGATAAAAACTGTTTATTTAACAAGCAAAGTATTCACAAGCATAAAAAATAAATAATATTAAACAATAAAACCTCTCGCTGTTTTGAAGAGATGGCAAATTTAGAAAGTCTTTGTCATGGGGTGCAGCTTGGTTTATTCAGTCTTTTATTAGTTCTTCTTGTGTTGGAAAATGCTGCATCTTGGGCCATGGTGGGCCACAGGTGTGAGCTCTTGATGGTTTTTTGGGTTTTCAGTCCAGAGCAATGTGGATCAGTTCTAAGAAAAAGAAAAGCTACAGTTTGGGGAACTTTTCTGCTTTAGCTAGCTAAAAAAAAAAACTAACTAAAAAGTAGAGTTCTGTTTTGCTGTTTGTGCTGCAGACAACACAGTGAGAGAGAATGCGGAGGAGCAAATGCAGTTTCTGAAAACAAATTTCCTGTTTCTTCTCCCGCGCTTCACTTTCAGAACCAGTCTTAAAGGTGAAGAACTTAATACCCAATATAAACAGAACAGACAACTGGGGATGCAAGCATCATAAAGTCACCTTAGGACAGGCACCAAATTTATCTTGGTTTAAGACAAGTTACTATGGTGGTGTAGTAGGTTGAACCCTGGACAAATGCCAGTGCACCCACTAAAATTATTTACTCATTTTCTGCTGTGAGATAAGCATTAGGAGAAGGGTGAAGCAGGCTCAAAACTTTAAAAGGTATAAAGAAAGTTTTTTTAACAGAATTAGAAGAAGAATAATAAGAATCAGAATAAACCATTAGAACACTTTTCTTCCCTGCAACTCTTCTTTCCTTTCCCACTGACAACGTAAAGAGACAAAACTCGGGATTTTCAGTCAATTTATCACGTCTAAAAGAAATCTTTTCTTTAGTTCACTTAGGGAGAGGAGTCTCTACTGCCATGCTATGGAGACTTTTCCACAAGAAACTGTTTTCTTGTGTCTTTAATTTTGCAGCAAACCAGTCCACCCAGGAAAAGGAAATTTGTTCGCTATGTGAAATTCTTTCCCATCAACTTACAGTTTTTCCTACAACTGCTTTCGAGGGCCACTTCCGCTTATGGGGTGTGTCGTGGTTTAAGAGGAAATGAAGTTTTTTGTGATGGTGTGGGCAAGCCAATCGGTGTTCAGATTTAATATTGGCACCTGGTTTGTCCACTGAGGGCATGGATACACCTCTGAGAACACAGGGGTTAAAAGCTGTGATCTCCCAGGGGAACTTCCTCTTTGAGTCCCGCTTGAGAGTGAGCAGTCCCGTCCCCCCCCCCCCCGCCCAGATCTGGCTGGGCAGGGGGGGAGGGGAGCCATGTGGCCGGAGAGAGAGGTAGGCCAGGCCTGGGCCCAAGGGTGGAGGAGAACATTGCAAGGGCTTTGGGCAGCCATCCTCCATTCCCACCCCACCCCCCCCCCCGGAGAGGGAGAGAGAGACAGAGCCGGTGCCTGTGGTGCCTGTGATAGTGGCCCGGCGTGAAGAAGGGGGGGTGCCCAGCAGGGCAGCCAGGCTCAAACCATGACAGGATGCAATCTTAAGGATGAGTTGTTCTAGAATAGAAGCAAAGGTTCTTTTATCCTTGGGAGCAAAATTTGTCTTCTTTTATCCTTGGGGCAAGGGTTCTCTTCTCTTTCTGTTTAAGCTTTTCATTTGATCACAGCTACTTCAGCATCTGTTTACTTCAGCACAGGTGCCTTTGCTCATGTACTGCAGTCTGAACACTCAATCCTCCCATGCATTTCATGAATTATAGGGGAATAATCTCATGGATTATGTCTTCACCATAGCTTTACAGAAGGTTTTCAGCCCCGAGGCCAGGGCATCTCCTCATTCTCTTCCCTCTGGGCTTCGGCTCTTTCGTCATCACTGACTTTGGTGTATCCATGTTGTTTTTCTTACGTGTTTTAACCCTTTTGTCACTCGTGCACCAAGGTCATGGCAGGAACAGGTGAGAGGCAGGATCGTAGCAAAGGCATTGTTGACTGAAGGCACTGTGAAAGCGAACTTTGGCTTGTCATCTGTATGCAAAGGGATGGTAAAGAAACAATCTTTCAAATCAATGACCAAGATCACCCACCCCGCAGGGATCATGGTGGGTGAGGGCATACCAGGCTGCAGCACCCCCATGCCTTCCATCACCTCATTGACTCTCCGGAGGTCCTGTAACAGCCTCCACTTCCCAGACTTCTTTTTTATCATGAAGATGGGAGTATTTCAGGGACTCATTGAAGGCTCAATGTGCCCCTGCTGCAATTTTTCCTTTACCAGTTGGCCAAGGGCGAGCAACTTCTCCTCTGTCAGGGGCCACTGATGAACCCAAATGGGTTTGTGCACCAGCCACCGTAAAGGCAGCACCGGGTACCTGTCGCCCTCCAACGCAGGGGCCCCTACCAAAAATCCACCCCAATTCCCTCCCCCCAGGCAGCCAACACATCCTGCCCCCACAGAGTGAGCAGGGTTGAAACGACATAGGGTAGAACTGCAGCCACCTGCCCACTTGCATTCCTGATGAGAACCGGACTGGGACTCACTATGGTACACGCTGTACCCCCCACCCCTAACACGGGCGCACTACGGGGTCCAAAGGCCATGTAGCTGGCCACACAGAATGGGAGATGACAGTCATGTCTGCCCCTGTGTCAATTAAATCTTGCAGCCTGATCATCCGCGGGCCGGCACCCAGCAGTGTCACGGTACACATCATCTGGGGTCACTGTGTGGAAATGGTAACAGACCAGAGGGCCCGTGGCGGTCTGTCGGATTTGCGGCCACCAGTCCCATGAGTCTGCAAGGCAGTCCTGGGGACAAACAACTAAAAAAACACAAGGTGAGCAATCCGAGTCCCCGCCAGGATGGTGAAAACAGTAGCAAAGATCAGAGTCAACAACTCCAGGGTGAACAAAGATCCCTTGGTGGGTGACGTTAGACGTCCCTACTAACAGCGCACCCAGACCTCGTTCTCGAGGACCGAGGACGTCCAAGGGAACACTATGCTCACCATCGGAGTCTAAGATGACTGTGCTGGCGGTACATACATCCACTCTGGTGGAGCCATGGGCGTCGCCTGTGAGCTGGCCGGGCAGACCTGGGCTGGCGCCAAGCTCTGAGGAATCACTTTTGTTGAGGTGCAATTCCTCTTTGTGCTCTTCTTCCCATTTCCTGGGCCTGCCAAAGGCCAGCCATCAGCCCCGAAGGCCGACCTGCACTGGCTGGCAAGGTGACCTGCCTTATGGCACCTGGTGCACAACACCTTGACGCCCGCGCCAGCCGCCTTTGGCACTCCCTGCTGCTTCCTGCCCTTATTCTTATTCTTATTCTTATTCTTATTCTTATTCTTATTCTTATTCTTATTCTTATTCTTATTCTTATTCTTATTCTTATTCTTATTCTTATTCTTTTCTTATTCTTATTCTTTTTGCGTCCACCCCCTGAGGGCACCTGGCCCGACCGCAGAGCAACTGCCAGAGCGGACACGTCAGGACAGCCACCACTCACCATTGTACAAGCCCTTGCCATTTCTACCACTGATGGATCCCCCAGAAGAGAATTTAAGATCTTCCGGCATTCAGGGTTCAAATGGTTCCAGGCCAACCGTTTCAGAAGGGGCTCTCTGAGGCCAGGCTCCTCCACCTGCCTCTCCAAAGCAGCAATCAGCCTCTCGACAAACAGCATGAAAGGCTAGCCCGACTTCTGCCATATGTCAGTAAAGTCAGGCCTTGGGGAAGCCGCCTCAACGGTCTTCACCAATGCAGCAAACCCCAGAGACTGACACTGCTGGAGAACAGCGGTATCTCAGGTGGCCTGGAAATCAGGATGGGAATAGGTGTCCTCTCCAAGCAGAGCATCAACCCCCACGCCATGCCTAGTATTCACTGGGGGCAGAAGCCTGTTGCTCGCTGCAATCTTCTCAGCCCCCTCCGCCCAGAACGTCAAAAACATCACAAATTGCAGAGGCCAAAAAAGCATATGAGCAAGATGCCTAATATCAAAAGGACAGAGCAGGTCAGTGGCGATGAGCCGGAGAGACTGCATGACTTCCTCCAAACCAAGGCCATGCCTCGAAACCTCACCCTGCAGCTCCTGAATCACCTGCCAGGCAATCACCCTGTGCTTGTTGGCCTACCCCGAATTCGGGAGAGGTTTGAACACAGGATGAGCCCCCACGGCATCATGGGGCGAAACATGGCCCCCCCGAACCCCCAAAAGACCCTCATCGTCAGCCTCCTAGACCCGTTCTTTAACTGCGTCCCAAAAGCCGGTGGGATTGTTGGGGCGGACAGTCACCCTACAAGGAGGCAGCGTCCAAAGGTGACGACTGGACACCAATTCCGCCTGCCGCTGCTGGCCCTCCCCCATCGTGGCATGCCCCTGCCAGGGGACCGGCCACCAGTCATCATCGCTGTCCAATTCCATCCCCTGGAACGTAAAGGGCCCCCAGCGGGTGACTGGGGGAGGCACACTAGCAAAGGGGCCCGGATCCGAGAAACCACCCACGGGCCGCCAACCCGGAGAAAGAGTCCCAGGCTGGGACACTGGTGAACCAGCCACTAGCACCACCATGGCCGGAGACAGGGCAGCAGGCGGCCCAGCCGAAGCCGATGGCCCCACCGCAGGCTGCCCTGGCAGAGGTGTAAAAGACATCAAGTCATCCGAAGCGGCTGCTGTGCTGGAAGAAGAAAGAGGCGCTGCCACCTCCTGATGATTTACCATTTGGAGAGACGGCACCAAAGCCGCAGGCGCAGTCACGGTTGCGGTCATCATCTGCGCAGGTGCCATGGGGAAGGAGGGGAACACTGGCCGGCAACACGACACCGGCTGGGGCGGAGCACCACTCGCCAGCATCGACGATGGGCGTGGCCCGTACAGCTTCACGGGCTCCATGGGTGACGACGAAGAAGTGTCTTGGCAACCGCCAAGGCAGGAGCAGACCCCCCCCCCCCAGGCCATTCAGTGGGGGGCTGCTGGGCTGGAAACTGTGGCCCCCGTGGCTTGGGAGAATGCCAACCCCCAAAAGGCAGGGGGAGAGAGGCAGGGCTGGCGGTGGCACGGGGAGACCCACCACTTTGGCGTCAGGGGCAGAGAGAAGCTGGACATCAGTCGGACGGGAGAATCCCGATTCTTCGGCAGCAGGGGCGGGGAAAGGCGGATCTTCTGCCACAGCCAACTCCCGGCCCCACCCTCTGAAGGGGGATGGGGCCTAGGTGCCGAGGACAGGGGGACTGAACCATGCACGGACAGCCAGCCATGACCGGACGATCGCGCGTCCAAAGCCCTGGCACCACCCCCACCCTTTGAACTGCCCGTCTCCACTCCTCTGGCCCAGTCCCGGCGGGCCATGCACAGGAAGTCGCACACAGCCAGGAGCGGGGGTATAGCATCATCCCCTCTTTAAAACTCCTCTGCAAGCCGACCACACAGTTCCTGACACCAGCCCAGGTCAAAAGCATCCGCCATGTCCATCAGGAATCTCATGAACCTTGGCCCACACAAGCAGGTCAATCAGCGAGGCGTCAGGCACGGAAAACCCCCCAAAGAAAAGGAGGCGCCTCCATATGGAGAAAACCCAGTCCTCCTCCGTTCGGTGATCCCCCATCTCGGAAACACCAGCACCCAACCAAAGCATCCCGTGAAGTGTGCAAGTCCTGGGGAGGCAGTCCCCACCCGCGAGTCCCAACTATCAGTGCAGCCCCACTGACAAAGCCCAGTGAGAAGGGCCTGGAGGAAAGCCAGGTACCTCTCCAGGGAAACAACGAGTGTCTGAACGTGGCCAAGCTGCGTGGGTGCAACGTGCCCCTGAGCAGCCCAGCGGGGGTCCCAGGTGTCCGCTGCACTCCGCGAAGGTCGATCGATGCAGGACGCACGTTGGGGTCACCAGATGTCACTCGTGCTCTGGGGTCGGGGCAGGAAAAGATGAGAGGTAGGATCGTAGCAAAGACTTTGTAGAGTGGTACGATAGATTCTATTCTATTGGCTAACTAACAGAAACATCTTTCTCACGCACTGTCCTTGAGAGGAACAGAAAAATAAAGTAGAAAAACAGCACCTGCAAATTGTTTATAGTCAACGGTTATCACATCTTTCCAACTCCCTAAAATTTCTCACAAGCTGCTGTGAGAAACGCTTGCAGTTTCTCTTTCCCTGTCCCATGGCATCCACGCCCTTTTCCTTTTTTTAACTCAGAAGAGGATTGATGTTTGTAGGTTTCATCTGTGTGTTGAAAGAGTTAATTTTGCCCAGGCTCTGCATTAGAGTTGTTTCTCACTGTTGGTCATGTGATTTCTGCCCGGCAGCAGCCGCAGCTGTTTGTGGTGTAGGATTTTGGCAGCCATGCTGGGGAAGCTGTGCAAGGAATTAGGGGTGGCAGGAAGTGGCCAGGCAGACTCTTATCAGCCTGCTCTGCGGCCCAGCCCGGAGCCCAGTGGAGCCAGCTCAGCCCGATGACTGAGGGCGGGGCTTAGCAATGGCAATATTTTAGCAGCCCACACTGAGGCTCAGCCCAGGCTTTCCTCCCCCGCCTCCATCTTGTTAGCCAAGCCACGTGAGCCCGGCCCGGCTTCTGCCAAGAGAAGGGGGGGGTCTTCCCTCTTTTGTAGAAAGCAGGAAGTGCGAAAGAGCTTTTCATACTTCTCCCTTTTTAAATATAGTGTTCATAGAAGCAGTTTTAGCTTCTTTAATTGGTTAATTGGTATATCAGTTCTTAAAGCCAGCCACCAATTGGCTCTGCCAAGCACATGTGATAGATGGGTAATATGATTGGCTCTCACAATTAAGGGATGAGTTTTGTGTGGATGTTAAGAGAAGTTTTGCTGATGTATGGTTATGCTATTTTAGTTTGTTGTTTGGACACCCTCTGTTCTTCCCATAGTCCCCTTTCCCCCCCTCTATTGTTGTCACAGGACAGCCTTGGTTGTAAGGGTTGTCAGGGACATATGGAAGGAGGGCGTGTACATGTGCCCCTTGCATGGGGCAATTGGGAATGGGGAAAGCTTGTTGATGGGTAGGCTTGGAAAGACAACACCTCACCTCCAATCAAGTTGCAAGAAGGTTTCCACCAATAAACGACAAAGAAGAGTTTACTGGCAGACTTTGGGAGGGGCCAGGATTGACAGATGCAACACCAGGGTATAAAAGGCAGAGCTGTGGTTTTGTGGATGAGCCTCTGGATTCCCCTTGTTCCCTTGTCGTGGTTTGAGAGGAAGTGAGTTTTTTGAGACGCTGTGGCCAAACTAATAGGTGTTCAGATTTGAATATTGGCACTTGGTATGGCTACTGAGGACATGGATATGCCTCTGGGAACACAGGGGGGTTAAAAGATGAGATCTCCCAGGGGGAAGCTCTTTTTTTTTGGGTTACATCCAGAAAAGAGATCAGACCCCCCCCTGCCCAGCTCCGAGCTGGGCAGGGGAGGAGACGCCACGAGGCCTGACTGAGGTAGGCTGGGGCTGGGACAGAGAAAAGTGAAGGCCCCTGCAAGATAGAAGGGTGGAGGAACCCTGAGAGGCTTCGGGCAGCCCCCCCCCCCAGAGAGAGAGAGAGCGTGAGCTGGTGTCTGTGCCTCTGCCACCTTGAAATTTGATAGCACGGCCGGCATGAAAGAGAAGGGGGGGATTGTGGTGAAATGTCAGGCTGGGCAGCTGTGGGAGTTCTAGACAGGCAGAGCCTGAGACTTTAACCCTTTTCTTAGATGGTAGAAACCTTGAAAATGCTGATTCCTCCTGGAGTTGAATGAGAAGAGAGACAGAGATGAGATAAGAAAAAAAAAGGCCACGAGAGAAGCTGAAAAGAATCTTAAGTAGGAGGAGGTAATAGAGTGGCCTTTGGTTAGACTTTTCTTGTATGGCCATGGACAGAACCATTTTTCCTGTGACACAGAGACTGCATTTAGGGGGGAGGCAATGGCTTAGAGCCAAGAGAGTGCAGTGATGTGATGTGAAGTAGTGCGTGAACAGAGATGACGGGTGAGGAGGGTAGTAGTGGTGCCCTCCGTCTTCAAGGAAGAAGAAGAAGATGATCTCTGTTCTCGAGACCCCTCAGCCCCAGAGAGTGAAATTTGGGAGGGGACAAGTGTCCCAAAAGTGAGAGACTGTGCTCTTTTTGGAACTGGGCAAAGCACCCTTTAAAAAAGAAAACCCTAGAAGCAGCTCTGGTCCATGTGCAGTGGTGAGAGCACTGGGCATGGAAGGAAGAGGTCACGATAGCAAAATGATCTCCGGGCAGTGCCACGTGTGGCATGGAAACACGAGAAGTTTCAACTGTGTTTCCTGGGGAAGCCTATGGTACAAGAGGGACTCCTCTGTCCTTGATGAGCTGAGAATTGATTATCTGAAAGGTGGTGCTAGACTAAGGGTGAGTGATCTGAGGAGTGAATGTATTAGAAATTTGGTGTGAGGAGGAGGAATGTTTTTGAAAAGTTTTCATTCTGAGTTCTGTATGTGTTGCTCTTTATATATAGTTGTAGGTTAATAAAGTTTTTTTCCTTTTATTCCTAAGCTGGAGCCTGCTTTGCTCTATTTCTGACCACATCTTACAGCAGACACCAAGGAAGAAGCATTTTCATGGAAGCACTGGCATTGCACCAGGCTCAAACCATGACATCTCTTTTTTGGCCTGACCCCCAGGGTCCTCTCTCCAGCCGACATCCCCCTTGGCCAGGGCGAGAGGCAAAAAGGGTCTCAGCGTCTTGGCAGGCTCTGGATTCTGTTCCTCACGTCTAGGCATCACTTTGATCTCTTAATTCTGTGTTGGCTTGTTGTTTTTAGGGGTCTTTTTCCTGGGTTTGGCGGGAGACCTCTCCTGTTGCATTCTGGCTCTGAGTTCATTTGCATGTCACTCTGATGTCCCGTCCCTTTCACCGTCGGGGTGCCATCTCCCAGGAGACAGCAGGGCAACGCCCAGCAGCTGCCCCTGCAGGACATGGCGACCCGGGCCGGTCCCCACTCCTGGGACCCCCCCGTGCCACCCCCGCGGGGCCCCCCCCTGCACGGCCGGGACCTGCGCCGAGGTGGGGGGACCCCCCACTCCCGGGGCAGGCCGGTCCCCGCGGGGCTCCCGGGACTCCCCGTGCCACTCCCACCAGCAGCGCAAGGCCAGGAAGGCAGCAGCGGGCTGGCTGGGGCACCACCAAGAATCAGCAATTAAAAGGAAACTATTAACAACAGGAGATTACAACATGAAATTATTAACAATAAATAGTTAGAATTCCAACTTGACAGCAATTGGTTTAACGTGTAAACTTTGCAACTTTTAAAAATATGAACAACTTTTTACTCATAACATTTAATAAACCTTTGAAGTTTTAAAGTGAGAGGTCATTTCTCACACACAGAGGAAGCTGTAATGTTCTTTATAGAGAGAATTACTTCCATGTCTGATGTTCCTTTTTCCTTAACTAAAAAACAAGTTATTTCAAACTACCACAGGTGGTGTCTTAGGTTACCATATAAGATGTAACCAAAAGTATGTATTCTATCACCATCTCCATAAGCTGTTAAAATCAGGTGGAGCAGTGTTCTTTATCTCGTCCATGACACATCCCTGATAACTCACTCCTCAGGGCATATCTTCTGTTAATGGGCCATCAAACCTCACTGTATGACTCATAAAACTGCATCATCCCACTGTGAGATGCTCTGCCCAAGGGGAGGAACCAAGCATTCTTGCCTGGATAGACTCTGAGGTTTGGAACACCACAAGTAGCCTTATCCGCTGGATTACCAGAGGAAGATCAGACCCTTCTACACCACCACTGGACCTTTAGAGGAAGACCAGACCCTTCTACAGCATCACTGCTTCAACAGAACCACATCTATCACTTCAAGAAGACTGCAGCCACCATTTAATCGGACTGCTACCACCACTGATGCCTTAAGTTTTAGCTTTTATATTTTCCAGATCAGTACTGCTTTAATGTATAATTCTAAAACTCCACAGCCTGTCATCTGTTGTTTTACCATTTTATTCCGACAAAATAACTTCTCTCTAGGCCCTAACTTCAAGGACACCCTGTTTTTCCAATCCCCCAAAAATGTAAACAACTGAGAACAGCAGCAAGGAGAGAGTGGGATGAACTGGAGAATGGGACTCTGCTACCTGAAGCTGAAATAGGACAATTAGCTTCTGATATGCAGATGGACCAAGCTTATATTTGTCCGAAAAATATGTGTTTGTTGTCCATCTTGGGTGTAGTCTCTGTGAGACTCTTGCATTGACCTAGGTGTACCCTGTGAATGCTTTTCAATAAATACCTACCTAATTCTTTTAACTCTCTCTAGCTTCTGTTCTAGGTAGCCTTCTTCAGGCATCACCACCCTGACCAAAAAGGTGTCAGGTTGTATTCTGACTGTCAGTTTAAGCCAGTGTTACTGTATTATTGCCTTTATCCTAATTTTATTATTAAACTGTAGTTCTGACTTGGAGTCTCCCACTGGTTTATTTTAAAACTGTAATAAACACATATTATAGTTTTGGCTTTTGCAAATATTAAAGTGGACACTATGTGTTGTGCATTATAATATAAGGTTAACTTTTGCAGTAGCTGCAGTTGTGAAATAATAACTAATGCTTTTATTTTTGTAACTAATTGGCAATAATGAAAATAACTCAGAAATATTTGTGTTAGGAAAATTAATCCACAAACATCAGAGGTTTATGTCCAAAAAGGAGACAGAGGAGTCCTGTTACTTTATTTGAATAAAGGGAGAGGCCATGGGGCATTCCCCATGGATCTCTCAAATTTTTGAAGGACGCAGCCTCCCTTTTTATCCTAATTTCCCGGCCACATTTCCCTTCTCTCTTTCCCCATTGGCTGAGGTCCGTGAGAGGTACAGACCTCCCAATACACCTGATACTGAAGATTTCCCTTTAATGTTTAACCCTCCCTTTTAATTTTTAATTCTTATGGAATTTAGGGGTTTTTCTTCCCCATTGTTTCTTTCATCTTTCAATGTCTAATTTCATTTATCAGCAAACCTAAAGTTTATTTGCAAAAGCAAATATCTTTTTCCATTCATCAATCAGTGGAATCCTTCCCATTGTCTTTTATCTCCCAGTGCTAGTTTTCTCTACCAACAGACTCACAACTTGTTTGTAAAGACAAATCCGCTACTCCTCTCGTTTGTGAAATAGCTGATGTTGATTTAGAGTACTTGTGGTTAACTTACAATAACTGAAATAGCTAAAACCGTCTGAATGGTCAGATAACATTTGAGGAAAGGACATAATGAGGACCCCTGCTACTGACACTTCAGCTACCAATAAATGTCACCTGCTGAAACCATGGAGTAGAGAACCATTGTGAAGAGGTGACGCACAACCCTCAAAACCACATCCACAATTTCTGCACATGGTCTAAAAAGGCGGGTCAGGGGCCAAATCATGCTAAAGAGTTCCTAGAACATGTAAATGAGTTCAAAGAAATGTTTGAATATGTATAATCTTTATGAATATGTATTTGACCAATGAAATAGAAAAGGTATATAAAAAGAGTTGCCATGGCTAGCTGGTGTGCTTCTGGCTATGGCTATGCACCCAGCGCATGACTATTGCTTTATTGATTTTGTCCCCTATTCTCCATTAAATTTTTAAAAATTCAACTGAGGAGTGAGGGTCATTTCTCACTAAACTAGTACAGGCGGACACTCCAAAAAGAGTTACCGTCCCTTTTAGTTTTAACCACTCCCCTTTCAGCAATAAGGAGAGACAAATTCAGGAATATATAAGTGAAAAAATAACAGTTCATTGTGGGGTCACATGTGATTTGGGGCCGCGGTTTCTTGGTAAAAGTCTCTGTTTCAGCCCATGCATTCAAAGAATCAGTCAGAGCTCTTCAGTTTTTTGGTCTGAAGGTTGTTTATTGTATTTTATCTATAAAATTTTCTCCCTGTCCAGCAGAGGTTTGTCCAGCAGGACAGAGGCACTCTGCCTGCCCCCAGGGCGGTGTTATCTTTATATACTACAAACTACGTGTACAATATTTACAGTTATTTTCCAATACCTATCATCTATATTAGACAGTGGGTTTCTACTCTAGACCAATCTAAAAGTGCCAACATCACCAGTGAAAATGGAGGTAGAGAAGAAGAAGAAAGGCTAGACACGCCCAAATCCTTCCATCTTGTCCCCAGAAACCCCTATACCAAAAATCCTAAAACCTACATTTACACCCTGCGAGTACTTTATTTTTACATTATCTAAACTGCCGTGGCTTTTATCTCTTCATGTAAAGGTGGTAAGTTGTTCCATGGTTCGTAATCAAATCCGCTGGTGTTCTGGGCTGTGTGCCAGGGTCTCTGAGCCCCCTGGCAAGGGTCCCGGAAACTCTGGACTCCCAGAGGGATGTCTTGCGTTCCGACATCTCCCCCTTCTGTTTGCACCAAAAAGACCTCTTTGACACCTTGGCTCACAACCCGCCGTACGCACAAAAGAATGCATGGCACAATGAACAAGAGAACTAAAAGCCCTATTAAAATATATGTACCTGTTTTCAAAATTTCCTTCCACAAGGGTGAAAGGCTAAAAAAATCCAACCACATCATCCATTCTGGATCCAGTAATTTCTCCAAGCTTGTTAATGCTTTCTTGAAGATTTTTGATGTTCTCGTGAATTGATTTTGAGTGATCTGACAGATTCATGCAGCACAGTCCCTCAAATTCTTCACACCCATGTCCATGCGCCAGCAGCAAATAATCGATCGCTGCTCTATTTTGCAGAGTTGCTCGTCTCACACTATCAACGTCTGTTAACATGTCACTCAGTGTGTGAGAGACAGCTCAAGCATGTTTGCTCAGCCAGCAACCCATGTGGTCCAATTGAGTCAAGGCCACCCCTGATGCTGCTTGAGGTGAGAAAATTGCAACAGCAATTCTCTGAGCCTTGTCCCATGTGTGCACCTCATCATCACAATTTGGACTGTATTCCTGCACTGATCTTTTCCCTTTATGTTTTTGTTCTTTCAAATATTTTAAATCTGGTGTTAACAATGAAATTCCCCCAATGCTGCATGGACCGCCTTTGACATTTGCAGGGATACGATGCTAAATCCTGTCCCCACAAATGAAAAAGAGCCCTTGTGGCAATTGTGCTGGAGCCTGGAGTGATGCTCTGGTTGTCGCCTTGGTGTGTTTGCACCAAGCAGATGAATTTTTACAAATTTCATTATTCGGTGTTACATCAATTGTCCTGTTTTCTTTCTGTGTAATGTCTGACTGTTCGAATGTTATACAAAACTCCAGTGTGGCCAACCCTAGAATCTCCAATTCCTGAGGTTCAAAAAAGCCACAGGAAGGATCTGTGTCCAAAACTACCACTCGTTCACAGGATCCATAATGTCATGGTTTGAACCTGGCACAATGCCAGTGCCCCCATGAAAATACTTCTTCTCTGGTATTTACTGTGAGATGTGATCAGAGAAAGAGCAGAGCAGGCTCTAGTTTAAGAATGAAAGGAAAAAAAACTTTATTAAGACTATAAGAGAAACACACAGAACACAGGATGAAAGCTTTCTAAATTTCTTCCTCCTCTCCCCACCAGATTCTCAACACATCACAGTAAAACAAAACTTTGGATTTTCAATTCAGTTACGACCCCTTAGATCACCCACTCTCAGTCTATCACTACTCTTCAGATAATCAGTTCTCAGTTCTTCGAGAAGAGAGAGTCTCTCTTGCACTACAGACTTCCTCAGGAAACAGTTGAAACCTCTCGTGTTTCCGTGTCACATGTGGCACCGCCCAGAGAACATTTGCCATTGTGACCTCTTCCTTCCATGTCTAGTGCTTTCACTACTGAACATGGACTAGAGCTGCTTCTAGGGTTTTTCTCTTTAAGGATGCTTTGTCCAGTTCTACAAAAAAGAGCACAGTCTCTCTCCTTTTGGGACACCTGTCTCCCCCCCAAATTTGACCCCCTGGGGCTGAGGGGTCTCCTGAACAGAGATCATCTCCCTCTTCTTTGAAGACAGAGGGCACTACTACTACTCTCCTCACCCGTCGTCTCTGTTCAGGTGCTCCTTCACATCACCGCACTCTCCTGGCTCTGACCCATTGCCTCCCCCTAGATGCAGTCTCTGTGTCACAGGAACACAAGTGGTTCTGCCCATGGCTATACAAGAAAAGTCTAGCTAAAGGCTACTCCATCATCTCCTCCCACCTAGGGTTCTTCTCAGCTTCTTTCAATATCTTCACTTGCCTGTTTTTTGCTATCTCAAACTCTATCTCATCAACTCCAGGAGGAATCAGCATTTGCAAGGTTTTTATCATCTACGAGAAGGGTTAAAAGTCCCAGGCTCTGCCTGTCTATGAACTCTCACGGCTGGCTGCCCTGCCGGGCACCCCCCCCTTCTCCTTCACACCGGCCGCGCTACCGCAGGCACAGGTTCTCTCTCCTCTCTCCCTCCGGGGAGGGGGGGGGGGCAGGGGGGGTGAGGGATGGCTGCCCGAAGCCTTACTGTGCTCCTCCACCCTTCCATCTCGCAGGGGCCTCTTCCCTTCTGTCCCAGGCCTGGCCTACCTCCTCTGGCCGCACGGCTCCCCTCCCCCGCCCAGCCTGGAGCTGTGCAGGGGAGGTCTGTGCTCTCTTCCAGGACCGGAACCCAAAGAGAGCTTCCCCCGGGAATTCACAGCTTTTAACCCCCTGTGTTCTCAGAGGTGTATCTCTGCCCTCAGTGGACAAACCAGGTGCCAATATTAAAATCTGAACATCTATTGGTTTGGCTACACCATCTCAAAAAAACTCATTTCCTCTCAAACTACGACACATAACAACCTGTGAGATCTTTAAAGGTGTGTTTTGGAATCGGCCATTGATTTGCCGGCAAACCCACCATACATGTCGAAAATGGTTTCCCCGGCCTTGAGTGTTTCAAGCAGATGCTATCTAAACCTGCTGCTTGAGCCAAAGCTTCCCAAACATTCTGTCTTGGTTGGGCAGAATCTGCCCCATTGCCTAAAGCAATAGGTGGAAGAATGAGGTACACGAGCAATGCCATGCTCATGGCTTCACCCCTCATGAGAAGATTTACCATATTTTGACGCTCAAACCCCAAGAGAAACCCCAAGTCCTTTTTGATTTTTTGTTTTGTCTGAAGTGCCGTTCGTAGTTTCGTCCTCTCTTTCCGTCTGTGTGCCCATTTCTCTGCTTCCAGGATCTGTGTCGTCTTCTGCTCGAGTCCGATATGGCTTCACGTGCCTCGCCGACACCCACTTCGGACCTCGCCCTGTGGAAACACAAGCGAAACCCTTGCCCCACATGATTAGTTTTAAAGGGCCTTCAATTTGTCCTGTCTCTGGGTTTCTGATCAAAACTAAAGGATTCTCCCTTAGTTTTGCCTAAGTACTGTTTGAAAAATGCCTAAGAATCAGTGGATTAGGTTCTGAAAAGGAGCTGTTGAGAAAATTCAACACGTACAATGCCTTATTCAACCTCATGTGAGGCGTTGCCTCTGGCTTCCCCCTTTTTCTTCCCCCTTTTTTGTTTATCCAAAAGGGATTTCAAGGTATGATGTGTTCTTTCAATGATTGCCTGACCTGTGGGTGAGTGTGGAATACCAAAAGTGTGTCTGACACCCCACTTTTTAGAAATTTGTCAAGCACTTTCCCTGTGTATGTTGGACCATTATCTGTTTTTATCTCCTGAGGCACACCCAATGATGCAAATGCTTGTAAAAAATGTCGACAGGCATGTTGTGTAGTTTCCCCTGCGTGTAATGATGCAAAGACCGTTCCCGAAAATGTGTCAACCGAAACATGGATATTTTTGAGTTTTCCAAAAGGTGGATATTTTGTGACATCAGCTTGCCACAGTTGAAGACTTTCCAGTCCTCGCGGATTGACTGCTCCTGTGGATGCGGGTAGCTGCACAAGCTGACAGTCTGGGCAAGCACTAATGATTTCCCTCGCCTGACTTTTCAAAATGCGAAAGGATTCCATCAGTGCCTGTGCATTCTGATGAAAGAACACATGACTCAACCTTGCCTGTTCAAAAGTATCCGGTAGGGTTTGTGAAATGGGCATTGTCAATTTGTCTGCCTGAGTGTTCCCTTCCGCCAGAAATCCTGGAAGTGATGTGTGCCCTCTGATGTGTGTAATGAAGTATTTATGTTCCCTGCCTTCTAATAGTTTTTTCATGCACAACAAATATGAATATAAAATGTTGTTACTTGTTTCTTTTAAAAGTGAACCTTCCAACCATCTAACCACACCTGCAACATATGCCGAACCTGTGACCAGATTGAGAGGTTGTTTGAACAATTGAAAGGCTCTGACTACAGCTGCCAATTCCACAATTTGTGGTGAACCTTGGACTATCTTGATGTCTGAATCCCATTCCCCTGTTGTTGGATTTTGCCAAGTGATCACTGATTTGTGTGTTTTCCCTGACCCATCAGTGAACACTGTGATCCCCTCCAAAGGTTCCTCACTTATTTTCGACTTCTCTTTGTAACATATTTTTGACTGTAACAGTCTATGTTGCGGGAAATGAATCGTGCATGTGCCTGGATACCCTAACAACGCGATCAGCAAATCTTTTGATTTCTGCATCACCCAATCAAAATAATCTTTTTTCAGTGGTAAATAGATTATTGAAAAGTCCCTGCCTGACATTGTCAGCAACCTTGTTCTTGCTTTGATGATAATCTGAGATGCCATCTCCAGATCTGTGAGAATCGTCTTTGGAGACCTGTAAGATAAAAAGATCCACTCTATAATTAAAAGAGAGTCTCTTTGAGACGAATCCCATTGGAAGATCAGACCATGAAACTGTTTTTTTTCTCCCAGCACTGCCAATCAAAAGGGCAGTGATTCTACAAACCGATGTACTTGTTTTGTTTGAATGACCTCTGTGACCTTTTCAAGTTCTTTTCGCGCCTCAGGTGTGAGCGCCCTGGGAGATCTAATGTCCGTGTCCTCTCTGAACAGATTGAGCAATGATGGAATATCATCATTTGTGATCCCCAAAATTGGTCTCATCCAGTTGATTTCTCCTAGGAGTTGTTGCAGATCATGCAGATTGCTGATTTTGGAGCTGACTTCCATCTTCCGTGGTCTTATAATTTGCTCAGAAATCTTCCACCCCAGATATTTCCATGGTGCAATCTCTTGTATCTTCGAAACACTGATTTCCAGTCCTGCCTTTTGCACCTCTGCGATCACACAGTCGCGAGTTTCCTGCAACTCCTGTTGCATTGGCGCTGCGATGAGCAAATCATCCATATAATGAATGATTCTCACTTTTGGATATTTTTTCCTTGCTGTTGACAACGCCACGTACCATTGGCATATAGTCGGAGAATTTTTGAGTCCCTGTGGAAAAACAACCCAATGGTACCTCTGCAGAGGTTCTTCCCTGTTGATGCTTGGAACAGAAAAAGCAAGTCTAGGTGCATCATCTGGACGGAGCGGGATGCTGAAAAAACAGTCCTTGAGGTCAATGACCACAAGAGGCCAATCTCTAGGAATCATTGAGAGTGAACGAAGTCCCAATTGAAGTAGTTCCACGTCTTCAAGGACTTCATTGATTTTCCTGAGGTCATGCAACAGTCTCAACGAGCCTGAAATTTTCTTTCAGATGACAAACACAGGAGAATTCCATGTACTGTCCGTTGGCTTGATGTGTCCCTTCCGCAATTGTTCTTGAACCAGGTTTTTCAGTGCACTCAACTTTCGCTCAAGGGGCAACTGATCCACCCAGACAGGATCATCTGTCTTCCAGGTTAACTTCAGTGCGGGGAGTGCCGCAGTGACCCCGACTAAAAATCCACCTCCAGCTTCGCACCCCATTGTGCTAAAAGGTCTCTTCCCCATACTGTGATGGGTTTTTACACAACAAAGGGACAAATAACTGCTGTTTTGTCTCCTGGTCCTGAAATAAAAATTGTGTTCTCACTCTGCAGACACAGGGAACTTCCCCCTATGCCTGTGAGAGAACCCAAGGGAGCAACCAAGTTCCACTCCCAAGGCCAAAAGATGTACGATATAACTGTGACGTCTGCCCTGGTGTCAAGCATCCCTCTAACTGTGATCGTTTTTTCTCCACAAGTCAACTGACAAGTGACAGTGGGTCGATCTTGGCCTATTTGCTTCACACAGGAGGCGTGTACTTCCACGTGTTCTGAAGGAAAGTCTTCTTGATTAAACACTGACATGACCTGTTCCGTCGCATGTGGTGGCAAAGCAATAGCTTTGGCTACCTGAGTGTTTTCCAGAACAGTCAACGGTGCTTGAAGAGCCTGAGCTAAAACTGTCAATTCTTCATTTTGATTCGCTGAGACGATTGAAGGATAAACAATGAGTCCGAGGATACCACTTCTGTCTTTCCCGATTATCAAGAAATCCTGTCTCTTGTGTAAAGTTCCTGTGACACCTGTGTGTATCACTGCATGGCTTCCATCCATGAAGCACGTCATTTTGGAAGCTGCCAAGACGCACTGTGCCCCTGGTGGGAGGAGCTCTGGGTTGCTTGGGATTCTGCTGATGGCTTTGCTGAGGGGGTCTGATCGACGTTCTCCGATGATTGTCCTGTCTGCTCTTGTGTCATTGCCATCACTTGTGTCGACGTGCGTTGACGATGCTCCGCACTCTTCCTTACGTTTCCCGAACACGGTAGTGGTTTTCCGTCCACATCCGTCTGAGAATAACACTCATGTGCAAGATGTTTTCCTATCCTGCATCTTGGACAAAGGTTTGATGGCTTTTGCGTCTTTTGCACATGTGCTTGTGGGCAATTCTTTCTGAAATGTCCAAATGCCCCGCATTTGTAGCACTGTCCTCCAGGTGGATTGTTCTTCTTTTCGATGTTTGCTAAAACTTTGTCGATCTTTTCACTTGCACTTGCATCATCCTCTCCATTCGTTCTTCCAACCGTCCTTCCAGTCTTCCTTCCAGCTGTTCTTCTAGCTGTTCTTGCAGTTCCTGCTTCATGATGGAGGCAACATGCTGAGGTGTCCCCACCTTGCTGCATGCCTCTACCATCTCCACCAAGGAAGGTTGACCAGGCATTGCCCTGACGACCCGTTGGCAATCTGGGTTGGCGTTGCTGTAGGCAAGACTTTTGATGAGGTGTGGTTTTGCATCTTCAATGGGCATTTGTCAATCCACTGCTTGAGTGAGTCGATCCACGAACAACGAGAAAGGTTAGGTGATACCTTGTTTGATGCTTGTGTAGAGGGTATCTTGCATTCCCGCTGGTGCAATTTGCAGAAGCGCTCTTCGTGCTGCTTCTTTGATATCACTCAGCACCTCTCTTGGAAGCCTGGCTGTTTGTTGTGTTGGATTGTCATCTGGAGGATCACATGCTAACTGTGGCACTGTGAGGTTTGCATTTGGCCCACCACGGTATCTGAGCCTCAGTTCATTGAGAGCTCTTTTCCACATCGCTTCCCACACAAGATTTTGTGTGTCTGTGAGAAGCATTGACAAAAGACATTTAATATCATAAGGTGTTAAATCATATGTATTAAAAGTTCTCCTCAGAAGCTACTTAAAATATGGTGAACCCAGCCCATTGTCCCTGACTGCTCTAGCTAAATCTTTGACAACTTCATGATCCATTCTGTCCCATCTCGGATTCTGACCCTGTGCATCATATGTCACTGGCATTGTAACATCTCCCGTGCCTTGTAATAAGTCCTTTTCTTTTTCCAATTCTTTTCTGATATTCACCCAATCTATTGTTGGTATTGTCCTTTCTTTGGGTACCTGTGTCTCCATGGGCACTTGCATATACATTGGAGTCATTGGAGTCATCAGTTCTGTGGGAATCTGCATCCCTCGTCTGATCGAAGCCTTGGTCCTTGGTCCTAAATCTGGAACAGGAATCTGAAATTCTTGTGCTGTTGTTCCCATTGCTTTGCCTAAATACTGTAAAAGGTATTTCGCTGCAGTTCCTGGTATAGTAACTGTTGTCCCCCTGCCAGGTGAGCCGGCAGTCGCTGCTGAAAGCATCCATGCTGGAACACCGAGGCAGTAATGTGTACTGTATCATCCTGTTGCTGTGCCTCGTCAGAGGTGTCCTGAGCCTCATAGGATTCATTAGTTGATGAAGGCTCCGCTTGCTGCGCTGAAGCCGTTTTCCTTGTCCTGGATATTTTCTTATATGTAGTTGGAAAAAATTGTTGCAATTTTACAGTCCTGCCACTAGATGGCGCTGCGGCTTGACCAACCAACTCTGGCATAACATCCTGCAATGTGGTGGTCTCGCCACAAGGTGGCGCTGTCGCCTGCCTGGCTGGGTCCTCCATGGTGGTCATCTGCAGCAATTGCAACCTAGATTGAGGCTGAGGCTATACAGTTTGTATTTGAGCTGGTTGCTGCGTTTGGATACGTGTCTGCGGCCTCGGAAATGGAGAAGGGGTGGTACGCCGCCATACAGCCGCGCCCCGAACACGCCCCTTCCCTGCCTGTGTTGTCACGGGGGAACGAGCGTCCCGCCCCCGACCGCGCTTAGCCCGCGCCCGTCTTCGCGCACGCGCGGTCTCGGGAACATCCCCTTCTTCCCTGAAACTGACGTCATCGGTGTCCCAATCCCGTTCGGCCTCTGATGTTTCCTCCCTATCTCTTTCGGACTCCTCCTCCTCCTCCTCTGACACTGTATCCGCCCCCAAGCCCGACGCGCCCAATTCCCGCTCGGCTCAGGCCCGTGAAGCTTCAGCGATCCGGACAGATCTCCTCGTTCCGACTTCCGGGTCTGGCGTCATCACCACGCGCCGGCCGCGCCTAACTGGGGCTGTCGTCTGGGGCTTCTCAGCTGTCCCAACAAAATCAAGCCCGCCCGGCGCCGCCGCTGCGCCCTGGGAGCCCTCCCCGGGTGGCTGCCTGTCGCCCGCCACTTCCGTCTCATGAGTCCTGCCTCTCGCTCACGTCTTTTGCACCGCGCCGCCCGAAACTGCCGCCGCTGCCGGCACCGCGCCCATGCAAACCGCGTCAGCTCTCACGCCCCCCCACCACCTCCGCGGCCCCCCGCGATGGCTCCACCGCTGCCGCCCCTAGCTGCTGCCGTCTGCCCGGCGCTGCCTCTGCGTGGCCGTGTCCTTCGCAAAAAGGTGCCTCGCCCCCTTCCTCAGGTTCCGACACGGTGTCGTCGTCGTCCCCCCCCGGCCGACTCTACTGCTGTCTCTGCCCTACGACCACTTTTTGGCTTTTGCGAATCGGGCTGACCTGCCTCTAGAAAGGCTAAGTCCAAATCTTCCAATTCGCTAGGGGAAATCTCAACCCTAAGCTCTTCTGGGAGTCATAGAGACGAGTCTGAGTCGGTATCTGAGTGTCCCGAGACTTCTGGAGTTCTTGGATGCTCTGAGGTTCCCGTGGACCTTTGAGGTACAGAGGGGTTTGGAGGTGATGACATTCCCTCCTGCTCCCCTTCTATGGGAGCTGTTTCTGTCTCCCCTGGGCTGATTGGGACGACGAACGCAGCCCTCTGCTGCTGGTTCTGCTCCCCCCCCCTCAAGCCCTGTGGGAGTATCAACAACCTGCTGCTGGCTGGCAAGCTGCCCACGTCTACTTGTGGTTGCTTCCAGCATTACCGGCGCAGCTGGCAGCATTTTCATGGCTGATTTATCTTTTCTCGTGGCTAGATGATAAAGGTGTCTGTTGATTTCTCGCCAGAAATCTACTTCAAACAACAGACATGTCTCTGAGTGCGGGTATGTACAGCCCACCCACAATAATAAATCTTTGAGTTCTTTTTCTGTAATCTCCACGGAATGGGTGGCCGCCAGACCTTGTAAGGCTGAAAAAATCCCTAACTGTTCCTGGGAGCCTGTACCCCCTATGTTCTCAAATCTCAACCTTCTTACCAAATCCGAATCGTCAACGAGGTCGCCCCAGAGGTCACCCTGGTCACTGGCCAGCAGTTCACAGGTGAGAGGTCCCAGGCACGTTTCTGGTCCCCCTCCGGGTCGATCTGGATGCAAGTCTGTTTGGCAGAAGCTGGATCTTCTCTCTGGACCTTTTCTGAGAGTGCCTGCTTCTTCCCGGCCTGTTCTGGCTGCTTGCCAATCTCTTATCAGTGAGCCCACCAAAGGGACGCCACTAGGTGGGGTCCCATGAGGTTTTTTCAATAGCTCCCGGGGCAAGAAGGCAACTGCTGCATCCTGTAGGAGTTCCCTGCTTCTGAAGTTCTCAAGAGCCCAGAGAGAAAGAGTGAGCCTGTCTTCCAGCTGGAATGAAACCAAAAGAGCAAGAGTGTTTTGCCTGAGTGTCCCTAACCTTAAAATGACCCCAGCACTCCACTACCTCTGTGGCTTCATTTCCAGCCCCTGGATCTTAAAGAGACAGTAAGAATTTTTGGCATATGACATAGCAAAAATACATATGGAGTACAATACACATTTCTGGGGTTACTCAGGACAGAGGGGGAGTGAGAGAGTTGTTTGATGTGATGCCTTGTGAAGGCTGACCTAGAACAGAGGCTAGACAGAGTGAAAGAATAAAGTAGGTATTTATTAAAAGGCCTCAATGGATACACCTTGGTCAGTACAAGACCCCAGATAGGGCTACACCCAACATGAACCCAAAATGGCCACAAAATGGACAACCGGTCACAAGGTCTCTCGCTTTTATAAATTCTGGTCCATTAGCATACTTGCATTAATTGTCCAATTATAGCTTTAGGTTATGAAGTCCCATCCTTCTTGTTTTTCTCTCTTCTGTCCATGTTGTTTATGCTTTTGGGCTTGAAATTTGAATCAGTTGTCCTTGGTCCCAAGCTAGAAAAGGAATTGTTTTGTCTAGCTAATCTGTGAAGAGAGCTCAGAACTACACACTAAAGCAGTACAAAATATGAAAAATATAAAAGCTAAAAAGTAAAGCATCAGATGGACACCTGGCAGCTAGCCAAGGTTGACTGACCACATCCTCCCAGGTTCATTGTCACATAGCTGTGGGTCTCACCCTGGGATGAAGCAGACAGAGTCTGCAGTTCGTAATTAATAGTCTTGGAAAAAAAAAAAGTCCATACTTAAGCATAAAAGTTAGTATTCCATTGCATAAAATCCTATAATCATGATGCCTTAGATTTTAGCTTTCATATTTTTTAGATTCTTTGCTGCCTTGGTGTGTGACTCTTAACTTCATATGGAGTGTTGGAAAGTTCTCTTCCAGGGTGGTTGGCCACGGCAATCCTCTTCCAGCTTGAGAACTGTGAAAAATGCATATTTTATGATCGGCTTTTCACAAATATTAAAATGAATATTATATGTGTTATGTCACCAACATGCTCTATGAAAAATCCTTTCCTTAGGATTTTTCCCTCCTGAGAAGCTGAGAGGCCTCAGGAACAAACTGTAAACAATTCTTATCTGCTGCTGTGGAATGCAACAGGGGGATCTGTGATTGGTCTCATCTGGTTGTTTCTAATTAATGGCCAATCACAGTTCACCTGTCCAGACTGTCTCGGTCAGAGACAAGCCTTTGTTATTCATTCCTTTTCTATTCTTAGCTTAGCCTTCTGATGAAATACTTTCTTCTATTCTTTTAGTATAGTTTTAATATATTACATATCATAAAATAATAAATCAAGCCTTCTGATACCTGGAGTCAACTTTCTCGTCTCTTCCCTCATCCTGGGACCCCTGTGAACAATGCCACAGTGTTACGTTGGAAAGTTATGCTGTAATAATTTTCTTAAGTAGTGTGTTAAATATAGCTTTAGGTTATAACATAATGTTAAAATAGAAACTATGATATGTAAGATACTTTTAACTAGCTCAAGAAAGAGATGAGATAATCAAGAAATTCTTTGCACAGAGATAACAGCAACAAGACACTAAAACCCAAAGAGAAAGAATTATTGCCTCCTTATCGTGAAGAACTAGTGTCCTTGCAGACTCCGTGGAGTCTGACCATGATTTACAAGATGAAGGGGGGGAAGTTGACAATAACCAGAGAAATCAGTAGTTTGAAAGGAATGTATGCATCATGTATGAGATATATGAATATGCAACAGGCTATTGCTTTTAAAGGTTAATCCTTTGTTAGCACGACATGCTTTTTTTTTTAGGAATGCATCCAAATGTTCGTATTCTTTGTTTTTATTGTTCTTTATTGTCCTGACTGATTTTCCAAATTCTTATTGCTCTAATTTGTATTACTATTTTTATAACCATTTTATTACTATTAAACTTTTAAAATTTTAAAACAAGTGATTGGCGTATTTCACCAAACCAAGGACAGCCATTACAGCCTCAGGCCCAAAAGCATAAAAACCAGCTAATTGAAGAGAGCAAACCAGGAGGATGCGACTTCATAACCTGAAGCTGCAATTGGACAATTGACCCCAATATGTAAATGGATCAGAACTTGTAGGTGTGTGGGGACTCGTGACGGAGCATCTATCTTGGGTCCATCTTGGGTGTAGCCACAGCCGGACTCTTGTACTGCCCAAGGTGTATCCTTTGAAGGCCTTTCAATAAATACCTACTTTATTCCTTTAACTCTGTCTAGCCTCTGTTCCAGGTCAGCCTCTCTAGGCATCAGTCATAGAACCATTAAGTTTGGAAAAGACCTCTATGATCATTGAGTCCTGCCATTAACCTAACACTGCCAAATCAACCATAAACCATGTCCTTAAGTTCCACATCTACACATCTTTTAAATGCATCCAGGGATTGTGACTTGGCCACTTTCCTGAGCAGCCTGTTCCAATGCATGGCCACCCTTTCTGTGAATTTTTTTTTTCTAATATCCAATCTAAACCTCCCCTGGCACTACTTGACACCATTACCTCTTCTCCTGTCACTTGTTACCCGGGAGAAGAGACTGACACCCACCTGGATACAATCTCAGGTATTTGTAGAGGCCAATAAGGTCTCCCCTGCACTGCCTTTTTTCTAGGCTAAACAACCCCAGTTCCCTAAGACACTGTTCATATAAGACTTGTTCCCTAGACCCTTCACTGGCTTCATTACTCTTCTTTGCCATTCAGATATTGCAAAACTTCACACCATTTATGGTGTTGTGATAATCTCAGTATAGCAAATAAATTTAACATAATATCATTATTTCAGTTTAGATTATGAAGACTAATTTTGAAAAAATAAATACAAACATTTTACCCAAAATTTTCTCTTTCTGGAACTTAAGTTTATGATATATTATGCATTATCTTTGCATCTTCATTATTTTTGTTTAATAAATAATATCAAGGCAATCTTCTATCCTTGTTCATGAGTGATTATGAAAAGGCAGAAGAGTAGATGTCTTAGGTTACAATGTAAGATGTAACCACAAGTATGTATTCTATCACCATCTGTTAAAACCAGGTGGGGCAGTGTTTATCGCTTTCATGACTTATCTCTGATAACTCCCTCCAAGGGGATATCTTCTGTTAATGGGCCATCAAGCCTCACTGTATGACTCATAAAATTATATCATCCCACTGTGAGATGCTCTGCCCAGAAGGAAGAACAAAGCATTCCTACGTGGATATAAAATGAGGTTTGGAACACCACAAGTAGCCTTATCCACTGGATTCCCAGAAGACAAGAGCTACAAAACCCCCACTGGACCTTCAGAGGAAGATCAGACCCTTCTACAGCATCACTGCTTCAATAGAACCACATCTATCACTCCAAGAGGACTGCAGTCACCATTTAATCAGACTGCTACCAACACCCTGACCAACAGGGTGTCAGGTAGTATTCTGACTCTATCAGTGTTTCTGTATTATTGCATTTATTTTAATTTTCCTATTAAATTGTGTTTCTGACTTAGGATCTCCCACTGGTTTGCTTTCAAACTAATACAGTAGATTATACACCATTAACTATGTCTTTTGTATCGATTGCATGTGGAGACTTTACCAAGCTGCAATGAGAACTAAACTTCACGAGCCAGATAGTCCAAGTTAAAGATACTGGAGCGTTCAGGTCCTGCACTCCAAGTAAGCAGGTTTGAGTCCTGCACTACTCTATAATGGATAAAAAGGCCATTCATTACTAGACAAACAAGAATAAATCCACAGATGTTGGGGGTTAGGATTTTTCCTTTTGTTTTCTTTCTCTTAGGGAATTTTTTCCCATTCCTTGCTAAGAAACAATAACAACCAGTACTTAAGAGAGACAAAAGATATAGCCATGGACAAGGGGGGGGGATGCAGCTGGCTGTACTGTCACATCTGAGGGGCATTCTCTTGGGAAGGGCAGAGATACTGCGAAATTTTGGCTGGGATAAGGGGCTGGAGGTGGCTCCTAGTTCTCTCTCCCTGTTCACATCAGGGAAGAACAGTCTAGCTGTTGCCTACTGTGGGAGAATTCACTGCCACTGCCAGAGCCAAGTCCTGTACTGCTTCTTCCTTACGGTGAATGAGCCTTTGCTCGTAAGAGCAGCTGTTGGACTGGGACCTTATTAACACCCTACCTCACCAGAAAAGACCCTCACCATCTACTCAGGTGCCTCAGGGGAAAATTCAGGACCCTGAGCCCCTCCAAGGGAGCCTCTCCTGGCTGTGTTTGGGAGCTGTGCTGCCACTGCCCAGTCTCGCCATTTCTCTGACACTTCTCTGGGTTTTTCACTACACTGCAACCCTGCATCCCCTGCCTGCTGGGACACCCCACAGCTCCTGCTTCACCTGCGGAGTTTCTAATACATTTCATTTGCTACTCTGGGATCTCCTCATCCCTGCCATCCCAGCAGCTGCTCTGAGGTTCCTGCTGCAGCCCATTTTTGCCATCTGGCCCACCCACCACTACCACATGAGGGAGATGTGACTGAACTCGCACGAAATCGCCCCCTGCAGCCACAGGGAATCATTGCACCTATCCTTCCCAGCTGGGAGCCAAGAGCACCCCTGCCAGCTGTGACTGTGAAAAACGCCAATCACTTTTTTTTTTTTTTAATTTTTAAAGTTTAATAGTAATAAAATGGTTATAAAAATAGTAATATAATTAGAGTAATAATAATTTGGACAATTAGGATTAGGACAACACGAGACAATAAAAAACAAAGAGTTACAGACAGTCTGGGTACCTCTTTCTGGGCAAAATAAGCCCGGAAAAGGACACAGGTTAACAGAGGATTAACCCTTAAAAGCAAAAGCCTGTTGCATATTCATACACCTCATACATGATGCATAAATTTCATTCAAACAAAGGATTCTCGCTGGTCACTGTCAACTTCTTCCTCTTAATCCTGACGGCATCTTCAGGGCTGAGCAAGGTGAGAAGAAGTTAATTTCTTCTGATAAGAGAGTAATAAATTCTTTATCTCAGAAAGATTTAGGTGTCCTGTGGCTGCTATCTTGGTGTGAGTCCTTTCTTTAAAAAAAGTATCTTACCTAGCATAGTTTCTATTTTAACATTATGTTATAACCTAAAACTATACTTAACACACTACTTAAGAAAATTATACAGCATAACTTTCTAACATAACACATATAATATTCATTTTAATGTTTGCAAAAAGTCAATCATAAAATACGCATTTTTCACAGTGACCATAACTACACCAAAGGGGAAAGTGCTTGACAGCTGAGAGAAGGCTGTTACTGGGTTTCTGGTTTTGTTTGTTGTTGCTGCTATTGATGTTTTTTGCCTTGTTATCCATATACATACAGGTAAAGAACTTTTATTCGTTTTCCCATATCTTTGCCTGAAAGCTCCTTAATTTCAAACTTATAATAACTTGGAGGGAAGGGGGTAATTTTTTCCATTCCAGGAGAGGTTCCTGCCTTCCTTGTCAGATACCTGTCTTTCAAATCCAGACAACAGGAAACCTGGCAAGGTTGTGGTGCATCTGTTCAAAACCATCTAATATCTTTAACAAAGTCTTAAAAAAATCACCATCCAAATAATTTGTGATTTAGGAATGATATTTCCCAGTTTAGTGTTCCCACTAAAACACTCCAAACCATGAGCCACTCACTCCTCCATCCTTCCCCTCCACTGCAGCAGGCTGGAGTAGAGGATTGGAGGGACAGAAGGAAAAGATCACAGGTTGAGATAAGAAAAAATTGCTGGAAATAGCAATGAAATAAGAAAACAAACAGTAACAGCAACAGTATTAATAACAGAGTATACAAGAGGTCAGTAATTCACATGTGAGTGCTCATCATGTGGAACCCCAACAATACCTGACTGTGCCATGCTACATGGCCTGTAAGGGACCCCTTTCCCCTGCCCCTTGAAGTGATGTGAGGTGGTATAGAAGAACCTCTGGGTCATAGCCATGCCCCTTCTGGCCTGCAAAAGTTAACCCTGTCCTGGCTGGAACCAGGACATTGCTATTGGTTTATATGTGAAAATTTAGCTTATGCAAGTGTCTCAGTTTAGAGACAAGTTTAGGAGAAAATGGTCTGGAATGAGGCAAAAGGTTGAAGAATCGAAGGTGAAAAGAAAGGTGAAGAAACAGGAGGTGAATTGTTTTGCAACATTGTTGGCAAAAATATTTCAGGATAGAAGTAGATGACACACCCTGGGGAAGGAGGGGAACATATCAACCTGGCAGGGCATGGTTCTTATCAGATTATTGACTAGCATGCCCAGGGAGAAGTTGTGAATGTTATTTGTGTGGAAACCTGGGACACTTGCATCAGGACTCTCCTCTGTGCCCTTGTATGAGTGGGTCAGAGAAACCAATGAACTGAACTAATCAACATCTCCAAGCAGATTCCCAGTGGCTAGAAAAGAGACTGGAGGGGGTACTGATTATGTACTCCTGATGGAAAACAAAGTTGAATCATGAAGGGCATGTGTCTTGGTTTATGACAATTTAGGAGGGACACTCTAAATTGAATTACCTCCTGTTTAGTTTAACCAATGCCTTTCCACCAGTAAGGAGTAACAAATACTAGCAGATGTAAGTGAAAAAATAACAGTTTGCCAAGAAGAAACCAAAACAGCAACATGCAAAAAATAAAGCTATTAGTCACTAGTTACAAAGTTGCTGAAAACTCATGGACTACCAAGTAACATAGAGAAACTCAAAATGGCAGAGCGATGCCTTCCCCAAGATGACATCCACCCCTGGTGACCATGTGTAGAGAGAGAGGGAAAAATGGTAGCAGTCAACCCCTCCCTTTTTCTCTCCAGCGGCAGCAGCTCTGTCAAGAAAGGTAGCTGGCACACTTGGGTGGCTGGTACTCAGTCAAGGGCTAGAACTCATGGAGGGACTTTGCCTTCCTCTCAGCAGAAGATGGCAAGGCATCCATCTAGGGTAACAGACTCCGGGCCTTCTCTCCTCAGCCATGTGCTGCTGGCACACTGGGATGACTGCACAGAGTGGGGTTGCTCCACTCCTCCTGGCACAATGCCATGGCTGCAGACAGGTGTTGCAAAATCCACTCTGAAACAGTTTTTGATTGTAAAATGCATCTGCTCAAGTTCTTACTGTTGTAAGTAGAGCCAAGAGGCAAGAAAGAGCCAAGAGGCAAGAAAAAGCCAAAATGAAAGCCAAGCAGCAAGAGAGGTCTGCCTGCCTTCCCCACTGTTTTAAAAGGGACTGGCAACTCACCCCTGCCCTGCAGTTCCATTTCACAGATGCAGGGTGTTAAAGAGACAGTAACAATTTTGGGCACAGATAGCTATAGAATACAATAACTTTTTGGGTTTCCCAGGACAGCATGTAATGGGGAAAATTGAAGGTAAAGAAATTTTTTTTTTTAGACACTGAAGCACCCTTATTGCTTTTAAAATATATGCCTGGAGATCTCTCACAAAAGATCAGGTTTTAGTACAGGATGTAGTGGGGGAAGCAAAAAAGGCTCCTATGAAACTATTGATAACAGCAATTGGAAATAAAAGCATATGGCGAAGATTTTTAATAGGACTCACCAGTGTGTCTCTTGGGAAGGGATGTGTTGCCAGCTTTGGTTGTAGAAATAAGGTTAGCATCAGAAGGAAAGATTTGTTATGGGAATAAATGGGACAAAAGAAAAAATTAAAGACGGTATAAGCAGAAATGAATCTGAAATACCCTTAGAATTGAGGAAAGTCCCAAAGATATTGTGGACCCAAATGAGTACAGATGTGGGACTACTGACATTGACACAGCCTGTGCAGATAAAAACAAAGGAAGGTGTTCCACCTGCAGGAAAGCAGTATCCTATCCCTAGTGAAGTACATCCAAGTATTCAAAGAGAAATTGATGCATTTTAAAGAAATGGTATTCTGAGGGAATGTGAATTCCCTTATAATACCCCATTATTATCAGCTGCCAAAAATAGAATCTACAAAGAAGATAATCCAGAATATAGATTTGCACAGGACCTAACAAAAATTAATGAGGATGTGATAGTGCCACATCCATTGGTACCAGATCTATCAACCATTTTATTACAAATTCCATATTGGATAAGAGTGGGAAGAGGTGGGATGGAGTTGATTTGCAGGCTGTGGGACATGCCTACAGAAGTACATGGCGGCACAAAGAAGCACATGGCAGCACAGAGAGGCTTGTCCCTGACCTTGTGGGGAGGAGGTGTCACACGGCAGACCCCTATGGAGAGGGGCCTGCCATAAGCTTACATATGGGTGAACAGCACATGATCACCCCATATAAGGACATTAAGAAAGCGTGTTGCTGATGTGGCAACATGAGATAGGTCACGTATTGAGAATTACCATATAAGCAAATACTGTGGCTTGATAAAGTGAATAAAACCAGCTTGTTTCTTTGAATAAACAATTCAGATTCCCTGCCGGTCGGAGTCCCTGTCTCAGTCACTCACAGGCAACACTATTTACAGTCACAAATTTAACCACTTCGTTTTTTAGTATCCAAATCAAAGAAGAAAGACAGCTATTGTTTGCTTCTCTTGGGAAGGTGTCGCGATTTAAGACAATTTAAAAGGTAGGCACTCTGGAATGAGTTGCCTCCCCTTATAGTTCTAACCAATCCATTTCCACCAATAAGGAGAAAATAAATACAAGTAGATATTATTGAAAAAAAGAATCACTTAATAACTGACGGCGATTGATAGAGACGTGGACTCCATGGTTTGCACACATGAAGCCGTTTATTCATACACAAAGCAAAGTTTATATACCTTTTCAGCTGTAACTAAAACCAGCACAACTATAACATTTATGTAACTAGTTAACATTGCTTTATTCAAAGCCTCGTACAGACTAACTCAGGTATGTAGGGTCTTACATAATTTCTGCTTACCAAGCACATCATACCAAGCACACCACTGACTTCTGCATTCCTTCTTCAAGGTTCTGCTTTCTGTTGCCAAGGCTTGTGGCCTACTAATGCTAACCTATTCACTTCTGTCATGAGCTGAACAGTGCTCCCAGCTCAGCTTTCTAGCTGCATTCCCACAACTAACAAGCAAAACAGCAAGAGGCAAAAAATAACAGTAAATAATCACTAGATACAAAATTGCTATATCTCATTAACACCCCAGGAACAAAGAAAATCCCAAAATGGTGGGGTATTCCCCCCTTCTTCAGATGGCATCTCCCACAGCTGACCTCAGTGCCCAAAAGACAAAGGGAAAATGGCAACCACTTCCCCCCCCCCTCAATTTTAGCACTCTTTTCAGGAAACCATGTGGTCTGGGAGACAAAGGAAAAAGATGGCAGACAAAATCCCTAATGAGAAGGTAGGAGCTTAGGAAGCAGTTCTAGTGGCAGATGGGAATTGCCAGCATGTGTGGGGTCAGTGCTGTCACTCACTGCTTCCTTCTGCCACCTGCTGGACTCCGTTGGTGTTGGTGCTGCTGTCTTCTAAGCTCGTGGAGTGTGTGAGTGTGTGTGTGTAAGAAACAGCCTCTCAGCACCATTGTGGCATGACTCTGGACTGGCTCAAGCTTCACACTGCCAACAGGCTTTGCAAAATTCTCTCCAAAACAATTTCTGGTTGGGAAATGCAGTCAACATTGCAGGTAGAGGCATGAAGAAGCCAAGAGTCAAGGCATATGGCAAAAGAGAGAGCTGCCTGGGTATGCCAACCTTTAAAAGGGACAGGTACCCCACACCTTGCTATTCCATTTATGGCTGCAGTGTCTTAAAGAGAAAGTAAAAGTTTTTGCGCACAGTTAGATATGGAATACAATAACATTTTGGGTTACCCAGAACAGGAGGGAAACAGCTAACTTGGACAAGGTTGCCTCAGCACTTTGTGGGAGTATCAATTATATTTTCAAGAATATTGAAAACAGATTTGGAAGATGTACAACTACACAGACATTCAGTGTTAGTAAACTATGTGGATGATTTATTGATAGTGAGTAATTCAAAAGATAATGTTTTGGTAGATACTGTACACTTGTGAATAGAATTGGCTGAGAAAGGACACTACACATTTCTATCTAAATTACAGCTGTGTCAAACAGAGGAAAATATTTGGAATTTATCCTAAGAGAAGGGCAGAGGTTAATAGATCCTGAGAGAATTCAAGCAAGCATAGATTTACCTCAGCTAGTAACAAAAAAGCAGTCAACAAGTAGGATTCTGTAGACTATGGATTCCAGAGCTGGGAGAGTTAATTAAACCCTTAACTGAAGCCACAAAACAGTAAGAAAACCTTTAAAGCGTGGTTCGAGAAAGAAAACAAGCATTCAAAACTCTCAAGATAACTTTAATGACTGCACCAGCATTAGATTTGCCAAATCACACTAAGCCTTTTTATTTGTATACAGTGGTAGGTTGACCTTGGCTGGATACCAGGTATCCACCAAACTCCTCTATCACTCCCCCTTCTCAGCTGGACAGGGAGAGAAAATAAGATGGAAAACAGCTCGTAGGTTGAGATAGGGCAGTTTACTAAAGCAAAAGTGAAAGGTTGCAAGTGCAGAAGCAAAAAAGACAATAAATTATTCTCTACTTCCTGTCAACAAGTGATGTTCTGCCACTGAACGCTGGAAGGCAAATGTTGTAACTAAAGAATGCCCTCCTGTCCCTTTACTCCTTCATCTCTTAGCTTTTATAATTCAGTTGCCATCATATGGTATGGAATATCCTTTTGTTTAATTTGGGTCAGCTGTTCTGGTTGTAGCCCCTCCCGGGATCTTGCCCACCTCCAGCCTACTTGTTACCAAATGATAAATGGCCTACACCTGGTGAGCTAACACAATGCTTGTTTTCCAAAGCTACTGGCCTGTGGAAACTGCACATTACCCATTGTGTAAGAAGGAGAAGTGAAAGTTCACCATCCTCAGTGTCCTGCCAACTCAGCCAGGTCACCTCAAACATTGGGATTTACAACCACCAGGGTCATGCCTTTGCCTTGGTCCTAAAAATTGAGTCAGACACAGTTAAGGCATAAAGGGTTTTTACCTCAGGATTTAATAAGGATCCTCATGGTGCACCACTTTGCCAAGGTGGAATGCACTGCAATGCACATACACTATAGATCACATATACAATTTTATAGACCTTACAAATTAGCATATCTAACAAAGATGGCCCAATGAGAGGCTTGAATGAATAGCATGATATCCTTCCATTTTGAGGAATTCCTCCCTGGATGGGCCAAATCTTTAGTTTACAGGATGTATTCTAGAGAGGACCTTGGTTTCTCAAGATAGCGTAGGGCTTTCTGGCTTCCAGCTGTGAGGCGTCTACGATGTTTGATCTCCTGGTCTAACAGAATACCAGGACTATGCTAAGTTATCAGACTTAAGGAATTACAAGTGTGTATGCTAGAAGTATTGAGGGTACATAAAAGGTATATAAAAGATAAGGCAAAAAATCATCTTGGCATCAAGGGACCACCAGAAAGACCCCAGGACAGAAGAACTCATGCGTAAAGGGGAGGGGAAATATGATAATGATTTTGGGGAAATGATTATCATATGTATGTTTAGTCTGGGGTAATCACAGCTTATGCATGCAAAACACAGTATATAAACAGAAACTTTCCTGTACCCAGTATGCACGGCTTTGGGAGGAACTATCCCCCCTCCCCCCTGTGTATCCGGCCGAATAAAGAATGCTGCTTCTTAATGCTACACTGGTGTTAAGGATTTTTTTTTCATTTTACCAAATTTTTGATGACAGTTTTGGCGACCCAGATGAGATGGACTCTTGAATTTCAACAGATCCAAGGGATCGCAGGACCTCCAGATGGCACTGAGGGATTCTCAGGGAGAACCTTCAATCCCAGGTCCGAAGGAAATTAGAGCAAGACCCCTGGTAAGATAAAGGCATTCCTTACTTTAAAGGTATAACTGTTAACCTACCTGTAAGGCACAGAAAAATCTATGTGGGGTTTGATTTCAAGGTACCTAAGGTGGAAAAAGGGTAATGTTCAAGTTCCTTCAAAGAAGAAGGGTTAGAGTCCCTTCTAAGGAGCTACCAAACAGTAATTTGTTATAATGGGAAACAAAACCTTAAAAGAGGTATCACAGGTGTCACTGCTGGGATGTACCTTGAAACAGTGGAAAAAAAATGGGGGTGATGCCCTCACACCTGAAAACCATAAAATTTTGTAATCAATGGTGGCCACTTTACACACTGTAAGATCAAGAGAAGTGGCCTAAGGATGAAACCTTACAGCATAACACCATATTGCAATTAATGTTGTTTTATAGAAGGGAAAATAAGTGGGATGAAGTTCCTCATGCTGACTTGGTTTTCACCCAAAGAAATTATCTGGACTGGCAAAAGGAATGCAGGAGGACCCCACAAGATCCATTAATTTTAGCACTTGAAAAGGAAAAGAAAGGCAAAGGGTTGAAAAGTCATTGCTCTGTGTGCAGTATTATGGTTCGGGTTCTCAGGGTCTGTCTGACCCCGGCTGCCATAGGTGTCCCAGATGGTGATGTCCCGCTAAGCGCAACCTGTCCAGGTTTCCCAGGCAGGTTCCCAGCCACAGGCAACCTTAGCAAGCAGCTTAGCTCTTTAAGTGAGATCAGCTCTTTGGTGAATTCAGCTCTTTAGCGATTTCAGCTCTTTGCTTGCTAAGTGCCTTGGCAGACGCAGGGATGAGAGAAGAGAAAAGCTGTGTGAGGTTCCACAAATGTGTCTTTATTGGCAGCCTCTACGAAGGATGTCAGTAACAGCTCTTCTGCCAAACTGAGCAGAGGCAGGGGTTTATATAGGGTATGTGGGTTTTGGGAAACAGTCCAATAGTAAGGGTTGAGGTGAATATGACCTATGGTCTTACAGAGAGATAACGAGGGTCCAAGGCAGAAGAGGGGTCTTTTGGTCCAGTCATCATGACGAGGCATTTCTTATCTTAGGCAACTGACCACCAGGGAGGCCTTGCAGGCTCTGTGGATGCTGCAGTGCAGCATAAGACAGAGGTGCTTAAAGTGTGGAAGAGAGGACGAAGATTATTCAGAGCTGATGGTTGCTCCGTGGCAAAGAGCAGGCAGTGTGAAGGATGAATTGCTGGGGAACATGGCTAGACACGTTAGTAGGTCATGGGAGATTGGACTGGAACAGAGAGAATGCTTTAGGGGATCGGAGGGTTTTTAGCCCAATTGCAAAATGCACTAGAAGGCAGCAAGGAGATGTTGGGGATCATGCTGGGGCTATTCTGATGGCTCCCTTCCAGCTTTTGGTCCAGTAACAGTAAAGATCCCATTTACAATTGTGATTTTAATGTCATGGAGAAAGGCAGCAGAAGTTTATAGAGAGGATCTGGATAGAATTGCTAAAGTATTTGAAACCATTATTAGGACTCAGGACCCTAACTGGAATGATATATAAGTGATGTTAGATATGTTGTTTGATAGCACAGATAAAAGGATGGTGTTGACCATGGCCAGAAAGCAGGTGCAGCGGGCACATGCTAATGGAGGCTTAGAAGGAACTGTAGATCAGAATTTTCTTTCAACAGATCCAAGGTGGAACCCTAATTTACTGGGGCCCCGATATCATTTAACAAGATATCAGAGATGGATATTGTTTGGTGTAAAGCATGCTGTGCTGAAAGCCATGAACTGGTCCAAACTGTATGAGGCAAAGCAGGACAGTACTGAATCCCCCATGGCTTTCATGGAACGATTGAAGGTGACTGCCAGAAAATATACTAATCTGGATCCTGAGAATCCAGAGGAGGCCGTACAGTTATCAACTATCTTTAGAGGGCAGTTGGCCCTGAATATTAGATGAAAACTCCAGAAACTGGAAGGAATGGAGTCATGTGACTGAGGAAAGTTGTTAGATGAAGCATGAAAAGCATATCAAAACAACGATAGGGAAAAGGAACTGTGGCAGGCTAGAAGTGAAAACAAGAGACATGACAAACTGCTTGTGACTTTGGGAGTGGCTAAGGAACCTGTGGAGGGTACTAAGGGACCAGCCAACAGGGGAGGTTGGGTGGGGGGAACAAGGGAAAGGGGAGGCGGGAAGCTGCTACCATTTCCCTGACAACAGTTAGGGGAAGATCAGTGTGCAATCTGCAAGGAAAAGGGGCATTGGAAGCGAGAACACCCACAGGCTAGAAAGCCGGATCTGGTCTTCCAGGCTGTTACAGTAGATGAAGATTGAAGGGGATTGAAGGATTCTACTCCAGCTGAACCCCTGGTTGCACTGAGGCTGGGGAAATAAGTGGAATTTTTGGTGGACACAGGAGCAACTTAATCCATAATAAATGCATGTAAAGGGAAACTTAATAGGGATGTGGTAAATGTAATTGGTGCTACAGGGAAAAGTGAAAATCAGTCCTTATTACAACCCATGAAATTTAAATTAAGAAAGAATTGGATTACTCACCAGTTTCTTTATATGCCCAAATGCCCAGTCCCCTTGCTGGGGAAGAGATTTATTGGGAAAATTTGATGCTCAAATAATTTTTCAGGATGGGGAAATACAAATTCTAATACCAAAATCAAAAGCCGTTGAGGCAAGGATTTTTATGTTACAGGAGTCAAATGAATTGGAAGAAATCCCAGAGGAGGTAGAGAACACTGTGACCCTGTTGGTATGGGCAACTGAAATGCCTGGGTGATCAAAAGCAGCCAAACTGGTGAGGATTACTCTCAAACCTGAAGCTAAACCAGCAAGGCAAAACCAATATCCTATTAATTGGGAGGCAAAAAAGGGGCTGGAAAAGGTTATAGAAAAATTTTTAGAATATGGGTTATTGAAGGAGTGTGAATCAGAATATAACACACCAGTATTACCAATTAAAAAGCAAAATGGGGAATATAGGTTAGTTCAAGATTTAAGGGCCATTAATAAAATAGTACCAGTTATTCATTCAGTAGTAGCTAATCCATACACACTTTTGACAGCACTTAAAAGGAACTATAAATGGTTTACAGTGAATGATCTTAAGGATGCCCTTTTCTGTATACCCTTGGAGGAAAATAGTCAAACAATAATTTGCTTTTGAATGGGAAAGTCACACTTCTGGATGCAAAGCTCAGGTTAACACCTAGCACAGGGGTTTAAAAATAGTCCAACAATATTTGGAAATCAACTAGCAAAAGAATTAGAACAATGGAAGAAAAATAACACTGAAGGAGCAGTTTGTGGATGACATTCTGCTGGAAGTGGAGACCCAAAACCAATGCCTGCAAATAAGTCTGTTGAACTTTCTGGGACAGAATGGCTACAGAGTAACTAAAAGAAAAGCTGTCTCGGTTTGAGACAAGTTAGGAGGAAACATCCTGAAATGAACGTGTCCTCTAAAAGGCAGGTTTCACACTCCCTCCCCCCACCAAAAGGAATGCCTCAGAGGAAAGTGGAAAAACCTGTTTATTTAACAAGCAGAGTGCACCCAGGCATGGGAAAAAAAATGAATAATGTTAGATAATAAAACCTCTCTGCAGAGAAAGCTGGTAGATTTTAGAGTCCTGCTTGGCTTCTCCTGAAGTGTCCCTGCAGCCTCCCCCTGCTGGGCCATGGCATGTGCCTCCTGGTGATGGCCTGGTTTTCCAGACCGGAGCAAAGCTGAACAGCTCCAGAAGATGCCATAGTCTTGGGTAAAACTTCTTGCCTCACCTAGAAAACCAGAAGCTAGCTAGAAGCAAAGATGCAACTCCCTTTCCCTGCTGCACACGCAAAGCCAAGAGCTGGGAAAAAAACTGGGGGAATACCTGTGTTTGTTTGAACACAGACCACCAAAAGAATTCCACTGGCTTCCCCACCTCGGGCTAAGCTGAAAGTTACAGGACCCATGTCTGGGCATAAATCAGACAATAGGGATACAGTATCATACAGTCACCCCAAGACAAAAGCTTAAATGGGAAAGAAACCTGTGAACTATTTGGGCTTCAAGATCACGCAAGGGCAGAGAATTCTTAGCTTTGACAGAAAGGAAATGTCCTGGTTTAGGGCAAATTTGGGAGAAAACCTCCAAAGAGGGCCCCTCCAGAAAGCAAACTCACATGGCCCCTCCCCCCAACCGGTTCGGGAAGGATTCCTCAGAGAGAAGTGGAAATAACCTGTTTATTTAACAGGCAAAACACACCCCAGCACACAAAATGAACAATACCAGATGACAACACTCTTTCACTGCTCTGAAGAGATTACAAATTCAGAAAGTCTCTCCTGGGAGTGGTCACTCTGTTATCAGTCCCTCCGGTGCTGGGGATGGCTGCTGCAGGCCACAAAGTGCAAACTCTCAGTCTTTCCCAGGTCACAATCGGGAGCAGGTTTGAATGGTTCCAAGAAAAGGGACAGAAAGTCCAGGGAGAATTCGGACTGCCTAGCTAAACTAACTAACAAGCAAAAGCAAATGCAAGAGCAAAAGCAGGAGCAAGAGCAAAAGCTAAAGCAAGAGTAAAAAGCAAAAGCAGCACTATGTACTGCCCCATCTGTGTCCCGCCGACTGTGGGGGAGTGAGCAGGCTGATAACAGAACAAAACTTTGCTTTTCAGAGTCATTCTTGAAGGCACAGAACATAATATCCAGCATAAACAGAACAGATGACTGGAGATACAAACATCATAACATCACCCTAGGACAGGAAGCAATCTGCCATCTCCAGAACCATGGAATGTCTGAGAATTACAAGGCTTTCTGGGAGTGGTTTTGTGGTGCCAGGTGTGGATATTAAACTATGGACTTTTACTGAAGCCTGGCTATGAAGCCCTAAAAGAAACAAAGAAAGGACAATTGGTGTGGACTCCCAAGTGCCAAACTGCCTTCTGAGGACTGAAAAAGGCATTAATGACAGCAGCCGCATTAGGGCTTCCTGACTTAATCAAGCCCTTTGAACTGTTTGTGCATGAGAGGCAACATTTAGCCCTGGGGGTCCTTAGGCAGAAGCTGGGAACCTAGAGGAGACCTGTGGGCTATTTCTCCAAACAGCTGGACAAGGTGAGCAAAGGATGGAAGGGATGCTTGTGAGCAGTTGCTGCAACTGTTCTACTGATCCAAGAAGCCAGGAAGCTCATGAATGGACAACATATAACTGATTTTGTCCCTCACATGGTGATATCCATATTAGAGCAAGAGGGGGAACAATGGCTATCCCCCAGCAGGATGCTCAAATACCAAGTTGTGCTTTTGGAAAAGAATGATGTGGAATTGAAGACAACAGCAGCCACGAATCAAGCCATGTTCCTTGATCCAAAGGCAGTGGGTGAGGCAGCCCTGGCCCATTATTGTCTCCAAACTATCGAACAGGTATATTCCAGCAGAAGTGATTTGTGAGATGATCCAGTAGAGAATCCTGAGTAAGAATTATTCACAGATAGGAGCAGTTTCATGAAAGATGGAAAACAGACGGCAGGATATCAGCGGTAACTACTAGTGAAGTATTGGAAACTCAGTCTTTACCAATTAACACGTCAGTGCAAAAAGCAAAAATAATAGCATTAAAACAAACATTGAATTTAGAAGCCGGCAAAAAGGTGAATATTTGGACTCATTCTAGGTATGCATTTGGTGTAATTCATGCCTGTCTTGGTTTGAAAGACAGGTGTCTGCTAAGGAAGTCAGAAGCCTCCCTTGGGATGGAAAATATGATCTCCTTCCTTCCTAATTATTATAATTTTGGAATTAAGGGGCTTTTAGGCAAAGATATAGAAAAAGGAATAACAGTTCTTTACTAGTATGTGTAACAAGGCAAACAAACAACAGCAATGGCAGAAACAGCAAACAGAACCAGAAACCCAGCAACAGCCTTCTTGGCTGCAAGTACTTTACCCTTTGGTGTAGTTATGGTCACAGCCAACAGGAGCACTGGATATGTAAAACCTTTTCCGTATAAAGAGAGAGCAGGAGTTTGCGACTCCTTGCACATGTATTTGGAAATGATTTCATGTGTCCAGTGGGCTGCAATAAATACTCTTCTTTTCAACTTTAATTAGTTGAAGAGTTGTCTGTCTGTGCTTCAATTAGCGAGCCAGCTAAGAGATTCTCTATCTGCGAGACCAGACCAGGCTGTGGATGCCTCTAGGTGCCACCAGGATATTCCTGGAGAGACCTCTTCTCCCTGTCTGTTCATTGTAGGAACGGACAAGACCTCTGGCATTACGGACAAAAGGGTATGTGTTTCTCTTTGTAAGTCATATATACACAGGGTAAGGGGCAGTTGGTAAGTCACAGGGGATGCCCTGTGCTCAACGAGAGCCCATAGGTTTGCTTGCAAGCATTGTAGAGTTTGGTTGCCAGCTAGAGGGTAATTTGCTGTGTCATAGGGGACCTGCTAGCAGTTCTGGGGGTGAACTGGGCAAATTCTGGTGTATTGTTGCTATTTGACTGTGTGCTGTTATTTTAATTGTGTTAAGAGTATGTGAATGTCAGAGGTGATGTGGGTGGATGCTGAAGTATTGTATTGCTGTGTGCTATGTTGAGAAAAGTGAGCACTTTAAGAGATTCCCTCTTTCCCAGTGAGTTTGTGTGTGTGAACTTAGTAGTTGTGGGGAATGGTATTCCCTGTGACACCTGGAGTTTGATTATAATCAGTTTCTCATCAATGTTTTGTGTTCAGGTATTAACCAATCATTTGCCTGTGGGACCAGAGAGGCAAGGGATGAATGCTGTAACACAGTGCCTTTGTGGTCCCTCTCCTTGTGGAGTTTGCAAAGTTGCAACTTCGGATTCATCTGGTTGTAGTGTGAGATTTTGCTGATTATTGTGTAAAAGTTATAACTGTAACAAACTGGTAGTTTTTGTTTTGTGTTAGCTGTATTGTTAAGCTGTATGTCAAGCTTGCACCTGAGTTGAAAGGGTTAAGCAACCCTTTTAGAAGGGTTTTAGCTTGAAAGATGTTTGTGGGCTGTTAGAGCTGTAATAGAGATGGCGTGTTGATTCCCGGGATTTGAGATAAGGGGGAGTTGTGTGGTTTTTCCCTCACATTGTGGTAATTTGATTCTTTGGATCCTATGGTTGTGTTTGTGGAGATTTTAGGATTTTGCTTGCAACAAGTGCAGAGTCCTATGCAGAAGAAACGATAGTGTGGTGATCTATATATGTTTAACTGTTAAAACAAGGTAAAGGAATTCCAGGAATTTCCCTCCCGCAGCAGCTTGTATGGGTTTGTGTTTGTGGGCATTTCAGAGTTTTTGCTGTAACAGGGACAGACTTTTTCGAGACCAATTTGTTTTAATTGTGGCTAGACAGATCAAAGGGGTCCCTTTACCTCAGTAGTTTGGACTTGACCTTTGGGAGTTTGTGCAGGATGATATTATTGTTATTCCGCAAGGCAGCAAAGTGAGTGTACCCTGTATCAGTGGAAACAACACTTTAACCGAGCTAAGTTTGAACCAGAGATTTTCCTGCCCTCCAACTCCCTGCAGAGCCCTTAGGCTTTGGGATTTGTCTGATACAAACATTTTAGCACACATTACTGTCTACTTGCATAGGGAGTGTGTGTGCGTGTGTGTGTGTGTGTGTGTGTGTGTGTGTGTGTGTGCGCGTGTGTGTGTTGTGGGGGGAGGGCACAAGGGTGCATTTTAGCTACTGCAATCACTGTATTCAGTGTGAAAAGATGTGGTATAGGCAGACATTTAAGTAGAGAAGACCAAGACAGGCACTTTGTCATTCTAAAGAAACAAAGGCTACTCAGAGAGCTATAAAGATTTTAGTAACAACTGGTTGCAAGGAGCAAGGAAATAACAAGTTGTTTGAATTATTGGAAAAGGGAGTTTCAAATAATTTGAAAAAGCCAGCAGAAATAATTAGAGCCAAATGTGCTCAGCCTATTTTTATGCCCCAAGACTTTCAAATTAAGGCAAAGAGTTGGAATAAAATAGAAAAAGCGAAACTAAGAAAATGGAATTTTTAGTAAACACGGGGCAATCTACTTGGTGTTAAATAAAGTCTTGATGTCTATAACAGATGATTATGGTATGGTAAGGGGAGCAACTGGCCAATCTGAAAAAGCATATTTTTGCAAACCATCAAAATATAAACTTGAAAAAAAGTGGGCATTTATAGGTTTGTGTAGCAGTTAAAAGCAAAAGATAGGGAGATAATTTTAGAGGTAAAGAATCAACAATATGTAGACATACTAAGCTTAATATTAATGAAATTAAAAAGAAAATAATGGATTAGGCTTTTCTGGGGTAAGGGCCTCTAACATACCAGGGAGGGCAAAGCATGCACCTCCTGTGCAAGTTAAACTTACGGAAGAAGAACAACAATTTCGGGTCGAGCAATACCCTTTGAAAAACAAAGATAGAGAAGGGATTAGGCCGGTAATTGAGAACTTTTTGCAGTTGGGACTATTAAAAGAGTGTCAATCTGATTTTAATACTCCCATTTTACCTGTTTAAAAGTAGTACAGGACCTAAGAGCTGTTAACAAGATTACTGAGGATCTGCACCCAGTGGTGGCCAAACCATACACATTACTAACATGTTTGACACCTGAACTAACCTGGTTTACTGTTTTAGATTTGAAAGATGCCTTCTTTTGCCTCTGTCTCCATGAAGCCAGCCAGAAAATGTTTACCTTCGAATGGGAGAATCCCAAGAGTGGGCATAAGGTTCAGCTCACATGGATGATATTGCCCCAGGGTTTAAAAACAGCACCATGATATTTGGAGAACAACCTGCAAGAGATCTAGAGTCCTGGGAAGCTCCACCAAAGGAAGGAGAGCTGCTGAAGCATGTAGACAACCTCTGGATAGCTACTCAAAACCAAGAGGCATGTGTGGACTGGACGGTAAGCCTCCTGAACTTTTTGGCTTTACAAGGATATAGAATATCTCAGAAAAAGGCTTAGGTAGTAAAGCAGTCATCTACCTGGGTTATGGGGTCAGTGCTGGACAAAGTATTCTAGGGCAAGACCCCAAAGAAGCAATATGCCAAACCCCAAAACCCCAGACAATAAAGGACTGTAGGTTTATAATTATGAACTGTTGTTTAAACTCCTGTTAGCAACAACTAAAAGATGAAAAAATGTTTGAAGAGGACAAATAGGGGTGTCAGGGGCTGTACATCTTGGGGACCAGAACATCAAAAGAGCATTTGATAAAACTAAAAATAGGTCCCAAGGGGAAAAAGTTACCTTTTTAGTAGACACTGGAGCAGAAAGATCAACTATACAGCACCTCCCCAAAGGATGTAAAATTAGTAAAGAAACTGCTCTAGTTGTGGGAGCAAAAGGGGAACCATTTCAAGTACCCATACTTGAAAATGTTGAAATTGAAACAGAAAATAAGATTTGTTTGAATGATTTGTAATTGGTACTGGAAGCAGAAAATATTTAGCTAGGAAGATATTTGATTATAACTTTAGGAGTAAATTTAGAAGTGAAACAAGGAGAGCTACAGGTATAGCTTTATACTTTAACGTCAGAAGATGAAGACAAAATTAATCCGAAGGTGTGGCACCATAAAGGGGAAATAGGAAAGCTGGAGACTGAACCCATTAAGATAGAAATAAGTAATCCAATCTTTCCCATAAGAGTACGACAATACCCTGTATCCTTGGAAGGAAAAAGGGATTGAAGCCAATAATTGATGATCTGGTAAAACAAGGGACCTTAGAACCCTGCATGTCGTCTCATAATACTCCTATATTGCCAGTAAGAAAACCTGATGGCACATACCGGCTAGTGCAGGACCTAAGGCCTGTAAATCAGCGAACCATAGCAAGGTTTCCAGTAGTAGCCAACCCCTATACATTATTAAACCAAGTATCCCCAAAGAACACCTGGTATGGTGTCATAGATTTGAAAGATGCTTTTTGGGCTTGTCCTTTGGAAGTAGGAAGTAGAGATTACTTTGCATTTGAATGGGAGGATCCAGAAACCAAACGAAGACAGCAACTTAGGTGGACTGTGCTCCCTCAGGGATTTACAGAATCCCCAAATTTGTTTGGACAGGCCTTGGAGAAACTTTTACAAGCTTTTGAACTCCTGGACAGAATTAAGTTATTACAGCATGTAGACGACTTATTAATAGCGGGAGAATCAGAGCAGACTGTCCAGGAAGGAACCATTAAGTTATTAACTTTTTTTTGGAGAAAAGGGGTTAAAAGTATCAAGATCAAAACTGCAATTTGTAGAACCAGAGGTTAAGTATTTCGGGCATTTCATAAGCAAAGGGAAAAAGAAACTCAACCCAGATCGAGTACTGGTAATTATTTCATTACCCGCACCAACTACAAAGAAACAAATTAGGCAGTTATTAGGACTATTGGGGTCTTGTAGACAGTAGATAGAAAAATATAGTGAAAAAGCTAAGTTTTTATACGAAAAATTGACACTAAATTTTTTTAAATGGACCCTAGATGATGAAAGATGGCTTGAACAACTGAAAGATGCCTTAATGACAGCCTCAGTTTTGAGTTTGCCTGATGTCAGTAGGCCATTTCAATTATTTGTAGATGTGTCGAACCAAACCACTTATGGGGTATTGACCCAGGATTGGGCAGGAAGCAAAACACCAATAGGATACTTTTCTAAATTATTGGACCCCGTAATAGGGGATGGCTGACATGTTTACAAGCTTTAGTCACAGTAGTTTTATTAGTAGAGGAGGCTAGAAAAGTCACCTATGGTGGGTCACTAACTGTGTGCACTCCTCATGATGTGCGAAGAGTATTGCAGCAAAAGGCAGAAAAATGGCTCACCGATAGTAGAATATTGAAATATGAGGCAATTTTGATAAATTCACAAGATTTAGAGCGTAGAATGACAGGAACCCAAAATCCAGCCCAGTTTTTGTTTGGGGACCTGATGAGGCAAATAGAGCATAATTGTGTAGAAGTTATTGAGCTACAGACTAATATCAGACCTGACTTAGAAGAAGAAGAATTAAAAGATGGCATAAGACTGTTTATACATGGATCCTCAAGAGTGGTAGAGGGGAAAAAGAAAGTCTGGATATGCGATTGTAGATGGGAAGAGGATGGAAATAATTGAATCCGGGCCACTTAGCACAGCATGGTCGGCCCAAGTTTGTGAACTGTATGCCCTCTACAGAGCATTGGAAATAATAAAAAAAAAAAAAGAACTATATATACTGATTCAAAGTATGCCTATGGAGTAGTACATACCTTTGGGAAGATTTGGGAAGAAAGGGGACTTGTAAATACCTGAGGGAGAGAACTTGTACATGAATTGATTGTAAGAGTATTAGAAACTTTGAGGGGTCCATCAGCGATAGCTGTTGTCCATGTAAGAGGACATCAGAGGGGAACGGATTATCGGACTTGTGGGAATAATTTGGCTGATGCAGAAGCACAAAGGGCAGCAGTATGCTTATCACTGTCTTTAAATAATTTGAGTAAAAGTGAGGATGAGACAAAGTATCAAAAATGCTATACCTCAAAGGAAATAGAAGAGATGGAGAAACTAGGGGCTAAGCTAGAAGGAGATAAGTGGCTTTTACCAGATGGTAAGGAAATGCTATTTAAAAGTTAAGCTAAAAAAATAATTCATCAGGTACATCAACAAACTCATTGGGGAACATGACCACTAAGCGACCACTTTTTAAAGTTTTTTGGGTATAAAGGAATATTTGATATAGCAAAACAGGAGACACAAGGATGCATTATTTGCCAGAAAATTAACAAGAAGACATCTACACAGACCCTACAGGGAGGGAGAAAAACTGCATATAGGCCTTTTGAAAAGATACAAGTGGATTCTACCAAACTACCGAAAGTGGGAAGATATAAGTATTTGTTAGTAATAGTAGACCAATTAACTCATTGGGTAGAGGCCTACCCTGCAGCACGAGTGACAGCACATTTTGTTACAAAGATTATTTTAGAAGAAATAATTTCACGATTTGGGATGATTAGAGTAATTGATTCAGATCAGGGTTCCCACTTTAACTCGAAAGTGTTAAAAGAAGTAATGAAAGCTCTAGGGATCTCTTGGGAATATCATACTCCTTAGCACCCTCAGAGTTTGGAGAAAGTAGAAAGAATGAACCAGACCCTAAAGCATCAGCTAGCAAAACTAATGATTGAAACAAAACTATCTTGGATTAAGTACTTACCATTGGTATTGTTAAATATTCGAATGATGCCGAACTCAGAGCATGGGATCTCCCCATATGAGATGTTATATGGGATGCCATATTCTCAAGAGATGCCAGTGGGAAATCCTATAGTAGACGATATGTCGATCCAAGGGTATGTCATGACTTTGGGAAAAAAATGTTCAAGAACTTCATAAGAAAGGAATAATGAATCAAATTCCTCCCTAGGATCTGCAATTCATAAAATGCAACCAGATGATCAAGTATTGATCCGTAGTTGGAAAGAAAGTAGCTTGACTCCCCGTTGGGATAGACCTTTCCTTGTTCCCTTGACCACAGATACGGCAATCCAGACAGCAGAGAAAGGGTGGACACACATCTCCCGAGTAAAAGGACCTATAACAACAAAGGAAATAGACTGGAAAATTACCTCTCAGCCAGGAGAACTGAAGGTAAAAATAACACAAAAATCAGATGCCAGGAGTTAAAATAACCTGTATTGAAAAGGATTGTAATTGCTATCCCTTTGTAAGCACTGAATGCAATCCCGAGAATCAAATTACCACAGTGCGGGGGAAGAACCACACAAACTCACTGGGAAAGGGGTATCTCTCAAAGTGCCCACTTTCCTCAACACAACACAGCATACAACACTTCAGCATCTACCCACATCAGCTTTCTCTGGTCCTCACACACTCTGGACACAATCAAAATAACAGCAAACAGTAAAATTCCAGGGATCAAGTCCAAACTACTGGGGCAGAGGAACCACCTGAGTTCATCTAGCCACGGTTAAAATGTGCACAATCTACACAAATCACCACCTTTAAACACAATAAATGTCCTCATTCACATTGTTTCACTTGTTCCACTTCTCTGCCAGGTGCTCCCTGCCCCCCCAGCCTGCCCCAGCCAGTGCCTCAGGCTTTACTTGGCTGCTTCAGATGCGGGTAGAACTTCCCCCCGCCCCCACATGCCATGGGTACACTCTCTTTTATACACCACGCACTCACGTGATTACAAACACACATCCGGACACCACAAGCATGCAAAGTTCAGGCTCACTTGACTCACCCCCAGAGTTGCTAGCGGCCGCTTTATCAAACAGTGAACCCGTCCCAGTCGCGCTATCAACCGGGAACCTCTGCCACCGACCATGCTGTTGGTTGATGGCTGCCTGCAGGCACAGGGATGAGGCTGTGCACTGAGACCTCTCTGAATGATGTGAAAAATGCATATTGTATGATTGGCATTTCGCAAATATTAAAATTAATATTATATGTGTTATGTTAGAAAGTTATGCTGTATTAATTTTCTTAAGTAGTGTGTTAAATATAGTTTTAGGTTATAATAAAATGTTAAAATAGAAACTATGCTATGTAAGAATTTTTTTTAAAGAAAGGACTCGCAGCGAGATATCAGCCACAGGACACCTAAATCTTTCAGAGAAAAAGAATTTATTGCCCTCTTATCAGAAGAAACAACCTTCTTCCTGCCTTGCTCAGGATTGAAGATGCCGTCAGGATTAAGAGGAAGAAGTTGACAATGACCAGACAGAATTCTGTGTTTGAATGGAATTTATGCATCGTGTATGAGATGCACAAATATGCAAAAGGTTCTTAAGGGTTAATCCTCTGTTTATGGGTGTCCTTTTTTGGGCTTATGTTGCCCAGAAAAAGGTACCCGGACGTCTGTAACTCTTTGTTTCTATTGTCTCATATTGTCCTAATCCAAATTGTCCAAATTAATATTACTCTAATTATATTACTATTTTTATAACCATTTTATTACTATTAAACTCTTAAAATTCTAAAACCAAGTGATTGGTGTTTTTCACAGTGATTTATCAGCAGTCCTATCTCTCTTTGATATACATACTGTTTATCCGCACACCAGCAGGTCCTTGTCTGTCCCCGCAGGAGGCAAGCCAAGATGAGTGGAGCTCCTCCAGGTAAAATCCCGTGGGCGTGCCTTAGGAAATCCATCCTCCCCTCCACCCATGCGAGGACAGAGACAGTCTCCTGCCTGGCCTCGCCAAAATGATTTGCAGAAAGAAAAAACTCCACAACTTTGTAAAAGTTGTAAAGCTGGTATGTTTATTACAGCACTGGACGCATGTGGGGATCGCTCCCCTTAAAAGATGTGTACCCCTAAGAACTCACGATCCTTTTTTAATCTCCCTTACTAATCCATATGCATAGAATTTCACAATAAGTTCATACATATTCATTTTACTGATTTCGTGTTACACTTGCAGCTAGTTTTTTATCAGAAAGTACAGAAAGAACTCCTGGGTCATCTTGCCCTGTGTCCTGCAGCCTTTCCATCTGTTCCAAAGTTCAAGGGGCCCCCTTCTTTTCTCTGTCCTTTGGCTGAAGCAGTTTCTTTGAGCATAGGTTTTTCTGCGAGAACAGGCAGTCACACCAAACAGCTATGTTTGCAAGCTACAGACTTAATTCAAAGAGGTACATTTTACCTAAATCCGAAATGGATTTCTACTCTGGAAAATTTCCACTCTGTCTCATCGTCCAGGCTTCTCTTTTACTGAGGAACCCAGAACTGGACACAGAATTCCAGGTGGGGCTTCACCAGCACTGAGGGGAAAGTTCACCTCCCTCAACTTGCTGGCAATACTTTGTCTAGTGCAGCACAGGATAGAATTCACCTATTTGCTACAGACGCTCTGCTGGCTCATGTTCAACTTGGTGCCTACTAGGACACCCAGGTCCTTTTTTGCCAAGCTGCTTTCTAGCTGGGTGGCCCCCAGCATACATTGGGGCCTTAGGTTTTTCCTTCCCACATGCATAGAAATTTGCACTTCCCCTTGTTGAACTTCATGAGGTTCCATTATCCACCCTTTATTCTATACCATCTACTCATGCCCAGATCCTACACCTTCTGACTACATATATATATATATATACACACACACATACATATATACAAGCAGAGGTATCATTGCTATAGTCAATGGCTGTCCCTCCAAGATGTCTGTTGAGTTCATTTAGTCCATGACTGTGGGTTCTATCTGTCCTAGACAGATAGAACAGGGCAGGAGGGTTGCTGTGCTGTTGGCTGGTTGCTGCACCAGGAGCTCATGTCTGGTGTAGCGAGAGCAGTCCATCCTCATTGGCCATAGGAGTGTCATTCAGCAAACAATATTATAGAATTCAACATTACAGACTGAAAAAATCAAATCCCCCTGAGGTGCACATCATGTTTCCCCATCACCCTGCATTACCCACCAAATGCACCTGGGTCCTTGAGCAAAAACAATCCCATGCATGGGTTTGCCTTTGCTTGAGGAAGACCTAATTCAAACTGTCTTCCCTCACATATTCCTCGTATGCACCACAGGGGCTTCATCCCCTTCTACAGTATGTGGAGGTTTTGATTAAGCAGGGCCAACTGGGTTGGAAAAGCCTCTAGTGTTAACTAATCACGGATTTGCTAAATGTAGATCCTTATGTTTGAAGGTCCCACAGCCCATTGTTTTACACATATTTTTCAACAGTCCATTACACAGTTAAATTTTCCCAGAGACTGGTGCATGATAGGGAATATAATACATCCACTCAATTTTTTCTGGGGTGCCGTGTTGCCATAGGACCTGTTTTTCAAGGCCCAAGATGTTGTTCCAGGCGGCAGCATGAGGCACAAGTTGTCTCCAGCCATCCAGTGGTTGTTTCCACCATTGTAAGCCCATAGCGCTTGCCTTGGTGCATTTGCAGGAGTGTGAAGTAATTGATCTGCCAGGCCTCCCCATATTTATATTTTGACCATTGTCCCTATTCTGCTTGATTGCAGTGCATGTTTCACAATTATGGATAACCTGAGAGATAGTGTCAGTTGTGAAGTCCATGACTCGATCACAAGCCCATCTGTGTGTTGCATCTCTTTCCTGATGACCTGAGGCATCATGGGCCCACCAAGCCAGAAATAATTCCCCTTTATGCTGCCAGTTCAGTTCCACCTAATACATTTTAATCTTGTCAACTTGTCCATTGTTGTAGTGTTCTTCAGTAGCCTGACTATCGGTACGTGTGAATCTACATGATGGACTTTCACAGTCAGCTTCTCTACCTGGGGAGTGATTTCTTGCCACAATTCAGCAGCCCAGATGGATTTTCCTCTGTGCTGCTGTTGGGGGGAAAGGGTTAAAGACGGAGTATTTGGTGAGGAGACAATATTTTCGCTTAAAGTGTCCTTGCAACTGGAAATGCTAAGAATGTTGGTGTGGGAAAACTCCACTTATTATGCCTAGAGTTGTTCATCCTCTGCCTGTTTTGAGATGTAGAATTCCTGTGTAGAGATAACACACTCTCACAGACATACTTGAGCTTCCTGCTGGAAGAGACAGATATCATAAAAGCACAGCCTTGTGATAAACTGCATGTGCTTGAAGCCCTTTGATATACTGGGGCAGGCAGTGTGTTCATCCCCTCTCTGTCCTCTAGGATGAACTAAGCCAAATGGAACGTGTATTCCCATGTGTCTCTGCTGTTTGGCATTGTTAGCAAGGTAACAAAATAGACTCTTTGCATTTCAGCTGTGGTTTCGTGGTCGCCTTGGTTACCTGTGATAATTCATACAGTTGCCAATTGGTCTTTTTCCATCAGTCTAACCACCCCCACAGAGCAATTGCCACCATCCAAGAGTCAGTGTAGAGGTAGAGTGCTGGCTGTTTCTCTTGTTCAGTGATATTTAAAACCAGCTGGATGGCTTTCATCTCTGCTACCTGACTTGATCTACCTTGTCCCTCAATAGCAGGCAGGTGCCATCTTGGAAAGGGTATTTCCATCATTTTGGGTGTCTCTTTGTTCTTGGGGAGTTTGTGAGATTTAGCAATTTTGTATCTAGTGATTATTGACTGTTATTTTTTTTGCCTGTTGCAGTTTTGCTTGTTAGTAAACTCTTATTTTTTCACTTATATCTACTTGTATTTTTTTTTTCTCCCTATTGGCAGAAAGGGATTGGTTAATACAAAGGGGGAAGAACTCATTTTAGGTGTTTCCCTTTAAATTGTCTTAAATCAAGACACATGGCAAAGCACAAACAGTCCAGGACGTTCCTGGAAAGCATTGATGACAACTTCCTGTGGTGGAGGAGCCAGCAAGAAATGGTGTTGTTTGACCTCATACTAACAAACAGGGAAAGCCTTATTGGAGATGTGGAAGTGGTTGCAGTGACCATGAGATTGTGGAGTTCAGTATCAGTCAAGGAGGAAGAAGGGCAGCAAGTAATATTGTGACAGTGGACTTTAGGAGAGCTGATTTTAGCCTCTTCAGGGACCTTTTTGGAAGAATCTTGTGGGAACGTGCTCTGCAGGGAAGAGAAATCCAAGAGAGGTGGTCAATATTCAAGCACCACTTCCTCCAGGCTCAAGAATGGTGCATCCCAATGAGCAAGAAATCTAGCAAAAAGGGGAAAGACACCCATGTGGATGAACAAAGGACTCCTGTCATTACTCAAGCACAAGCAGGTGTCCTGGTTACAGAGAAAAGGAGATGGAGCTTTTAGCACTGTTTATTCCATACCATCAAAATCATCGCTGGGGGTGTGGTTTTGGAATGAAAAGCCAGGTGCTGGAAACAGGAAGTTTGCCATCTTGCCTTACTCACCAGAGTGGGGTTGACTGACCCCTTAAACCTTTGCAAACTTGGTCCCTTCTACTGCCTGCCAGCTTTTACCTCCCTCCCCCTCCCATTTTTTCCTCTGGAGCAGTACTGTGGAGTCATGGTGCTGAAACAGACAACTGCAAGGTACAGCGCAGGCAGCAGGGGCCAGGTGGTGTGGGGTTGGCACTCTGTCAGAGACCTTTCCCTCCACAGTAGTGGAGAGTTGGAGGCAGCAGCTCAAGCAACTGTGGAGAACTTAACTCAGCCAGCAGCTGCACCACCCCTTATTCAGATGTACTAGCTTTCAGGGTTTGTTTGTCCGTGCTTTTGGCTTTGGCTTTTTGTTGGTTTTGAGCTGCGGGAGGAGAACATTAAGCTACAGGAATTCTCCTTGCCATATTGCCTTTGTCTCCTGAATACCGTGTGACCCATTGTCATGGTTTTGTATGAAAAAAAATTTAGAGAAGTGATGCAAAGCTTCCAGCCACTAAAAAACTAGACACGCCTCTGTGAAAAACAATAGTTAAAGATGAAAGAAACCTGGGAACTTCCTCTTTTTTTTCAAGCAGGCAAGAAAGTAACACGCCCCGGGGCCCCTGTCTCGGCCAAGCCAGGCCCTCCTCCCGCCTTTCCCGGGAAACCCACCGCGCTGTGTCCCGGGCTGGGCCGGGCAGGCTCTGCCACAGGGGGTGGCCAAGCCCCTCTCTGGGGGGTCCAGGAGACTACAAACCCCATCCTGGCCGGGCCGGGGCCCCAACAGCTACCAAGCAATTAAACAGGAGAAGCTACAGAACCCTGGCCAGAGCAGGGCCGGACGCAGCTGTTAAAATCTTACCAAGTCCCTTTCCCAGAGCACAGCTAAAATCAGAGGCAGCCCTACAACTTGTGCAATGTAGCCCTGCAGCTAGAATTGAAGGCAGAAAAAAAAATAAACAGCCATAAACCCAATCCTAACACAACCCCAGCCACAATTCCCATCACGTGAAAAACACCATTCACCTGTGTTGAAATTTGAGAAGTTGAATAGTAATAAAATAGTAATAAAAATAGTAGTAAAAATTAGGGCAATAAGAATTCAGACAATCAAAGTTAGGACAATAAAAGACAATAAAAAGGCAAAGAATTATGTACGGCCAGGTGCTTTTTGCACTCTGCCACAAAAGCACACTTTGCTAACAAAGGATTAACCCTTAAAAGCAATAGCCTGTTGCATATTCATAGATCTTATACATGATTCAAACATTCTTTTCAAACAAAGGGTGTTTTCTGCTTAATTTCTGCTCCCCCCATCATCTTGTAAATCAATGGTTTTGGCTCCTCGAAGTCTAGGAGAAGTCTGGTTTTTCCCAATAAGGATGCAATAATTCTTCTCTTGAAATCTTGGTGTCTTGTTGCTGTTATCTCTATGCAAATAATTTCTTGATTATCTTATCCATTCCTTGTGCTAGTTAAAAAAAGTATCTTACATCACATAGTTTATATTTAAATATTATGCTATAGCCTAAAAACTATATTTACCGCACTACTTAAAAAGATTGATACAGCACTCTCAAGGTCTCTAGCTGGTCAGCATGACCCTGAGAAAAGTTAAAAAGTCTCTTTTCCTAGCCTGGCGCTTGAAGAAGGAGTCAGGGCTCCTAATTTCTCAGTCTCAAGGTTGTTTATTGTATCTTATCTATAAAATTCTTTCTCCTGTCCCGCTGAGGTTTGTTCAGCTAGACAGTGCAGGGCACTCTGCCTGCCCTGGGGCGGTGTTATATCTTTATACTAAAAACTACGTATACAATGTTTTCAATTACTTTCCAATACCTATTACCTGTGTTAGACAATGAGCTTCTACTCTAAACCAATCTAAAAGTGTCAACATCACAGCAGAAGATGGAGGCCAAGAAAAAGAAGGAGAAAGGCTGGACATGCCCAGATTCCTCCATCTTGCCCCCTGAACCCCCATTCTAAAAACCCCAAAATCTATTTTTCACCCCATGATAAATTCACTATCATTCTACTTAATCTTTCGTGGCTTGTAATCCTTCATGTAAAGGTTGGTAATTGCTTTTTCCAAGGGCTAAATCAAAGGCACAGGGGTCTTGGGCTCTGTGCCAAGGCCTCTGAGCCCCCTGGGCAGGGTCTCAAGCCCTCCAGGCCAGCTAGAGGAATTTCCTGGGCTCCCACACAGCACTACCAAAAAAAATATTAATGCAGCATTACTTTCCAACATAGCACATATAGTATTCATTTTAATGTTTGCGAAGAGCCAATCATATAATATGCATTTTTCACACACCAGAAGTTACCAGTGGGTCAGGTAACAATTTACAGAACCTAAGCAACATGTTAACCTTTTCAATACTTCCATCCTCCATCGAATAAGAGACAAAAACCAAGATAAAAACATGTAGAAGAACAACATGAAGACATCAAAGTCAGTAAAGACGAAGTCAAGTCCCAAATAAGAGGGATGAGGCGATACCTTAATCTTGAAGCTGAAATTCTCTTATAAACTATAAAAAACAGCTCTTTTCCCCTATAACACATAAAATTATGAAGACATGAAAAGTTCAAATTAATATCAAACAAAAGCCTCTATGTTAAAATAGCTGTAATCCCAGAAAAAGTTTATACAGAGAAAAAGAGAAGATTAGTCCTGCAACCCCAAGAATAAAAGATCTCTGTTCCCAGAGATAAAGATAATTTTAAAAATAGATAAGAAAAACTTTTACATTTAAACAGCTCATCTTTAAAACAATACCCCATAAATCGATATAACCCATAACAAGCTGTGGGAAAGCTTGTAGAAAATAAAAAAGACAATAGCAGATTTCCCTGGGCGGCTGCTAGTTGTAGAAATTAGGAGAACTGGTTTTTCCTCTTATAGAGACGTCTCCATAACATTAACTTCTCTCCTTAGATAAGCTAAAGAAAGACTATTTTAGAAGTAATAAACTGATGAGAAATTTTATTTCTTTCCATTGTCAGTAAGAAAGAAAAGTTGTGAGAGAGAAGAGATGTGTTCTAAAAAGTTTGTTTTAATTCTTACTACTTCTTTTCTTTTAATTACTATTAATAAAATTTTCTTTATGCCTGTGAAAAATGCGTATTTTATGATTGGCTTTTCACAAATATTAAAATGAATATTATATGTGTTATGTTAAAAGTTATGCTGTAATAATTTTTTAAGTAGTGTGTTAAATATAGTTTTAGGTTATAATGTTAAAATAGAAACTATGCTATGTAAGATACTTTTTTTAAAGAGAGGAATAAGGTACTCGCACCGAGATAGCAGCCACAGGACACCTAAATGTTTCAGAGAAAAAGAATGTATTGCTCCCTTATCAGAAGAAACTAACTTCTTCCTGCTTCGCTCAGAATCCTGAAGATGCCGTCAGGATTAAGAGGAAGAAGTTGACACTGACCAGAGAGAATCCTTTGTTTGAATGGAATTTATGCATCATGTATGAGATGTATGAATATGCAACAGGCTATTGCTTTTAAGGGTTAGTCCTCTGTTAATGTGTGTCATTTTTCGGGGTTATTTGGCCCAGAAAGAGGTACCTGGACTGTCCATAACTCTTTGTTTTTATTGTCTCACATTGTCCTAATCCTAATTGTCCGAATTTTTATTACTCTAATTATATTACTATTTTTATAACCATTTTATTACTATTAAATTTTAAAATTTTAAAAACAAGTGATGGGCGTTTTTCACAATACCCTTTTAAAGTTTTGAGCCTACTTTACCTTTCTCCTAATCCTATCTTCCTAACTCACAACAAAAAGTAAATACACTGGTAATTAACCAACACCAAACCCACCACACCCGGGTGTGGGAACAGTCATTATATTGCCTTTGTCTGGAGACCACTCCAGGCCCTGTCTTTGGGAATCATTTTCATTTGTTCCCAGTGGCGAATGCCCTTTTTAGGCATAGGGCAACTTCTTTTTTTGTATACTTTTTTCTATTAATATTGCTGTTGTTATTGCTATTTTAGTAAATTGTTATTTCAATTCATAACCTCCACTATTGGAAGGGGTGGGGGGGCCTTATTTGGAGTTTAGTTCCCTGCTGGTTGTTAAAACAGGCACAACAGGAAATACACAGGAGGTAAAAGCAGGGACAGGCCACTTGGAATGAATATAGAGAGGTTGTCAAAGTAGAAATGAGATAAGGAAAGCTAAGGCCCATATGGAATTAAATCCGGCCAAGGATGTCAAGGACAGCAAGAAAGGCTTCTTCAAATACATCAACAACAAAAGGAAAACTAAGGAAAATGTGAGCCCATTACTAAATGGGGGGGGGATGCTGGAGACAGAGGATGCAGAGAAGGCATTTATTGCACGTCGCCTTTGCATTGGTCTTCCCTAACAAGACCAGCCCTCGGGGATCTCTGACCCAGGAGACCAGGTGTTAAGATCTGATTATTAAATTATTAGAGAGTGTTATAGATGAGTAAGGTAATAATTGGCTCTCACAGTTAAGAGATAGATGTCATGCAGATGTTAAAATGTATAGTAATGTTATGGTAATATGTCCTCCCATAGTCCTCTTTCCCTTCCCCCTTAGTAGTCAAGACATTCGGAGAAGGCCAGGTTGTTACCAGGAGGCACGGGGTAACAACACCTGACCTCCAATCAAGATGTAAGAAAGTAATCTCCACCAATGAACAGCAGAGAAGGAATTGACTGACAAAACTTTAGGAGGGGCTAAGGGTATAAAAGGCAGAGCATCTATTTTGTTGATGAGCACGTAGCTGATAGTCACGGGGGCTCCCAGCACTATAATTTTTCCTTATTTAGCCCTTTTGTTCTATTTTTTTGTTGAGGTTTAATAAACCTTTAAAATTTTAAAAGTGAGCAGTCATTTCTCACAGAGAGATTAATTAAAGTGCAAATGAGACCATATGCCAACATCAATAGCACGGATTTTTATTTAACAGTAAATGTGAGGTAGAGAGAGAGAAGGAAAGGAAAGAGAAAAGGAAAAGGAAAAGGAAAAGGAAAAGAAGGAAAAGGAATCACCACTCCATGGATTCTGATAATGTCCCATTGGTCCTCTTCTTCTAATCTTCTTGGTGGTTGCAGTCTTGTCAAAGTGGTGGTTGCAGACTGTATCCATCAAGTGGTGGGGAGAAACAGACCACAAAATACCAGGTCCATGGGATTTATGTTATCCTGAGGCTAGGTGGAAACACCCCCTGTACCTCCCCTGAATGTAGTAATACTGGATGGCAGGACATTTCATGAGTCTTTGACATGTTCTAAGATGTTGCAGCTGTGAGTGTAGTTGAATCAATCATAGCCCATCAGCCCATCACCTGAGATTATTACCTTCATCCTATGTGTGAATGTCCCAGTAATTTGGAAGGGAGTTTTCACAGTGGAGTCATTATGTAAGGGAGGACATTGGCATGATAAGAAGGACTATCCTACCTGGAAGGATTTGCCTCTTATCAGCCTCTTGCCTTATGTGGAAACCCAGTTTGTAGCCTCAGGTGTGCATGCCCTTCAAAACCTGGCAGGCCACTCTGCATCACTAGCAAGGTACCCAGCTGATAGTTTGAGCCATTAGCACCAGTAGTCTGGTCTCTTAGAATACCTGGGCAGTTAATGGAAGTAGTCAAACTTTGAGTTATTAATCACTATCAGTCTAGTCTCTCAGAGCAGGAAAAAAAATGGTGGAAGTGATTTGTGGAAAAAAATCCTCCACAACTTTTAAAAGTTGTAAAGCCAGTATGATTTATTCCAGTGCTGGGTGCATGCAGGATATCTCCCCAAAGGACATGCACACCCCCTGAGAATTACCAAGTCTATTTTATCCCCTAACCTGTAGCATATGCATAAAGTTTCATTATAGGTTCGTGCATATTAATTTCCTAGTCCCATTTTGTATTAAAACTGTCTTATCAGTTTTTATGAGCCTGCACAGTTTTCCAGTCACATCACTGTAACATTGTGTCTTGCAACCCAGATTCAGTTTTTCCATCTGCTTCAGTCCCAAGGTTGGTGGGGCCCCTCCTTATCTCTCTTCAGCTTGGAAGCTTGCATTCCTTTCTAAGTAGCTTTGGATCTCCTCTGTTTTCTCTGCAGGCCTTTTTCAAGGCCTTTTTGGAGCACAGCAAGTTAAGACTAAGCAAGTTTCAACAGCATACCCCATCCATGTGAGCAGGCTATAGACTAAACAAGCTAAAACAACACTCTTCAGCTAAATCCAAGATTGGTTTCTACCCCAAGTTAAATTTCTAACCCCCTGTCTCAGAATGAAGGCAATTCTGTGGTCAAGGAGGAGTGGGTTGGAGAATACCTAAGTAAACTTGACACACACAAGTCCATGGGTCCTGACAGGGTGCATCCATGAGTGCTGAGAGAGATGACAGACACCATAGTGAGGCCCCCAGCAATCATCTTTGAAAGGTCATAGTGATCAGGAAAGGTGCCTGAGGACTGGAAGAAAGGAAATGTCACCCTGGTCTCCAAAAAGGGCAAGAAGGAGGTCCCAGGGAACTACCGGCCTGTCAGCCTCACCTCAATCTCCAGAAAAGTGATGGAGCATCTCATTCTGGAGGTCATCTCTAAGCACATGGATGATAAGACAGTGGTCAGCATGGATTCCCTATAGGTAAATTATGCTTGACCAACCTGATTTCCTTCTACAATGAGACAGCTACATGGATGGATGAAGGGAGAGCAGTGGATTTTGCCTACCTCAACTTCAGCCAAGGCTTTTGACACCATGTCTCCAACTTCCTCATGGGCAAACTCAAGACTTGTGAGCTGGATGAGTCGACAGTGAGATGGATTGTGAACCCACTGAATGGCACATCTCAAGGGTCATAATCAGTGGCACAGAGTCTATTTGGAGGCCTGGTGCTAGTGGTGTCCCTCAAGGTTCAGTACTGGGCACAGTATTGTTTAATTTATTTATCAATTACTTGGATGAAGGAACAGATGCCTCCTCAGCAAGTTCACTGATCACACAAAACTGGGAGGAGTGGCCGATACCCCAAAATGCTGTGCAGCCCTTCAGAAGGACCTTGACAGCTTGTAGAGATAGGCAAAGAGGAACTGTCTGAAATTCAACACAGGCAAATGCAGGGTCTTGCACCTGGAGAAGAACAACCCCATGTACCAGTACAGGCTGGAAAGCAGTGGTGCAGAGAAGGACCTGGGGGTTCTGGTGGACAAGAAGCTGTCATGTAGCAGCGTGGTAAAAATGGATGGTGTTTTGCTGCTACTTCCCAAAAGTGTCCTCTGAGAAAGCCGCTCGGGCAAGTACAGTCACTCAATCCACGCTCACACCACAGATAAGTCAGCAAAGAAAGATGGAAAGGGTCTCTGTATAGAGTTCCAGTGAGGTTTATTGTAGAGTCATGCTGAAGGATTCCAGGGACAAAGAAAAGCAAACAGTGCAGTGTCCTAGGTTAAGTATGGGGTCTGCAGGCACAGGGGCAGTACAAGAGCAGGGCAAAGGGCAATGACCTATAGGGAAAGGGGCAGATTAACATAGTGCTGCAGAGCACCATGGGAAAAGCCCCTTTTGTCTCATCCTAAGCATTGGGGCATCTGCTAAACCTGTGGCCAATTTTTCCAAGGCATCACCTTAGAAGCTCCCCTAATAGACTCAAAGGCCTCCACACTGTCCATGAGCCAGCAGTGTATCCTTGTGTCCAAGAAGGCCAATGGTACCCTGGGGTGCATTCGGAAGAGCATTGCCAGCAGGTCGAGGGACATGATCCTGACCATCTACTCAGCCCTGGTGAGGCTGCATCTGGAGTGCTGTGTTGTCCTGTGGTGACTTTATGATGCTCGTATCCTCATTGTTTGTCTTTTTTCTCAGAAATGGGTCCTGTAGCTTTAAGCTAGGCCCAGAGAGAGAGAGAGAAAGAATGGGGGGAATGGTGGAATTTTTTTATGGTTTGTATTCAAAACATAGAGATAAGGAGTGCAGTGGTCTCCAAGTTCTCGGCTTTTGCAGAAAGAGAGAGACAGGGAGTTTTTCTGAGTTTTTATTTGCTTTCTTTTTTGTCTTGCTGTTTTTCTTCATTAGGTACAGCAAGAAAGGTTTTCTCAGGACTGCGTCTTTTTTCTGGAACTGTTCAGCTTCTCTCTGGTCCAGAACACCCAGACCATTGCCCAGGGACCCCCCTCAAGCTGCTATGTGGCCTGGATGCAGGGTTCCAGCGCCAGAGGGACTGAGAAAGACTGAGGGAGTTGAGACACACCCAAGAAAAGACTTTCTGAACTACAGAAGGACTTTCTGAATTTGCCATCTCTTCAGAACAGCAAGAGGTTTCATTGTTTAATATTATTCAGTATTTTCATGCTTGTGAGTACTTCACTTGTTAAATAAACCGTTTTCCCCACTTTTCTCCAAGGAGATTTTTCTCCTGAAGTGGTTGGGGGAGGAGCCGCTGGAATTTGCTTTTACGGTGGGGTTGTTTGTTGGAGATATACAAACGACACAACTCTCAAAGGTCCTTGTGACAATCATCCTCGAGTTTATTCTCGTAGCTCCTTTTATAGGAGCTTCAAATTTCCCTTGCTTACACATGTGATTGGTCGAGGTCTTAGCACCGTCAAGCTCTCTGGCCAATTATACATCTGCATTTAGGGCTGAATGACTTTGGCTGAGGGTCCCTGACTAGATTTGAATCCAACCTATCCTTGTTCACCTAGGGACTTGTTCACTTCTAGGCTGGTTGAGTTTGGGGGGCAGCTTCAGATCAGCTGCAATGTGACAATTTGCTTTCTAGAAGATACCTCCTCATGAAGTTTCCTCCCAAATCTGTCCCAAACAAGGACATGTGTCTGGGCTCCTCAGTACAAGAGAGACATGGAGTTCCTGGAGCAAGTCCAGCGGAAGGCTACAAAGATGACTAGGGGACTGGAGCATGTCTCTTATGAGGAAAGGCTGAGGGAGCTGGGCCTGTTTAACCTGAAGAAGGTATGACCGAGAAGATTTTATCAGTGTCTATAAGTATCTGAAGGGAGGGTGTCAGAGGATGGTTTAGGCTCTTAGTGGTGCAAAGTAATAGGATGAGAGGCAACAGGTAGAAACTAATGCACAGGAAGTTACACCTGTACATGAGAAAGAACTTTTTTACTGTGCACTGGAACAGGCTGTGGACTCTCCCTCACTAAAGATATTCAGGAACTGCAATCCTGCACAATGTGTTCTAGGATAATCCTGCTTGAGCAGGGAGGTTGGACCAGATGACACCACAGTGGTCCCTTCCAACCTCACCCATTCTGTGATTCCATGATTGATTCTTGGATTCTGAGTCCGACAATCCAGCCAATTCCTTATCCACTGGCTGTCCCATCTGTCAAATCCATGTCTCTGCAGTTTAGAGACAAGGATGTCATGCAGGACAGTGTCAAATGCTTTGTACAGGTCAGGGTAGATGACACCAATCCCTGTTCCTTCATCAACCACCACTACAACTCTGTCATAGAAGGCCACCAAATTTGTCAGGCATGGTTTGCCCTTAGCGAAGCCATGTTGGCTGTCACCAACCACCTCCTTATTTTCTGTCTTCCTTAGCATAGTTTCCACGAGGATTTGATCCATGATCTTGACAGGCACCAAAGTGAAATTTACTGGCTTCTAGTTCCCTAGGTCTTCCTAATTTCCCTTTTTTAAAATGGGGTTTACATTTTCCCTTTTTCAGTCGGTGGGAACTTCACTGGACGGAAATGATTACTCAGATATGATAGATAGCACCTTAGCGGCTTCCTCAGCCAGTTCCCTCAGGACCTACAGACACACCTCATCAGGTCTCTCAGACTTGTGTACCTTCAGGTTTCTTATATGGTTTCAAACTTCATCTTCCCCTACAGCATGCAGTTCTTCATTCTCCCAGTCCCTGCCTTCACCTTCTGCAAATTTGGTGGTGTGTCTGGAGCACTTGCCAATGCAGACCGAGGCAAAAAAGTTTTTGAGTACCTCAGCTTTCTCCATATCTTGGGTAACTAGATTTGCCATTTCCTTCTGGAGAGGGCTCACATTATCCCTAGTCTTCGTTTTATCACCAACATAACTATAGAAGCGTTCTTGTTGGCTTTGATATCACTGGTCAGATTTATTTCTATCAGGGCTTTAGCTTTCCTAATCTGATCCATGACTGATCAGACAATCTCTCTATTTCTCCCAGGCTACATGTAGCTGCTTCCACCTTCTGTAGGCTTCCTATTTATGTTTAAATTTGCCCAGGAGTTTCTTGTTTATCTGCACAGGCCTCCTGGTGTTTTTGCCTGATGCATCTCTGCTGAGCTTGGAGGAGGTGATCTTTGAATATCATCCAGCATTCTTAGGCCCCTCTTCCCTCCAGGGCTTTTCCCCATGGTACTCTACCAAGCATGTCCAGTGTTTTCTTTAGAATTCATCTTGCCATTAATTACTTTAAAAAGCTCTTCTGATTATCTGTGAAATACTGAATTCTCACTGAGAACATAGTTCTACAAGATACTTTCAACAGATTTTCCCCTTTTAATGGCCCTGTTTGGTCCAATCTTTTGCTGTAGACTGTGTAGTTTACAGGCTTAAAGACTGGAGCCTTAATTCTTCGAACTATTCAATCACAAAATCCCATTGTCTTCAATAGAAATTTGATATGAAAAAGCTTTTTAGGTTTGGACCCTGATTAAAATAATTTTGCTTTAAATCCACAAGGGTAAAAAAGAATTAGAGGACCATCTTGTGAGTTCCATGCTTATATATAGTAGCATTTTACCCCACAAGAAGCACTGCTGTAATCAATAGATCTACTCACAAAGGACAGTATTATTCAGGGACAAGGCCTCATAGTTTTATCTTAGAGTAATTTAGAATCATTGGATGTCAATGTCCATTGTAAAGATCAGATTAACTTCAATAACAATGCATAAACTTCCATGTTATTTTCCAAAAGCATGAATAAAGTATGTAAGTTAACACTTCAGATTGAAGAGGTAAAAATCATTAATATCAACATTATTGAAGTATATGTTTATGGAGTGACAGTTGTCATTAACAGAATCGTTAGAAATTGATTTTTTGACAAAACAGTTTGCTGGGTTCTAGCTATGTGGGCATAACAATATGAATAAAAACATTTATAAAAACAGCACCTCACCAATATAATTCTTTCCTTATAAAAATATGTCAAGCAATCCTGTCATTGCAATTTTTTTCATAGAAGCAAATGAATGCAAGTGTTAACAAGGACTAATTTTCTCTTTTGTGTTTGTTTCTTCATTATGTTCTAATTATGCTTTTGCCTTTGCATTGAAGATTTGATGAGAAGATGGTATGACAAGCTTGGCTTCTCCCAATGCAGCTGGCAGTGCTGAGGCCAAAAGCCTGGATCTGCTGTAGTGGGATCATGAGAGATTTGTTCAGAGCAGTTTGCCTGCCAGTTTTCCATCCACCTCAGAGCACTTAGCTTCATCCCCAAATCCCCTTAACGAGAAGTGGAGGACAATACAAGTATTGCTGTTTCTACTTGGAATCCTGTGGAAAGAATAATTGCTGTTTCCCAAGCATTTGTACTACCCAAACTTTGATAATAATTACTTCTAAAGCCCTTGATTAACTCTGCTATCTGCTTCAGTACAAATAGCTATTGAAGTAGACAGAGGACAGCTTTTTTTCTCTCGTATAGTCTTTTAGTTTAGTGAAGTCTCACTGAATATTGAATGTTGCCAACATATTTTATGAAAAATCCTTTACTTAGGATTTTTCCTTTCCTGAGAGCTGAGAAGCCTCGGAACAAACTAAACAATTCTTATCTGCTGCTGTGGAATGCCATGGGAAAATCTGTGATTGGCCCCGTCAGACTGTTTTCAATTAAGAGCCTATCACAATTCACCTGTTCGGCCCGTCTCAGGCTGAGAAAACTTCAGTTTACACATTCCTATGCTATTCTTAGCTTAGCCTTCGTAGTGAAACCTTTCTCTTTATTCTTTTAGTATAGTTTTTATATCTTATATATCATATCATAATAAATCAAAGCCTTCTGATACATGGAGTCAATGTTGTCGTCTCTTCCCTCATCATGGGACCTCAGAAAACCGCTGTAATAATTGAATATTGGTTAGGCATGGTATTTGATGCAGAAATGACAATGCACCTTCATTCACACTCCTTTAGATCATGAGAATAAATGAGAAAATTATGCTTTGGTCTAATGCCAGAAATGCAATAAAAAAAGGCAGTTACGAAAAGTACTTCTGTGGTTTCTCATTCCTGGTTTTCTTTACAACTGTCAATAATAAAAATAACCTTCTAATTAGCACTGACATTTCTCAGCAATTATTCCTTATTAAATTTTTATGCCTAAATATGTAGCACAAGATTCCAGTAAATCTTAAGCATCATAAGGATAGTGCTACAGACTTTGTTTTGTTTTTGTATACCAAGCAAACTGAGACTGATGCTGAGTCTATTTCTAGGATGCTGGTCATGATTTTAGTCTCTCAAATTGTTTCTTCACCATCCTCCCTTCATATTCCCCCATCCAGACTGCTGCTAGCACTATGCAAAACACCATCATGAATATGCACAAATATGGATATACACAGTAACTTTCCAGGGTTATCTGATGTGACATTTATAGGACAGCATCATACATCAATTTAAACAAGACTGAAAAATATATTATCCTTCCTATTTCTAGTGTATTTTTAATATTTTTGGTCTGTCCAGGGAGCAATGTAAGCTGGTAGGAATTTAAATAAAATATTTTTCAAATTCATTACGTTACTAGCATACTACTTGTTAAAGATTGTTTATATACATGTGATATGTACACATGCATGTACGATAGTTTATCTAACCTTGAGATGAATTATTTACATGAAATGAAAATAATTATTTTTGTACATGATTTGCATATATTTATGTTTCATGCATATAATAATGGAGGTTAAAATGTCTCATACTGGACTGATTTCTGAAAATTAGTTTCATCCAATTGCTTCAAAAATCTGACCACTCATCTGATAGAATGATCTAGCAAGCTTCTCATTTTTATTCTAAGTGCAGAATTCTGAAACAATGACACTAATTGTCTCTTGGTATTTATGACATACTGGAATTATGTTCTAGATCTTTTGCACATCCTAGACATTTCAATATTATTTTTATTAAAGGAATTAATTGGGACATAGCCTAAGAATTTCCTATTTTCAAGTACTAATAATAATTGCTATTAAATATGATTTTTTCTTTTCTGTATATTTAAAGCAGCTAGTTCATCAGCTAGACCTTCAAATTCGTGACAGGATTTAATTTGAAATCAGTAAAGTTACTTTCAGATGAAAGTATAATGCATTGTAACACCTCAAAATATCGGTAAATAATCACCATATATTAGTGTGCGCCAGTAAGATTGAGATGTCTCGCTTTCTATGAAAAAAAACCCAAATAAAATTGCCTGCTACACTGCAAATACTTATTACTGATTACTGTTATAGAATTAATTATTTGCAAAAACATATGTGTTATTTAGGCTGCCACATGCCTCAAAATATTCACAAAACAATCCATACAATATCAGTCCTATACAAATCCTTCAGTCTTAACAGAAAATATTCTATGGTTATATAACTAAACTTTAAAAATATTGCAGGCCAAATTAAAGAGAAAGCCCAATTTCAATTGTATATGTTCTTAGTTAAACTTACTCTCTGTTCATAAAATTTAGAGTACACTTCATTGTGTCACAAATGCATAAACATATAGCTGCATTTGCAGTAATGAAATAAGCTATGATTTTTGTTTCATTTATCAATATTTTTCTGATCTAGTCTACAGAAATTTTTAATGGACATAAGCCCAGTACCGTCCTTCATGTGCAACACAGTAGTGGAAGAGAATCTCACTGAAAGTCCTACCTTTCTTTATTATAGGAGATCTCAAATTTAATTAGGAAAATTAGCCAGAAAATAATGAAAAAAGGGAATAAGTGAGGAACATTTGCTTTATATAACATAGGAGTGTTCAATCTAGCATATTACATTTATTTGTTTCAGGTGACTGTATGTACATTC
>NC_066342.1:1991773-2084591 GCF_022539315.1 Serinus canaria | reverse complement strand
CTCCAGACTGGGATTTGGAACACGGAGAGAGAGGTTACACCTTGTGACTGCAGCAGCTGCCTCAGCGCCGGAGGGACTGATAACAGAGCAAACCCCCAGGAGAGACTTTTCTGAATTTGTCATCTTTCTCAGAGCAGTGGAAGAGTGGTGTCATCTGGTATTGTTCATTTTGTGTTCTGGGGGTGCTGTGCTTGCCAAATAAACAGGTTCTTTCCACTTCTCTCCGAGGAATTCTTCCTGAACCAGTTGGGGGAGGGGCCGTGTGGGTTTGTTTTTGGAGAAGCCCTTTTGGGGATTCTCTCCCAAATTTGCCCTAAACCAGGACACACTCACGAACCCTTCGTTAATTTTTTTTTTCCCCCTTTCTGCTGCCCAGCTGTGGCAGGGGAGAGTGAGCAAGTGATTCTTGTGGGTGCCTGGCATTGGGCCAGTGTCAAACCACAACAATTAGTGATAAGTCAAAGCACTGTAGGAGCTTTCCTTAAAAGAGAAGGCTTGGTTTATTTAAAATTTTATTAGATTAGGAGTTTTTAACAGTACCAGCTGTCAATACTTGAATTCTAAGCATCACCAAAATATTTTATGAACCTATTAGATTATGAAAATAAACTAGTGCTGGTAGAAATTCTCTACATGCAAACTCACATGTAACAGTTGCTTGTGTTTTTCATACTGCGTGAAAAATACTATTTGATGCATACAGTAGGTAGAAAAATATTCCTGTCTACATAAAGATAGAAAAATATAAAAATCTTTCTTCTATATTTATTTATAGCTTTTAAAAAATCTTTTTATTTGTTTTAAAAACATGAGCTAGAATTTTATTTGCAGAAAGCAAAATTCTGGAATTAAGTAGACACATTTTACAAATGTTACATAGTAAGTATGATAAATGTTTTTCTTTTGAATTGTTGAGGAGAAAAATATACTAATTTGGCAGCAAATATCTGTTTAGTAAGCATATAAGATAAATTCATAAGAAATACAGGAAAGATACGTATTTACTGTTAATGCTAAGCCAGCCTTTATTTATCTCAGAAGATTTTTCATCTATGAATGGAAAATAAACTTTCCTTCATGAAGCCTGTGAACTGATTAATGAATGTCAGGTCTAAATCCTCTGATTTTATCCTGGCTATTCTTTAGCATGCAAATGAATACTGAGGGTTTCCCCTGGCTTGCTCTCATATGCCAATTTACAGACACTGGCACACTGTATGTATATAGATTCTCCTACCGTCCCTCTTCCTTCACCTGGTGACCTGGTCTCAGCTGCCTGCTTTTCACAGAAAATCAAAAAACAAGGAAAAATATCAGTAATAGTGATCTGTAAATTATTTTTACATATTTGATGCACAAAATCAAGCCCAAAATCTTGCAAAACACATTGAAAACAAAGGCCACTCAGGACCTGCACTACATATATTGTGGATCTAAGAGATCTGGAAGGTGGTTATTTTCTTGTAAGCAACACACAGCCTTCATCTACTTTGTTAAGACAATTTAGTTTTTCTTTGTTAAAGCTGCAGTATTTGTCAAATAAAAAAAAAAGTATTTCCATAAAATAACAACCATAAAGCCAATTAACATCAAATACCTGAATGAGGCTCTAAATTTAAAAAAAAATCAATAAGCATTCCATTTATTATTTCAGTGTATTTTTTCTTTTTTCTTAATGAGGTTCACTTGTAAGCAAATATTTGATATTCGTTATTTTTATAAAACTGATATAATTTCATTTTATCAGGCTACAACAATAAAAAAATAACCCTAATATTGTGGTTAACCCAAACCGCTACTGTATTCTGGGTTTATCTGTGCCCAAAATTTTTACTGTCTCTTTAACGATGAGCAGTGCATCCAAGAAAAGATTCACGAGGTCGGGGAGTGGTTTTGTGGGTGCTTTTACAGTCTGCTCCAGCATACAGCTTGCCTTCTTTTGCCACATGGTATTTGTTCTGTGGCTGTTAGGTCTTAGCTTAAGCAGAGGTTTCTCCCTTTTTAGATTGTCTTTTCAGTTTTGTGTGTGTTTTTTTTTCTTATCTCAGAGAGACTACAGTTAATGGTTTTGAGCTGCCTCGGTGAATTCCGAAGGTGCCTGTCTCACCTTGGGTGACCCTGCTCCAGCAAGCCAGCCCAGATCGATCCACCCCTGCTCCAGAAGAGGAGAGAAGCAGAGGCTCCCCTTTTCATGGCAGCTTTTGCTGAAGGAATGAGTTCTGCTTCGAAGGTAGTGGGTTTTTTTTGATTTCGCAACTGTAGCCACTTGTAAAGACTGCATTTTGCAATAAAAAAGTGTTTCAAAATGAACTTTGTAAACTCTGCCAGCACCAAAGGAAAAAAGCAAGCAAGTTCCTGGGGTCAGGCCACTCCATGCCAGTGCCAACAGACCAGTCCTTCCCCCTCCACCACAGTTGAAGTGCAGAGCACAGGAGCAGCAGAGCCCGGCAAATGGCAGGAGGAAGCAGCAGTATGATAAACACATAGTTTTGGTTTTTGCAAATATTAAAGTGGATGCTTTTTTTTGTGCATTATAATATAATGTTAACTTTTGCAGAAGTAGCTATAGTTGTGAAATAATAAGTAATGCCTTTTTTTTTTTTTGATGTTGCTAGCTGGCAATAATTAAAACAACTCAGACATATTTGTGAAGTAGCTGATGTTGATTTTAGAGTACTTGTGGTTAACTTGCAATAACTGAAATAAACTAAACCATCTGCATGGTCAGATAACATTTGAGGAACCAGTGTGAGGAGGACCCCTGCTACTGACACGTTGACTATCAACAACTGTCACCTACTGAAACCACGGAACAGGGGGCCATTGGGGGAGTGACACACAACCCTCAAAACCCCAACCAAGATTACTTCACATGCTCTAAAAAGACAGATCAGAGGAGGGGCCATGCAAAAAAGTTCCTGGAACATCCAAACTAGTTTGGGGAAATGTTTGAATATGTATAATCATTTATGAATACGTTTTTGACTGATGCAATAGAAAGGGTATATAAGAAGGGTTGCTATTGTTAGCTGGCGTGCCTCTGGCTACAGCTACGCACCCAGTGCTGATACTTTTACTTTATAGATTTTTTCCCCTATTGTCCTTTATTCAATTTTTAAAAATTCAACTGAGGAGTGGGTTTCATTTCTCACAAGCAGGCAGCAGTATGGGCCCCCATATGAGCCAGCAAGTCTTCATCTGCCACTTGAACTGTGCTGTAGGGTTCTGCCTTTACAGTATGGTTTGCCACCATCTTGTCTCTTTGTCCCTGGGGCCATATGGTCTCCTGGAAGGCACCATCTTGGAAGGGGTGTGATGTCATTTTCCCTTTGTCTTTCAAGCCACATGCCGGCCTCTAGCAGGTGCCACCTTGGGAAGGGTATTTCCAGCATTTCAGATCTCTCTTTGTTCCTGTGAGGTTTGTGAGATTCAGCAGTTTGGTATCTAGCAGTTATTTACTGTTATTTTTCTGTCTGTTGCTATTCTGTTTGTTAGCAAACTGTTATGAGACAAATCATTCCAGAGTGTTTCTCCTTTTAAGTTGTCTTAAAACAATCATATGTATTCATTATTTATAGTGCCTACATTTTTCCATTTTTTATTTTAAGCAACAAGGTAATGCACTATAAATAAAATACCATTGATCTTAACATAGTGTTGCACTTATATTATTAAATTAAACTAATATATTTCAAAAAATATATATTGAATTTGGAAGCAGAAGTAAAACACTTCACAACAAGATTATTCTGTTTGGGGTTTGGATTTTTATTTTGTAAGTGTAGTGTCTTTTCAAGAGTGCCTCAGTAGTAAAGGGATTTAGAGTGGAGGGTGGTCTTTGACCACATTGATTTTAGAGTTGTGAAAAATGCATATTATATGATTGGGTCTTCACATATATTAAAATGAATACTATATGTGCTTTGTTGGAAAGTTATGCTGTATTAATCTTTTTAAGTATTGTGGTAAATATAGTTTTTAGGCTATAACATAATATTAAAATATAAACTATGTGATGTAAGATACTTTTTGTAACTAGCACAAGGAATGGATAAGATAATCAAGAAATTCTTTGTATAGAGATAACAGCAACAAGACACCAAAATCTCAAGAGAAAAATTATTGTGTTCTTATTGGGAAAAACAGACTTCTCCCAGACTTCGAGGAGCCAAAACCATTGATTTACAAGATGAGGGGGTGAAGTTGACAATAAGCAGAAAACACCCCTAGTTTGAAAAGCTCATTTGAATCATGTTTGAGGTATATGAATATCCAATAGGCTATTGCTTTTAAGGGTTAATCCTTTGTTAGCAAAGTGTGCTTTTGTGGTAGAATGCCAAAGTACCAAGATATACGTAATTCTTTGCCTTTTTATTGTCTTTTATTATCCTAACTTTGATTGCCTGAATTCTTATTGTCCTAATTTTCGTTACTATTTTCATTACTATTTTATTACTATTAAACTTCTAAAATTTTAACACAGGTGAATGGTGTTTTTCACAGGGGGAAAGACCATGCTGTAAGATATACGTGTACTGCAATTCATATTGTTGCTGTACTCTAAGCTTCCATCATGGCTGAGACATGAGGAGCTGCCATCAAGACAGTGCAGCAGGACAAAAAGGCCACTCATAGAAAATACAGAATATGGGTGTTATCCCACTCCTCCATTACCTCCCCTATTTATTTTTAAAATAAAGGTAAACTGTTGTCTTAGATAACTCGAGTTCTATCCTCATCATAGTACGAGAATTTCATATTATCTGAGCTTCATACCTTCTTGATGTTGCTCACAGGCAGCTCCTCTACACACTGACTTCTCCAGCTCCTCGCAGTAATCTGACTCCCCTCACTCTTCTTTCCTTACTCTTATATAGCACTAGTTCTTATTGATTACAGGTGTGGCCTGTTAAGATCAGGCCCACCTCCAATCTTCAGCAACTGAAACAGCTGCAACTTATTGGGCTTGCAAGATCACCCTCTACAGTAAACTAATGTTGATGCCTTAGGATTTTAGATTTTATATTTTTCATACATTTGTAATCCTGCAATTCTTTAGTGTATAACTCTAAACTCCATATAGAGTGTTAGCTACTGCTTTTCTATTTTGGTCAGACAAAACAATTCCTCTCTAGGCCTGGGAATCAAGAAGACCTTATTGTCTCAGGACCTGAAAAATGTAGACAAATGGACAAAGTGAGTTGGGGAGGAACAAACTTGGGGTAAATGACTTCACTACCTGAAGCTGTAATCGGAAGATTAACCCCCAATATGCAAATGAACCCAACTTATAAAAATATGAAAACCTGTGACCCATCATCCATTTTTTTGGGTCTAGCCCCTGGGGGTGGGAGGGGTGCTTCATCTGCCTTAAATGTACCTGAAGGCCCTTCAATAAATAGTACTGCTTTTTATTCACTTAATTTTGTCTGGCTTCTTTTTTTAGGTAGTCCCAAAAAGGCATCAGTGTAGACTAGAAAGGTATATCTGAACAGCCTGTTAAGGAATGTTGGTAAAACTTTTGATCCAAAACAGAGATCTCATTCTGGTCTTTCAATAGTCTCAATCCACCCATTCAAAAAGATGACAGAAAAATGAACTCGAATGTGTAAGCATTAAACATTTAAATTCTCTACTCCTTGGTCATTATACTGATGGCCATATTTTATCCACTCCTGACACTTCAGTAAGTTTTACAAATCCGTACTAATCCCCCATGTGTAGTCTGTCCAGAACTATAACCTTGTTCTCTGTGGCGATAGCTTCATACATGTTATGAATTATATTTAGAAAATTGAGGCCTAAAGGCTTTGTCTTGACATGCATATTAATATGCTAATTTTTAACAGCAGTTTTTCTTTTCTGTAATGGTGCATAATTAGCAGAATGGAAAACCACAGAAAACTCCATATTGAACAAGGAGCTGATAGACAGTCTTTCTCCACAACACAGGGGTTCCTGTTGGCAGCCTCAAATTAATCCTTATCAAGCATAGGTGGAAGGCTAAGAGGGGACCTTCAAAATTACCTGTTTCACTCTGTGTCTCTATGAAGGCTAGGCATGGTTATCATCATACCGTAAAATACTTTTTGCATGTTACAAAGCTTTAGTTTGATGTGCCTAAGAAGTCTTATCTAGATCTCACCCTAGAAATTTTTCCTATATGAGAAAATCAAGATCAAGTTCAAATATTATGGTCAAAATTTGTAAAAGTATTTTCCATCTGAATAAAGTCAGTGATGGAGCAGAATCCAGCCTACCGAGAGAGCAGAACTTAACCTATGATACCTGTAATAATTTAAATATAATATTTTTCCTGTTCATCTTTGTCCAAACAGGGATTGTAAAGTGTCTGGTTGAGATGGGGCTACTTTAATTCATAGCAGCCCATGTAGTGCTGTGCTTTGTATTTCTGAATAAAAGTGCTGATAACACACCAATGCTTTTGTTATTGCTGAGAAGAGGTTGCACACCATCAATGCTTTCTCTTTCCCACTGTCCCCTGCCCTCTACCCAGTGAGTAGGCCAGGGGTGGGCAAAGGGTTGGGAGGAGACACTGCTAGGACAGCTGACCTGAAATTAAATTATATTCTATACCATACAACATTGGGCTCAGCAATAAAAGCTCAGGAAAAGGAGGTGAGAGGATGTGAAAAACACCAATACCTTGTTTTGAAATTTTAAAAGTTTAATAGTAATAAAATGGTTATAAAAATAGTAATAAAATTAGAGCAATAAGAATTTGGACAATCAGAATTAGGAAAATAGAGGACAATAAAAAGCAAGGAAATACGGACGTCCGGATGCTTTCCTAGGGCAATTAAGCCCCAAAAGCACTGAGACAGAGTGGAAATTTTCCAGAGTAGAAATCCATTTCGTATTTAGGTGAAATGTACATCTTTGACTTAAGTCTGTAGCTTGCAAACATAGCTGTTTGGTCTGACTGCCTGTTCTCGCAAAAAACCTACGCTCGAAGAAACTGCTGCAGCTGAAGGACAGAGATAAGGAAGGGCCCCTTGAACTCTGAAACAGACGGAGAGACTGCGGGAGACAGGGCAGGGTGACCCAGGAATTCTTTCTGTACTTTCTGATAAAAAAATTAGCTGCAAGTGTAACGTGAAATCAGTAAAATGAATATGTATGAACCTATTGTGAAATTCCATGCATATGGATTAGTAAGGGAGATTAAAAAAGGGTCTGGAGTTCCCACTGGTACGCATGTGTTTTTAAGAGGAGTGTCATGGTTTGACACTGTCGCAATGCCAGTGCCCCCATGAAAATCCATTCTCCCTGGTGCCTACTGTGAGATGTGACCAGAAATAGAGCAAAGCAGGCTCCAACTTAGGAATAAAAGGAAAAAAAACTTTATTAACTTACAATATATAAAAGAAACACACAGAACTCAGGATGAAAGCCTTCCAAACATTCCTCCTCCTTCCCCCACCAAATTTCCAACACATTACAGTAAGACAAAACCTTGGATTCTCAATTCAGTTACCACCCCTCAGATCACCAACTCTCAGTCCATTACCACCCTTCAGATAATCAACTCTCAGTTCATCAAGAAGAGAGGAGTCCCTCTTGTACCATAGGCTTCCCCAGGAAACACAGTTGAAACCTCGTGTGTTTCCATGTCACACATGGCACTGCCCGGAAAACATTTGCCATCGTGACATCTTCCTTCCATGCCCAGTGCTCTCACCACTGTGCATGGACCAGAGCTGCTTCTAGGGTTTCCCTTTTAAGGGTGCTTTGCCCAGTTCCAAAAAGAGCACAGTGTCTCACTTTTGGGACGCCTGTCCCCCCCAAATTTCACCCCCTGGGGCCGAGGGGTCTCGAGAACAGAGATCCTCTCCTTCACTGAAGATCAAGGGCACCACCACCCTCCTCACCTGTCGTCTCTGTTCATGCACTCCTTTACATCACATCACTGCACTCTCTTGGCTCTAAGCCATTGCCTCCCCCCTAATGCAGTCTCTGTGTCACAGGAAAAATGGTTCTGTCCATGCCTATACAAGAAAAGTCCAGCCAAAGGCCACTCCATCATCTCCCACCTAGGATTCTTCTCGGCTTCTCTCGGACATCTTTCACTTGCACAAACTTTCATCACACGTGCCCATTTCCTGCTATTCCACCTCTATGTCTCTCCTCATTCAGCTCCAGGAGGATCAGCATTTGTATGGTTTCCATCGTCCAAGAAAAGGGTTAAAATCTCAGGCTCTGCCTGTCCAGAACTCCCACATTGGCCCTGCTGGGCGCCTTCTCACTGCACCCCCCCTTTCTCCTTCTTGGCCAGGTCGTGCTATCAAATTTCAAGGTGGCACCAGCACAGGCACAGGCTCCCTCTCTCTCTCTCCCTCGGGGGTGGAGGGGGGGGCTGCCTGATGTCTCTCAGGGTTTCTCCACCCTTCCATCCTGCAGAGGCCTTCACCTCCCTTCTCTGCCCAAGGCCCCAGCCTACCTCATCTGGCCTCGTGGATTCCCCTCCCCCACCCAGCCTGCAGCTGGGCGGGGGAGGTCTGACCTCTTTCACGGACAGAACCCAAGAGAGCTTCCCCCTGGGAGTTCTCAGCTTTTAACCCCCCTGTGTTCTCAGAGGCATATCCATGTCCTCAGTGGCCACACCAGGTGCCAATATTCAAATCTGAGCACTTATTGTTTTGACCACAGCATCCCAAAAACTCACTTCCTCTCAGACCACGGCAGAGTGCTAAGGCTAATTCAATTTCTTCTAGGGCCTTTTTTTGCTGCTGGGGTCAATTGCCTCTCATCAGTAGAGGAAGTGATGCCTGAGAGCAAATTAAACAATGGTTGCATCTGATGATTAGTTATGCCTAAATATGATCAAATCCAACCTATTAAACCAACCAATTTCTGTACATCAGTAGCAGTTTTAACATCAATGTCTAACTTCACAGGTTGAGGCATAACTTGAGTGTTAGTCACCAACATACCTAGATATTTCCAAGGCATGTGTTCCCGCACTTTCTCTGGGGCAATGATCAGACCAAAAGCTTTCAAATTTGTCACAGCCCATTGTTTAAGAGCTGATAATTGTTGTTTGTTATCAGATGCCAACAAGATATCATCCATTTAGTGATAACAGTAGCAGTTATTAAATTGCTCCCGCACATTTGACAAGGCCTGTGCCGCAAGCCATTGACAAATAGTTGGCAAATTTTTCATGCCTTGGGGGAGTACCCTCCATTGATATCTTTTATTGGGTTCAGCATGATTTATGGAAGGCACAGTAAAAGCAAATATTTCTTTGTCTTGCTCAGCCAATGGAATAGTGAAGAAACAATCTTTCAGATCAATGACAACTATTTGCCATTCCTGTGGAATCATTGTAGGTGTAGGAAGGCCTGGTTGTAAAGCTCCCATTGTTGCCATTACAGCATTTATCTGCCGTAAACCATGTAAAAGTCTCAATTTTCCCGATTTCTTTTTTATTACAAAAACAGGGGTATGCTAGGGGCTCAATGAGTCTTCAATATGTCCTGCTTGCAATTGTTCTGTGACTAATTCTTGCAGGGCAGTAAGCTTTTGGGTAGTAAGGGGCCACTGGTCAACCCAGACAGGTTTATCTGTCAACCATGTCAGGGCTACAACTGGACATTCATTGCCCTGCATCACAGTGGCCCCTATTAAAAATCCGTAGTAATTTTGACACCCCATTGAGATAAACAGTCTCGTCCCCACAAACTTTGAGGAGCATCAGCAACATAGGGTCTGATGTTAGCTTGTTGGCCATCAGGATGTTTCACATTAATTACAATGGCTGACTAACCACCTGTTGTAGCACCACCCAACCCCAGAAGTCTAAAACTTGCATGAGTGAGAGGCCACGATGGAGGCCAGCAAAGTCACGAGAGCATAGTGACATCTCCTCCAGTGTCAAACAAACCTTTTACTGATATGGCTCCTGGATGACATCCACTGGCAGTGAGGATGCATGTCTTTTCTGGACGCTTCCCCGTTACTTTTTCAGTCCAGAACACTTGAGGTACTCCCGTTGATCCAAAACTTCCTGTGCCACGACTTCGGTCCACTGCATTTGGAACAGAACTCACAAAAGGTACAATTTGAGCAATGCAAGTTCCTTTCTGAATAGTGACAGGAGGGTCATCAATGGATACCATAGCATGAATCTGTCCTAAATAATCAGCATCAATAAGTCCTAGATGCACATGAATACCTCTAAGTGTAGTACTTGATCTTCCTATCAAAAACGCACTCAATTCCCGTCCTATTGGACCATAGGCATTGAGGGGCACTTTACATATTTCTTTTGTCAGAATGGTTACTGTGTTGGTGGTGGGTATATCAATCCCTGAGGACCCATTTGTTGCCCCTGAGTACTGTTTGCAAATGGGTAGCTTTGCAGTGCTGGGAAGGCCCGTATTTGCTGCTGTGGTTGTTGGGGTATTTGTTTTCCCACGCGCCCCTTCACGCTCTTCTTGTTGTTTCCCTGCAATAGTTGACCATTTGCATGATATTTACTCCTGCATTTTTTAGCATAGTGCCCAAATTCAGTGCAACGATTGCAGACAACATCGCTGCTTGCACTTGGCTTGGATGCTATTTTCTGGGTATTACACTGTGCCCTTACATGCCCTTGTTGTCCACAATTATAGCATTTTGATGAAGGTCTTAGAACTGCAGCAAGAGCTGCCATTTTATGCTCTACTGAACCAACTTTTGAGCAAGCAGAAATCATTTCAGGCAATGTGGGTTCCCCAGGTAAAGTGTCAATAATCTTTCTGCAGTCTGGGTTTGCATTTTCTTTAGCCAATTGTATACACAATTTGTGTTGCAAAGATTCATCATCTACCTGTTTTTCAATAGCTGCAGCAAGTTTTTCCACAAATTGCAAAAATGGTTCTCTCATCCCTTGTTGAATAGTAACATATCTCTGTTTTAGAGCTGCCATTTCCATTGTTTTGATTAAAGCACTCATGCCAATTTGCTGAGCTTGTGCAATGGACTACTCAAGACTACCCTGAAGGCACTTGGTGGGGGGGACTTTTAGAAATTGGGAAATGAACTTAGCAAAGGCCACCTGGATGGTCAACACCAGAGTGTCCCTCAATCGAGCTGGTCCTGCCCAGTCTGAACCCCTGCACACAGTGGATGGAGATAAAGTCCCTGTTGTACACATGAAAGGTATTTTATGAAAGACTGTTTGGATTACTCCCACCTCAGGCAAAGACAAACCCATCCTTGGAATTGTTTTTGCTCAAGGACCTGGTTACACTTGGTGGGTAATGCAGAAAGATGGAGAAAGCCGTTGTGTACCACAGGGAAACCTAGTCTTAAGTGAGAACTGTGTGTAAGGTTTCATTGTGATGCAGATGGAAATAGAATAAGGGGTGGATAATGTTCCACATTGCGAGGCAAGACGTATTCTATTACCATCTGTATGGCAGTTGTCTTTTGTCAAGTGGGCAATTTTTCCTTATCTCTCTCTCTGAGTAATCACAATCACTCTTCCCTCGGGAGAGGACATCTGCTGAGAACAGGCTATTGAATGTCACTGCATGACTGATAAGAACTATAACATCCCATTGTGAGATGCTCTGCCCAGAGGGAGGAGCCAAGCATTCCTACCCAGATATAATCCGGAGGTTATGAAACACCAGCACGGGTTCTCCACTGGATTCCCCAGAGGAACAGCAGCTGCTTCTTCTTCCACAGATCTTTGGAGGAAGAATACACTCTTTTCTACAGGACCCCCTGCTCCAACAGAACCACACCTGACACTTCAGGAGGACTGCAGCCACATTTCCAACTGGACTGCTACCAACACCCTGACCAACAGGGTGGCAGGTTGAGTTCTGACTCTGTCAGTGTTGTTCTAGTGTATTGCATTGTTCTATTTTATCCTTTTATTTTTTTCTTCCCTATTAAAGAACTGTTATTTCCTGCTCCCATATTTTTTGCCTGAGAGCTCCTTAATTTAAAATTCATAGCACTTTGGAGGGGTGGGGAGGGTTTACATTCTCCATTTCAGGGGAGGCTCCTGCCTTCCTTAGCAGCCACCTGTCTTTTGAAACCAAGACAGATTATCACAGGCAACATTTGCATTAGCACTGTTTTCCTGAGGTACTCTTGGAGCACCTAATCTTCCTGTCATGTCCCAATTCTTTTCTTCAGCTGCTTTCTTCCTAACAAATTCCCAAAACTCCTGAGGCTGTTGAGGAAGCAGAGTTACTTGACATGCGGGCAAAGTCCATGGGGCAGTAGGGCTAGAGTTATTAGAAGGTGAACTGTCAACAGTTCCTTGCCCCAACTCAGGTGTTTCTGCGGGCGACTCATCACTTGATTCGCGGTTGCTGTCACTGTCAAGTAACGGAGGATACGGCCTTGCAGATTGTTCATGCAGCTCAGAGGGGAGCAGGGGGGCGGCTGGCTGAACTAGAGTGGAGGGAAGCGGGGGGGCAGATGGCTGGGTTTCTCTCTCTGCTAAAGACATTTCAGCTAACTGGTGTAGCGGTGTAGTATATACAGGCACCATCATGAGCTGCTGTGCAGGTGTGAGATAAAGAGGTTTAGGAGTCTGATAAGGAGATACTATGGCAGGTTGCCCAGAAGTTTTGCCAGCTTTCCCAGAAGCTTTGGCATCCAGCCTGGTAACTTGCATGGTGCCTGCACCTTCTTCAAGGATAGATTCACCAAGTTCTCCATCAGAGGCCCCCTCTGCCTCATTCCCCCCATCGGTTTCTGTTATCAGTCCTGATTCTTTGTCCGCATCCCGTACTGCTTGTTCTCGCTCTGTTTTCCATTCCTTTAATGCCTCAAAGAGTGATCCCCAAGTAACAGCTAGATCAACAACAGTTTTATCTCCCTCTCAGATGACTTCCGACAGTCTGTCCCCGACTTTTTTCCATGCTGGTGGCTCCCCTACTTCCAGGTGTCTTGATAGGAGAAAATCAGGTCTGGACCTCCCTGTGGCTTCCACCCGCCACTCTCAGCTGCACCAACGCCACCTCTCCCACTACGTCACAGTGGGTCACGGTTGCCAGTTGCTAGGACCCCGTATGGGTCCAGACTTAAGGGTGTTATAACACTTGGTGATCACCAGATGTCGCTGTTGAGGCGGTCACGACACAAAGCAGAGACCACAAGCAGTCTCAGATGGCAACTCTTTATTCTTGAACATGGCTGACCTTTTATACACTTTCCAATTGTTTATGCTTCTTCTACCCTAACTATTGGCCACAATAAATCAACATAACAATATTGGTGAAAAGTTACAGTGACTTCAGCTAACTTTCTAAAAATACTTCGTCCAGCTGCAAAGTTCTCATCTTTCTTCAGTTCCTCACTTCTCTTGGTCTCCTTGGTTACAGCCTTGGAGAGAGCTCCTTATCAGCTTCTTCTTGCTCTCAGCTTCTTCTTGCTCCTTTAGCTAACAGGCCCGCTGTTAGCCCCTTCCACACCTCAGGGCCCTAGTGGGGTGTGAGTTCACATGCATTTACCTTCCATTGATATCATGTAGTCTGGAAGCTTTACTCCAGACCAATGAACACCTCCAGTTCACTCTTGACTGCTACCCCGGTCAAATCTCTATCCACCTACCAAAATATAAACTATTTAATGCATGTTTTAATTTGGTCCCAAAATCATTAAAGAGTCAAACTCCTTTAAAGGCCGTGACTGTTTGTAGTGATGGCTCTGGAAGATCCCACAAGTCAGTTATGACTTGGAAAAATCCTGACACTCAGGAGTGGGAGTCTGATGTTCAAATTGTTCAGGGATCCCCACAAATTGCAGAATTAGCCGCCATTATGAGAGCCTTTGAGAAGTTCAAACATCCCTTGAATCTGGTTACTGATTCAGCCTATGTTGCTGGAATAGCTGAAAGAGCAGAACATTCTTTATTAAAAGAAGTGTCAAATCCAAATTTATATAGCTTGCTCCCGAAGCTAGTCTATCTCCTCTCCACCGAGAGCAATCATACCACATTATGCATGTCAGGTCACACACTGACCTCCCAGGACCAGTTACAGAGGGCAAGCAGAGGGCAGATGCCTTAGCCATGGCAGTGCACATCACCTTGCCAGACATCTTCAATCAAGCAAAGTTAAGCCACCAGTTTTCCCACCAGAATGTACCAGCCCTTGTTTGTATGTTTAAAATCACAAGGGAACAGGCAAGAGCAATTGTGGGCTCCTGCCCCAATTGCCAGGACTTTGCTATGCCATCTATAGGGACCGGGGTTAATCCCCGGGGCCTCAAGAGTCTGCAACTGTGGCAAATAGACGTTGCCCACTATGCTCCCTTCGGGAGACTTAAATACATCCATGTGTCTATAGATACATTCTCTGGAGCTGTATTCGCATTGGCCCATGCAGAAGAAAAGGCGAAAGATGCTACCAAGCATTTTCTTCTAGTGTTTTCCATCCTGGGCATTCTCCAAGCTATAAAAACAGACAGTGGTCCTGCTTACAGCTCCCAGAAATTCAAACAGTTGTTAAATCAATGGGGGGTGAAACACACCACTGGCATACCCCACTCCCCAATGGGACAATCTATTGTGGAGAGGGCTCACGGCTCCCTCCAAAAAATCTTTGATCAGTAGTAGGGGGTGGGTGGGTTGAAGCACTATCAAGCATAGAAAGATTATATAAGGCCCTTTACATAATCAATTTTCTTAATAATTCATTTATGGAACCAAATCCCCCATAGGCACTTCTCAAACACTAGCAGATCTCAGCTCACAGAGAAGCCCCCTGTACTGATCAAGGACCCTGAGTCCAAGCAAATAATGGGCCCCTTTGCATTAATAACCTGGGGATGATGTTATGCTTGTGTGTCTACAGGATCTGGCCCAAGGTGGATTCCAGGCAAGAATATCAAGCTGTACGTTGAACCGCCAAATGCAGCACCCAGAGACACTTCCCGAGAACCTCAAAGAGAGCAAAGAGACCAGGCTCAGGGGGCATGGAGGAGAAGAAAGAAAAGAAAACTCAGATATTCGTCAAAAAAGAAGATGACTCTCCACTGCTCCACCTACTAAAATTATGAGACTCTCCATTAAGTTTTACTCACAGATTGTATTGCACTGTTACCCCTTTTAAAAATTGTTATACTGTTACCTCCTTTTAGTTTGTTATCCTGTTATTCCCTCTTTCTTCCCACACCCCTTTCTACTCAGTATAAACTGAAGGAATAGGATGAGAAGATACGAGAGGCTGTTAAAGTTATACAAGTCTAAAAACTCATTTTTTCAAACTCACAGATCAACTCGTCATCCCTAGAGTCTCCTGCCATGTCTTCAGCAGCAGAGAACCTCCAGCTGCTCCATATAAGGTTTTTGATGCTCCTCACCTTTCCATCAGCTGGTGCATGGATCATCCCTCAGCCCAGTCAGAACATCTGGGTCACACTGGCCAAGACTTTACAACAAGACAATCTATGCCTGTCCATAGGCAGCCTAGACAAACCGCTGTTGATGTGCCTGGTACAGGATTCCTTTAGCAGCAAATGGATACCTGTATACAGGTAAGAAACCAAATCCAGTAGACACTTGGGATGAGTGGACCAAAACCCTGCCACAAACACCAGAAGAACCCCAGGAATTGGATTTGTTGGGGTCCTCCAAAGCTGTATATTGTGTGCAATTTTGTTATAGACATTCTAGCCAACACTTGACCTGCCTTGACCTTATGAGGTCCACCCATAGAAAAGATGTAACACCAAATAACAAAATTTATAATCCTCCAAATTGGTGCAATTACACCAGTCATACACTTTCTTCATCCTCATCCCATCCCAAGGTGTTACCCCAGGGAGTGTTTCTTATCTGTGGAGACCGGGTATGGGCCGGGATCCCCTCACGCCTCCAAGGGGGTCCTTGTAGCCTTGACTAGCTTACCACCCTCACCCCAAACATAACTGTACTTCAAAATTTGAATCAAAAAAGAAAACTGGCATGCCAAAAGAGATCATATACTGAATTTGATGAAAATTGCGACAGCCAATTTACTAACTGGAATAAAGGAAAGAGAGTTGCAGTCTTAATATTTTTACCTTGGGTGGCCACAACTAAGGCTCTTGGTGACCTTTCTCACCTGGGGTGCTGGCTTAGTAAGCAAGCCAATGCCACCTCCGCTGCACTCAGTGACCTGCTTAGTGACACTGAAACTACCTGGCACGCTTCGCTACAAAACCTAGCAGCAATAGACATTTAACTTCTTGCCCATGGACATGGCTACCAGGACTTTGACAGGATGTGCTGCTTCAACCTTTCTTCACACTCAGAATCTATCCACGCAAACATCCAGAAGCTGAGAGAGCAAGTAAAAGACTTAAAAGTGGAAAAGAACACAGACTAGATCAACAAACTTTTTGGATGGTGGGGATTGACAGGATGAGTTTCATCTTTTGTTAAAGGGATTTTTTAGGTTGTAATCATAGTTTTTATTGTTTTACTTATGTTTTCCTGTTTAGTTAAGTGTCTGCAGAAATCCATTAGAGAAGCCTTTTTAGTAAAACAACACAGGGGAGTTGTGGAGGCCTTTGAGACTATTAGGGGAACTTCTAGAGTAATATCCTGGAAGAATCTGCCACAGGTTTAGACAATGCCTCACTGCTTAGGGTGAGACAAAAGGGGCTTCTCCCATGGTGCTCTGCAGCACTATTTTAATCTGCCCTTTCCCTATAGGTCATTGCCCTTTGCCCCGCCCTTGTATTGCCCCTGTGCCTGCAGACCATTGGTCCTTGACCCCATACTTAACCCAGGACACAGCACTGTTTTCTCATCTTTTGTCCCTGGAATCCTTCAGTGTGACTCTACAATAAACCTCGCTGGAACTCTATACAGAGACCCTTTCCGTCTTTCTTCGCTGACCTGTATGTGGTGTGTGTGAATGTGGATTGAGTGACTGACTGTATGTGGAGGGATAGAATGTAAGAACAAAGTGCAGAAGGTAATCTCACACTTGAGGAGTTGCAGCTGTACTAATACCGAAGATTAGGAACAGGCCTGCCTTTAATAGGCCACAGCTGTATCCAATAAGAAGAGTGCTACAAAAGAGTAGGTTAGCTGGTTGAGAAGAGAGATGGAGTTTGTTAGCTGTGCTGTGAAGAGAGTTAAAATTGTTAACTGTGAAGAAAAAATAGTCAGTGCTGTGAAAAGCTGCCCATAAGAAATCACCGAGAAAGTATGAGAGCTTTGCAATATAATGACAACATCTGTACTTGCCCGAGCGGCTTTCTCAGAAGACGCTTTCGGAAGGCAGCAGCAAACACTATCTATTTACTACACTGCTACAATCGGACTGCTACCACCACCCTGACCAACAGGGTGTCAGGTCACATTCTGACTCTGTCAGTTTAAGCCAGTGTTTCTGTACTATTGCATTTATTTTTATTTTCCTATTAAATTGTAGTTCTGACTTGGAATCTCCTGCTGATTTGCTTTCAAACTAGTACAGGTGAGCCTAACGCATTGTCAGAGACTGAAATGTTGTGGTTAATGGCTTAAACACTGTTATGAAGGACCTTTTGCCAATTATGGCAAAACTGCATAAAGAAGCTGTGACCACTGAAGCCCACCCATCCCTGAACATGTCTCCTGACTGGAACCTTGGACTATGATTTAACATGCCTAAGAGAATTTGAGATAAGGTGAAGTTGTTAAATTATCTCAGCTCTAAGGAGAAGTAAACAAGGCTGAGGGAGAAGAATGCATCCACAAGCAAGACAAACCCAGCAGCTGTCCTGAAAATCATCCTTGACTGGGTTCAGGGTGGGGAAGGCCATAGCCCACAGACTCATTTGCTGAGGCCACATTTTGTACAGACTTCCACCCAACCAAGGGGGAAGGAGGAGAATTTGGGGTTTGTGGCATAACCTCTGGTCAGAGGCAGTGAACACCCATCCTCTGTTACATAAACTGGCTCAGCTGTAAAAACCTCCACCCCAGGAAGGCCACATCCATGGGACGTTCATGTGAAGGGCAGCTGAGGAGGCTTCATAAACCATTAAAAAGACCCTTCAAGCTCCTCCCAGACTCATTCCTGAGGCCTTGCATCAGAGGACTGCATGTGATGCAAACTGGTACAAGTGATCCAGTCTGTTGCAAAAGACAGTTTCAAACTTCTCCCCTCCACCCAGGGGAGGTACCTGGGCATTTTCACCTGTCCCAAACATATCCACTGAACTCTGTGTTTTTGGGGGACCCACACCACCAAGACCAGATGGAGAGGATCAACAGGATGCCATTGGGATCCAGAGTGGTGATATTTTCTACTTAGTCTGTCACTATTTTTTCTTCCCTCACCTCTTTTCTGTCTTTCATACACACACACACACACACACACACACACACACACACACACACACACACACACACACACACTCTCTCTCCCTCTCTCTCTCTCCCTCTCTCTCTCTCTCATTAACTGTTAAATAGAATCCATACTATTGACTTCGGTATATGGTCTCATTTGCACCTTAATTTGGGCAGAGGCATCTCTAAAATTTTTAATAACTAGATCTTAGCACAGGTGATAAATGGCAGAAGCATTCTAGTGTGAACAGAGGCCCTGTGTATCCTACTCATAGACTTTATCAGGACCCAAAATGTTAGCGTTCAGGAACACATAATCACGAGAAATGATTATATGCAGGTGCTTTTATTGAAGAGCTCTGGGTGTCAGGGGTAAAGACCCAAATCTGACTCCGACATAGGTTCGGGATGGATATGCTTTTATATTCTATAGTTACATAACTTTCATGTTAATTATTAAACTTACATTGTTCTATAGTATACATAGATTTCAGCCAAGCATGGCCACCTTAGACTAGGAACATACAGTTTCTCGTTGTTCTTCTTATGATTATACAATAATTATTTTAATTACTAAACAATCATTTTCAGCTAGCAATTATAGTACTTATGCAGGTAGAACACAAGGCTTGACATTTCAGAGTTTATCTTAGCATTTTCCAGGGCACCACTATCAAAAAGGGTACTGCTAAGTCTTTGATATAGTCACCATGGTTACAGAGAAGATAAAACAGATGTCTACTTTGCCCAGCCTTTTAGAAGATTCCTCTGTTGTGGGGTTGCTGTGCATGAAAGAACAGCGGGTGCCAATTGCTATCAAGACAGTGCAGTGGCAGCAAAATTGCACCAACCAAGACTCCCTGTTTCCCATTCATAAATTTATACATTGACTGGAAAGCCAAAGAGTGATCAGCAAGATTCACTAACCCTTCAGTAGTCCCATATGGATGCTGTGAAAATCTGATGGAGAATGGAAGTCAAATGGACTACTGTGGTCTGAACAAAGTGACACTGCTGTGGAGTGCTGTGTTGAAGTTTCTGCAAGGCGACCTGGTCCTGGGGTCCGTCACGGTGACCCAAATACAGAGTCACTCGGTCCACATGCTGCAGACACCAATATGGTGGATAGCAAATGGCGTTTATTCAAAGGTTTCAGGGGTATTTATGGCTTGGGTAGTTTGTGTCACTTCCTCTGGCCCTGTCCTGGGTGCGGCCAGGTAGCCAAGGTCAGACTGCAGGTGAGGAGGGGTCTTCCTGTCTACCCGTAACAGCCCGAGATCTTCCGGCCGCAATCCCTAACTCTCCCACAGTGCTGCCATACTGGACATGTTACAACTCCAGTATAAACTGGAGTCAAAGCTGATTTTTCCATTAAAAAAACAAACAAGATCAGCAGACCTGCACTAGAGATCCACTTCTTTGGAATAAAGTGGCAAGAGGGATGCGGATGTGACAGCCTGGTCAGAGAGCGAGAAAACGAGATTACTTTTCTCACAGTGGACTTGTGAGACTTATAGAGAGTTGTAGAGAAACGATGATAACTTGTTAGTATAAACAACCTGCAGGTGGTGTTTTCCTACTGTTTTTCTGTTCTTCTCAAGGACTGTTTGTGAGAAAGATGTTTTTGTTAATTAGCCAATCAAGTAGAATGTGTCGAAGTTGTCTATAAAAGAGGAGAGGTTTTCCTGTTAAAGTTGTTGTTGTGCAAACCAGCCTTCTCGTGAATCTGTGTAATTTCTTGCTCAACGACAATAGAAGGATGTTCTCACATCCCTATGGATATGATCAATAACATCTATGTCCCCATCAGCTAACAAAAAAAGAAACAAACCTTCTTAAGCACTGTAGTTTTCTGGAGAATGCATATTCTGGGTTACAGTTTGTGTGTGAGCCCTCTCTATTGAGTGACCCAAAGGAAAAATTATTTCAACTGGGACTCAAATCATCAGCGGGAACATATCAAACAGGACACAGGTCATGCAGTAGCTTTTGATCCAGTCCAGACAGGACTAGCTCTGAAAAATGCTCTACAGTGCAGATGGAGACCATGGCCATAGAGACTCAAGGTTGACCGCTATGGGGTATCAAGGATCAGAAGCCCATTACAAATAGACTGAAAAAGATAGATTAGCTGTGTATGAGGGGATTTGAGTTGCTTCAGAAGTTGTTGATGCAGAAGCACAGCTCCTCTTGGCACTGCAATTGCCCATTTTAGACCGGATGTTCAAAGGAGACATCCCCTCTAAACATCACGCAAACAGCGCTTCATGGAGTAAGTCAGTAGCACTGATAATGAAACGGGCACAAATGAGGAACCCAAACCACCCAAGGATCCTGGAAGAGATCATGGATGGACCAGAAGGCAAATATTTTGGAGTATTGCCCAAGGAGGTGGATCATTCCCAAGAGATGCCACCATATAATGACTTCCAAACGATGAAAGGCATTATGCTCTGTTTACTGAGGGATCCTGTAATGTTGTGGGGAAACACTTGGATGAAACTTTTTGTATATTGACCTGCTACAAAACTTCAAAACATAACATTTTATAAGGTCTTCATGCAAGTAGTGAATCATGATTTAAATAAATTAAGATTTTAGCTGAGGGATAGAAACACTTTGCATTGATCAGGAGGTAGGTAGATGGTAGGTTAATGATTGTTAGATGCTTATGCTAAAACTGATTATGAGCTTGCTTATAGAAGGGAGTGGAGTAAGTGAACCATTATAAGAACATGTTGAAACCAGTGGAGCAATGGTTAATACCTGGTCTTTGTGTCAATCAATTACAAAGCAGGGGGCCTTGAATTGTGCCAGAGGGTCATGGAGACCTGATGAAGACTCTCCTGATTTCATCCTTCAAGACCACTGATCCAATTCGAGACCACCAACTAATTCAAGAGAAGAATTGCGCACGCGTGAAGGACTAATAACCTAATTTTAATACAGAGTGGGGATGGGAGGTGCTGGGGTTATGCATATGTATTGTATGTAATATCTCAGGAAATAAATAGAGGGTAAAGAACCTTGTACAGTGCGGTCACATCTTTTGGGGAGACCTCTGTGCTGCCCACCACTTTCTAACTTAGACTAGTTAGAGAGTCTTTGTCTGTGATCTTCAGTTTTACGATTCAGTAAAATGACTTGTCTTTCCCTCTCTGATTTTTTATTATTTGTTATTATCTTGCTTTTCATCCCTTTCAGAACAGAAGAAGCCATTTCATTCTAGAGTCATTTTGTTTCATAAATAAACGTAAGAGCAGTAAAGGGTAGGTTGTATCTGTCAGAGAGAATATGCGTCTACTCTACCCATGCAGTGAATTATTCTGTTTATGTAATCTTCAGAGAGGTCAGAACTTTGCTCAAGACCCTTACTTTCTAAGAACTTAGCTTTATTTGGGATGAGTTCAGCTGTTTTCTGTGTGACTATATCACAAATTCACCACCACTATTTGGCAGACTCAGAAGAGATGCCAGAATGAATGAGTTTTGGGTTTGTCCTGTGCAGGGCAAAGAGTTGGATTCTATGGTCCTAGTGGGTCCCTTCCAACTCAGAATATGCTATTCTGTTCTGTTCTATTCTATTCTATTCTATTCTATGAAAATTGAGTTAAATTGAACTGGCCTGGATTCAGTCAGCCTAAATTTCATCTGTCGTTGTCTGCCTAGAGATCTTTTCTCTGTAGAGAAACTGTTGTATTGCACTAAATAGTTTATTTAGTTGTTGTTGCACTGGTGATGGGCAATTTCTACTGAGCATGTTGGGTAAAGTAGATGGGTTTTCCCCCTCCCTCATCACATGGTCTCCCCCTCACACACCCCCTACTGTTATACACACCTGGTCTGTCCCATAGGTAATTCGCCCCTCCCCAGTGGCATCCCATTGGCTCCGGTTCTCTCTCCCCCACCTCCATCCCCTAGGGTATAAAACCTCCTGTGTGAGAGTTCCAAGCCTTCTTTTTTACCTGGGTGACCCATGACCTGTGTCCTGCCCCAAGCCAATAAAGAGGATACTTGCACCCACATGGAGAAGAGCGCCTCTCGTCTTTTACTTTCGTCTATGCGGGTCTGTGTGGGCTAGAGTCTTAAGCTAGCCGGATTGGACTCATATAAGGCCCAGGAAAACCACGGATTACCGCAAGAAACCAGAACCTGCTCTGCATACTGTTGCATTGCAGGCTGAACATTAATCCAGGTATAAATAACAAATCCAGCCCACCTTCACAAACCAGCCTCTGCGCTGACTGACAGAGGCTTCAACCAATAGCAACTCTCCTAAAATACAAGCATTTGATTGGTTAAGAATCTGTGGGGCGTGGAGTTTAGACCAATGTCTGTGTAGCACCAGGAGTTTTTGAATTGCCTATAAAAGGGTGTTGGAGACAATAAACAGGATGTTTGCTGATAACCAACAGGAGTTTTGTCGTGTGTTATGTCTCAGACATACGAACATCACGGGTATTATTAATGTAATAGCATACCATGAATAGGCTATTCTTGTGTGAGGGCACTCTTCACTCATGTTCAAGATGTTCCACTTCACTATGAAATATTCAAAGTTCAGTAGACCAGACACAAAAAACATTAGAAGGAACATCAGCAGATAAAATATCTATTAGGTATTTTAACAAAAAAAATCTCTATACTAGTGACATGACACTTCTTTAGAAGATGAACAAATACCACAACAAATGCAGATACCTTATTGGTTCAAGGCAGCCTGACTGAACTGAGCACAAAATTTGTCCTATCCAAACTATTTTTGCAGGGCTAAGGCACATGATTCTGTTGATCAACTTGATGATTCTTATTGTATCCCCAAGAGTTAAGAGTGGACCACATCGGTATTCATCAAAACTCTCCTGAGGGCAGTGGTATAGCACTACAAGGTAATTTACACTCCTGTATGTACTTGTTTTGTGGAGATAAATAAAACTCCACAACTTTTGTGAAAGTTGTAAAGCCGGTATGTTTATTACAGCGCGGGACGCATGTGGAAGCTGCACACATGTGAGGATCATTCCCTTAAAATGACATGCATACTTCTGGGAACTTCAGGTCCCTTTTTATCTCCCTCTAAAATACATATGCATACAATTTCACAATAGGTTCATACATATTCATTCCACTGATTTCAGTGACACTTGCTACTAATTATTCAGAAAGAACTCCCAGGTCAGGTTGCCCTGCTCTGTCCGCTCCCCTTCTCCCCTCTTATCTCTTGTCCTTTGGCTGAAGCAGTCCTCAGTCCTTCCAAGCACAGGCTCTTCAAGAGAACAGGCAGTCAGACTAAACAGCAAGCTACAGACAGCTCAAAGATGTATATTTCACCTAAATCAAAATGGATTTCTTCCCTGGAAAATTTCCACTCTGCCTCATACTCTGTACTTAAATGAAGGTATTCACAACTTTCAAAGAAACTAAATTATTATAGGACACTTACCATGTTTAATATATACTTCAGTTTGTGCTGTCTTTAGCTTCTACCATAAAATATCAGTAATTGAGTTTTTGTCTTGGTTTGAAAGACAACAAAGTGTGTTAGTTTAACACAACCTGACTTTTAGTGGGGGCAGAGAAAGGCACAGCGGCTGCCTTTGAGAGAAGCTTCTCAAAACTTCTACTATGTCCAGCAGAGCCAATCCCTGAAGGTTGGCCCAATTAGAGAAGTTAGTAATGCCTCTGTGATGATATATTTAAGAAGGAGAAAGCACTTGCAATTGGTCTTTTTTTCCTCAGAGGGGTGGGTCGGCAGGGGCCGTGGCCTTCCTGGCAGTGGGAGCAGCCCCGCGGCCAAGGCCAGGGGTGGCCCTGAGGGCAGGAGAAGTGGTGTGGCTGGGGCAGCATGGCCAGGGCCACACGGCGTGGCTCGCAATGAACTTTATTTGCTTAGCCACTTTTAACCAGCTGTGCTGAGGACAGAAGGGCAGGGATGGTGTGGTGCTGGTGGGGACCATGTGACATGCAGTAAGACGCGTGGCGAGCAATTTCCTGATACAGAATCCGGACGAGATCAACTTTTCAGTCTTGTGAAATTCTGTAAGAACTTTTCAATTGATAGAATTTGAGAACAAACGAACCTACAGACACCAATTATACTAAAAACAGGTAACCTCCCAGTGGGGAATGATTGGCATCTGACGCCATTGATTCAGAACACTTTATTAAAGCTATATTATATTACATTATACTATACTATATTAAAGAGATGCTATACTACAAAGAATACTAAAGAATATTAAAGAAAAACCCGTGACTGTCTCCAGACAGCCAGGACACAGCTTTGACCCAATAGGCCAATTAAGATAAACAACCATCACCGGAGTCCAATTAAAAACTCACTTCAGGTAAGCAATCTTCCTAACACATTCCCCATGTGCAAAACAACAGGAGCAGCAAGTAGAGATAAGAATTGTTTTTCTCTTCTCTCTATGCTTCTCCAGGAAAAAACCCTGAGAGAGAGAATTGTCTCTCTGTTCAGAGAATGTGAATGCCACAACCAATTCTCTCTCAAGTCAGAGAAAAGAAAAGGGTGAAGACACATGAAGAGAACATCATGGCGATACTAAGGTCAGTGCAAAGGAGAGGGGGAGGAGGTGCTCTGGGCATTGGAGCTGAGATTCTTCTACAAGCCGTGATGAGGACTATAATACAACAGTTTCCCCTTTAATTCATGAAGTGCATGGGGGGATGCAGAGTCCACAATCAGCCTGTGAGAAAAAGTGCTCACGCTGGAACATGTGAATGCTGAAAAGCTGTAATCTAGTGAGAAACTCAGAGAGAGAAGATAGAAAAAAAGGACTCTTGCTTCCAACCTACAACAACTCATCCTTAAATGACTACACCCCATTCATTGAAATGACCCACGCCATGTAGCTTAGGAAGACTATTTTGCCCGTGGGAAGGACTCACATTACAACATTAATTCTCATTATCCTATTTTAATTCTGCTAATAAACTTTTCTTTATACCTTAGAAGTTTTGAGCCTATTTTGCCCTCAAAGTGTTTCTTCCCAATCCTTACCTCAACTCATGAGCCTCTTTAGCTGTTCTTTTCCCTCTCCTCTGCGCAACTATAGCAGAGGAGAAAAAGTGAATGGTTTTTTGTGGGTGCCTGGCTTCCAGCCAGTGTCAGATCCTGATAGAAAGGAAGGCTCCATAGAGCTGCTTTCTATTTTCAATTTGTCCCTACAATGTGACAGGAAGCATCAGTCAAAGAGCATGTTGTGTTTCTTCTTGTGGCAATTAGTTGTATGGTGGAGCTTCCTCACACCGGGTTACCAGTACTTACTCCTCTTTGATAGTAAGACCAAAGTTTTCACTTTCCGGACAGTTTGTAATTCTTTCCAAGATCCCAGGGTGATTTGGGTTTCCAATAAGGGCACACTGCATGATGAGGGCAATTCATTTGCTCCATGTGGCATCAGTGGTGTGGCGGGTAAAGGGAACTGTAGTATATGATAGAGATAATTCATGCTTTGTAACTGTATAAAAATTATAAAGATCCAACCATGCATCTGACCCCCCATGGCCAGAAGCAGGGCTTTCCTTTCTATTCAAAAGATTTCCCCGGACTCACCCAGATAAAATCATGGCTATTAACGAATGAATGAGTCCTTCATGGGCAATCATCGACCATTTCCCAGGAATGTCCAGAACATTCACAGAACAGCACCTGGAAGAGATTACATCGAGGAACGGCAACATCCTGGCTACAACTGAAAAGAAGACTATCTCGAGGAGCCCAGACAGCCATCCAAACCTATAGACTGACTTTTGTACGGGACTGAATCTGTATAGTTCCCATTATACATATGTAAGGACTTACAGAAATCTTAGGTCATTTCTGCTCCATGCGGAATAAACTGTATATAAGCTGGCTACCTGGAGCAGTTGGTGTGAAACTCTGGGGAGACGCTGACACTACGTCGGCTCGACCTAAGTTCACCCAGCGTCAAAGTCCGGGGTTGACGCTGTCTTGGCTGTGGCGGTTTCATAATATTCTATTTTTTGGTTGTCAATCTAATAAATTTATAAATTTTTTTGATAAATTTGGCTGCCGATTTGATCATTTACAACAGAACCTTTGCTTTAAACACCCACCCCAGCACTGGTAGTCAGGGTGCCAGGAGTTGTGCTTCAGTGCCAATCACCTCTGAGGCAGCTTAAATTCCTTCATAGACAGCCAAGATTTCCTTCTCTTGTTGGGGTGTAGTTGGCTTCGGACCCTCTTTAACTTTGGCTCCAGAATCCCAGTGGTCAAACCCGAGTCTCCCCAGGCACCTTCTGCCAAAGGCTCCAGGACAGACCATGGCTCCTGGCTGCAGAGTAAAGCACATTCCTCACCTCTGGTCCTGTCATGACTGGGCCAAGAGCTACCATATGAGCAATCTCCTGCTTGATCTGGGCGAAGGCTTGTTGCTGTTCAGGGCCTCTCTGGAAAGTGTTGTTCTTGTGGGTAACCAGGTAGAGAGGTCTCACAGTCTGGCTGTACTAAAAGATGTGCATTCTCCAGAAACCTATGGCACCTAGAAAAGCTTGTGTTATTTTCATGCTGGTCGGTGGAGACATCATAGTGATCTTATTGATGACCTTGATAGTATAGGGATAAAATGTTTCTAAAATCATGGAATATTCAGGGGAGTTAGAAAGGAAGGATAGGCCTGGTAGGCCCTGGGAAAATGTTAAGGTAGGCCCTGGGAAAATGTTAAGCTGCACCTGTATAATCATTCAATGACTATGATAAATCATATGATTGTTAGAGGCGATGATTGGTAATTGGATATAATTATTGTCTAATAGTAACAAGAATAATGAGAAACAATGTTGGGAGGTTTGATGGAAATTACAAAATCCATGCTTGGATGAAATCAATGTATACAATAGAACAATATAAGTTTAATAATTATTATGGAGTTATATAACAATAAGTGAATGAAAACGTGTTCATCCAGAACCCATGTCGGAGTCAGATTTGGGTCTGTACCCCAGACACCCAAAGCTCTTCAATAAAAGCACCTGCATATAATCATTCCATGATTATGTGTTCCTGAAAACTAAAAACCTCGGTGGGAATCTGATGTCATCAGTCTTGCCACTTCACTCTCAGGAACTGGATGTCTCGGGGAGGTCCCTTGACTTCGCTCTTTTTGATGGCAAAACTGGCTTCCAGGAGAATCTGTATGAACCTCTCCTTTTGTTTTGTGGAGATAAATAAAACTCTACAACTTTGTGAAATTTGTAAAGCCGGTATGTTTATTACAGTGCTAGACACATGTGGGAATCATTCCCTTAAAATGACATGCACACCCCTGGGATCTTCAGGTCCCTTTTTATCCCTCTTTCAAATGCACATGCATACAATTTCACAATAGGTTCATACATATTCATTCTACTGATTTCATGTGACCCTTGCTACTAATTCTTCAGAAGGAACTCTTGGGTCAGGTTGCCTTGCTCTGTCTGCTTCTCTCCTCCCTCCTTATCTCTTGTCCTTCAGGTGAAGCATTCCCTCCAAGCACAGGCCTTTCAAGAGAACAGGCAGTCAGACTAAATGGCAAGCTACAGACCCAATTCAAAGATGTACATTTAATCTAAATCAAAATGGATTTCTACTCTGGAAAATTTCTACTCTTATTTCCCCCCCCCATTCCTAGAAAATAAGTAAATTCTTTTACTTGATGCAGACCCCTACGACAATAAGTGTCTCTTAGTGCTTTACCATGTACATTTGATAGGGATGTTAACATAGCTACTCTCTGTAGTATTCTCCAATTCTAAATTAGCAAGATAATGGATAATCTTAAGCTTATTCTAACTAATATTAACAAAACCACAATGGGATGACACAACTTATTAAAGATTCTATTTGCAGTTGGTGACCACCCAAAGATCACATCTCAGTAGGAGTAGGTATAGTCTGTGGTACATGGTGTAATTGGTTTCAATCAACTGGTGGGTTGTCACTGGGGCCAAGTACGAAAAATCACACCCGATAATCTTAACAAAATTACAAATACAAAAATTAGAATGATTTCTGCTAGACAAAATACATCATTGTTATCAAATTTTACAGCAGCACAAGCAGTTCTCAGGCGCACACAACCTTTACCAGTATATATGAGCACAGTTTTCTGATCAGTGACTGGATGAATTTCAAAGTGGCAAATACTTTCACCTCCTTCTCGTATGATCAGAGCTGCTGTTGCCTGCATCTATAACTGTGCTTGTATACAACTGAAAGCTAAAGACACATTATCTTGAACATTATCTTAAGTGCTTCTACTATTTACTTGTGCTCTTGGTCCCTGGCCTTTTCCACTTTGGCAGTACTTCTGAAATCTGCCACTGGCTAGTTCTTAATGCCAATAGAGATGACTGTAAAGGCTGCTTTCAATTTTGCTAGGCCCCCTGCTGCAGTGGCCAGCTTATTCATCAGTATTTCTGAATCCATTCTATTTAAAACTCTCAATCTTGTCCCTAAGATCCCAGTTAGATCTACACTTCTTGTTCCTGCCACTCCTGCTCCTCATATATCTGATCCCCAGCGATCACTACAGTGGATAGGTTTAAATCTTTCATCTCAGAAAGTTCTCTCATGGATCCAGTAGACTGATTAAAAGCCTGGGACCAAGGCTGTTCAGCATCGCTTTGAATAGCGGTACTTTCTAATTCTAAGACTCCAGATATAATTATATACAAAACAATTCTGTAAATGAAATTACAAACTACCACCGGCCTCAATATACTCATTTTGCCTGAGTAAGTTTTAGTCTCAGTTCATTGTCTCCTGGCGTCACTCTCCAAGGGGCCTTCTTCTTCTGGGGCCTTCTTCACTAGAGAGTGATGGATCCAGGCATCCTGCTCCTTGATCTTGATTGCAGTGGAGGTGGTAAGAAGCACCTGGAATGGTCTTCCCCACTGTGGTTCCAAAGTCTTTTCTGCAAGAGGCTTAACAAATACATAATCTCCAGGCAGTATGTTATGTACTGGTCTATCTAGCTCCCTGCTCCAAGCTCCAGCCACGTGTTTCTCAGTTTCTCTAAGCTGTTTGCTTAAAGCCACCATGTAGCCAGTGTTACTTCTTCAATGTGGGTGGACATTCTTTTTTGTATTCTATATGGTCTTCCATAAAGCATTCTTCCCCTGTACTCAGCACTGGTGAGGCCACACCTTGAGTATTGCGTCCAGTTCTGGGCCCCTCAGTTTAGGAGGGACGTTGAGATGCTTGAGTGTGTCCAGAGGAGAGCAACGAGGCTGGTGAGGGGCTTGGAACACAAGCCATATGAAGAACGACTGAGGGAGCTGGGGTTGTTCAGCCTGAAGAAAAGGAGACTCAGAGGTGACTTTATCACTCTCTTCAACTTCCTGAAGGGTGGTTGTGGTGAGCTGGGGGTCGGTCTCTTTCTCCGGGCAACAACAGACAGAACAAGAGGACACAATCTCAAGCTGCGTCAAGGGAGATACAGGCTAGAATTAAGGAGGAAGTTTTTCATAGAAAGAGTGGTCAGATACTGGAATCATCTGCCCAGGGAGGTGGTGGAGTCACCATCCCTCTATGCGTGTAAAAAAAGACTGGATGTGGCTCTTGGTGCCATGTTTTAGTTGAGGTGTTGGAGTGTGGGTGGGACTCGATCTTAAAGGTGTCTTCCAACCTAGAAATTCTGTGATTCTGTGATTTTAAAAGGACTCAGCTTTTCTTTACCCCAACGTTTAATTCGAATTCGCAATAGTGCCAGTGGAAGAGCTGGGGGCCAGGGTAGATTAACTTCCTGCCCGAGTCTTACAATCTGCTGCTTAATTAAATTATTCATTTTCTCCATCTGGCCGCTTGATTGGGGAGGCCTAATCTATGCCCAGGTGGCTACTTATCCTTTGCACTATTTTGGAAATGAAATGTGATCCTCTATCTGAGGATATTGTGGCTGGAACTCTGAAGCGTGGTATTATTTCCTGTAATAATACCTTGGTCGCCTCTCAAGCTTTGATAGTTCTGGTGGGGAATGCTTCTGGATGAAATTGGACTGCCAGGAGGGGGATGGGTGCAAATGGGTATACCTTTGGAGCCTGGGTCCTCTTCCCTTTTGGGGTGGTCCTCCTTATCCTCTTTTACTTTAGGAGGAGTCTTTATTAAATTATATGTACTCATTTTGCAAGTTGTAATCGCTTTGCATTTCAGTATGATAAACTTTCTCTGACTTCATACATTGCTATCTTATGCTGCATGCTGAACAACACGTTTGATTTGCCTTCTCTTTGCTCTGTTTTCGTTTTCAAGGCCTAACACCAGTAGGTCTGAGGGAGCTCTGAACCCACAGTTACTCTGCCATTCTGGGTGAATTCTTAAAACAAAAACACATGAACATACGGACTTTATTCCATTTACCTTCCCATTTTAAAACAGCATTAATTGCAATAAGGTATTATAATACCTTTTATTTTCGGAGCCGCCCCTGCTGGAAGCTTTCTCCCAGTGGGCCCCTCCCAAAGGGGCTAGTTCAGGAACCTCTGCTCTGGTTAGTTCTCATTATCCCCTTCTCCTTATACTATCTTGTTTCTACTCAAGCCTCACAGTGTCTTTTCTCAGTTTTTCCCCACACACAGACCTTCAGGTGGCAGGCACTAGATGTGATCCTCCACGCAAGCCCCAAGATCTCAGGTTCTGAATTGGCTTGATCAGGAACCTTCAATTTAAACTTAAGGCACACAAACTCTGCATCGCACACAAGGTGCCAGCTTCTCAATGCACTAAAGCTCCTGGGAATTGCCTGCAGGCTATTCCGTTTATCACTTCGGGGTTTATCACTTAACATCTATGCGGGTTGTTCTCAGTCCAAATTTACTAGATTACTAGCTGAAGTCCCATAAACTCCTTTGTCTCTCCTATCTAAACTCTGTTTTACAAAATCTCAGTCTTTTCTAGTTGTCTTCCCGCACAATCTAATTAAAGCATTGTTTCCACTGACACTCACTTTACTGCCTTGCAAAAGGCTGTGCTTGTTACATCAAAAACTCTGATATGCCCACAAACAGACACACACACACACACCTCACCCCCCCTTATCTCAAATTCACGAGAGTCAGGGCTGGAATTGCTGGGGGGGGGAATTCTTGGAATTCCTTTGATTAGTTTTACCACAGTTAAACATAAATCACTATATCGTAGTTCTTCTGTGTAAAATGCTACATTTGTTGCAAACAAAATCCTAAAATCTCTACAAACGCCACTAGACAATTTGAGCATCAAATTACCACAATGTGGGGGAAGAACTACACAAACTCACTAGGAAAGGCCATATCTCTCCAAGTGCCCACTTTTCTCAGCACAACACAGCATACAATACAGTTCAGCATTTACCCACACGAGTTTCCTCTGGTCTTCACACACTCTGAACACAATCAAAATAACAGCACACAGAAAAACACTCACCGGTAAAATGTGCCCAATCTACACAAATCACTACCTTTAAACACAATAAATATGCTCAGCAACGTTTCTCCACTTGTTCCACTTCTCTACAGGGCACTCACTGCTCCCATAGCCCACAGCCTGCCCCAGCCGGTGTCTCAGGCCTCACTTGGCCCCTTTCAGTCACAGGTAGAAACCCCCCCGCACTGTAGATAAACCCCTTTGTACACCATGCACTCACACAATTACAAACACACTAACATTAACCACACAATGCATTGACTACACAACGATACAGTGTCCTGACACCACACACACACGAGTCCACTTGAACCCACCCCCAGGGTTGCTAGCGGCCGCTCTATCGGACAGTGAACTCTCATCTCCCAGTCGCTCTATGGACCGGTCTGCCTGCGGGCACAGGCTGAACACTCAGACGTCTCTGAGTGACTTATTCAGCCTTCTTATCTCCTATCCCCCGGGGGGCCTCTTAATACATACCGAATCCTCTGCGCACTAGCCGGTTCTTCTCTGTCTCCGCAGGAGGCAAACTGAGATGAGCGGAGCTCTTTTGGGAAATCCCGCCATGCGCCTAGGAGGTACAATCTATCCCTTCTGCCCCTGTGGGGACAGAGACGGTCCCATCTGGGTCTCCAGAATGTTTTGTGGAGATAATTAAAACTCTACAACTTTGTGAAAGTTGTAAAGCCGGTATGTTTATTACAGCGCTAGACACATGTGGGAATCATTCCCTTAAAAGGACATGAACACCCCTGGGATCTTCAGGTCCCTTTTTATCCCTCTTTCAAATGCATATGCATACAATTTCACAATAGGTTCATACATATTCATTCTACTGATTTCATGTGACCCTTGCTACTAATTCTTCAGAAGGAACTCTTGGGTCAGGTTGTCTTGCCCTGTCTGCTTCTCTCCTCCCTCCTTATCTCTTGTCCTTCGGGTGAAGCATTCCCTCCAAGCACAGGCCTTTCAAGAGAACAGGCAGTCAGACTAAACAGCAAGCTACAGACACAATTCAAAGAGCTCCAAGCCCCAGGGGGTACAAGGGCCTTATCCTGTCTTGGTTCTTCTTGGGAACCAAGGCCAAAACCAGCTCATTGAGAAACAATGTACATCAAGTACTAAGGGGGGAGTGCTCCAGAGAGGGGCTTGACCTGGGGGGAATTGCATTACCACTCATCCTCCTAATTGGTGCTTTTTTATCAATTGTGCTAACATTATAAATGATCAATTCTGCAGCCAAATTTATCAAAAAAATATTTTATAAATTTATTAGATCGACAACCAAAAATATATAATATTATAAAACTGCCACAGCCAAGACAGCGTCAACCCCGGACTTTGACGCTGGGTGAACTTAGGTCGAGCCGACGTAGTGTCAGCATCTCCCCAGAATGTCACACCAACTGCTCCAGGTAGCCAGCTTATATACAGTTTATTCTGCCTGGAGCAGAAATGACCTAAGATTTCTGTAAGTTCCTACATATGTATAATGGGAACTATACAGATGCAGTCCTGTACAAAAGTCAGTCCATAGGCTTGGATGGCTGTCTGGGCTCCTCGAAATTGTCTTCCTTTCAGCTGTAGCCAGGACATTGCCCGCTTTTTGATGTAATCTCTCCCAGGTGTTTTTTGGTGAATGTTCTGGACATTCTTGGGAAATGGTTGATGATCACCCAGGAAAGACTCATTCACTCGTTAATGGTCATGATTTTATCTGGGCGACTCTGGGAAATCTTTTGGAAATGAAAAGCGCTGCTTCTGGCCATGGGGGGTCAGATGCATGGTTGGATCTTTATAATTTTTATACAGTTTCCAAAGCATGAATTATCTACATCATATACTACACTAATTTCCTAAAACCTATAAAATCTATTCACCCCTGTGGGGGTGTGCTTTTGTGGACATTCTTCCATACCTGCACCTGGAGCTACGATAAAGATCTAGTTTTATATTACCTCATATATTAATATCTCAAAAACATGTGTTGTTCCATTTCTAGGTTGAAAAAGGCAGCACTATGATGGTGATCCTGCATTTTCTCTCTGTGAATAAACCTGTCTCTTACACTCATTAAAAGCCACTCTGTAGTGGGTTGAGCGCTGGCCAAACACCAGTGCACCCACTAAAATTATTTACTCATTTTCTTCTGTGAGATAAGGATTAGGAGAAAAGGCAAAGCAGGCTCCAAGCTATAAAAAAGAGTATAAAGAAAAATTTATTAACAGAACTAAAAGAAGAATTATTTGAACTGAATAAACCTTTAGAACAATTTTCTCCCCCCAGCCCCTCTTTCCTTCCCACCCTCAATATAAAGAGACAAAACCTGTGATTATCAGACAGTTTACTGCTTCTAAAAAAGAATCTTTCTTCAGTTCATTTAGGGATAAGAGTGTCTTTTGCCATGCCACAGGAAACAGTTTCCTCATGGTTTTAAGTTCACAGCTAACAGTCCACCTGGAAAAAAACCCTGTTTTCATGGGAAAATCCCTCCCATTGATTTACAGTTTCTCCCACAACTACTCTCCAGGGCCATTTTGGTTCCTGGGGCATAACTTTAAGGATGAGCCATTCTAGTATAGAAGCAAAGGTTCTCTTTTTCTATCTCTGAAAGCAAAAGTGTTCTCTTCATCTATTTCTGTTCAAGTATGATTGTTATGAGTAGAAAAATTACCCATTCTTTTAAAAGGTTGCAGAGTTCACAGGTTGGGCCAGTATCTGCCAGGGCGGAATTCTAACTGTTGTTGATGGCTTTATGTTGTAATCACCTGTTGTTAATAGTTTTTCGTTAACTACCTGTTGTTGATGGTTGAGAATTCCCCTTTTTGTCGAGTACCACCCTGCTGCTTCCTGGAGGATGGCACCTGGGACGGTGAGGAGGAGGTGACAACGAGGTTGGCATGCAAATGAGGAAACCCTTCTCCAAACCTAGCAAAAACCCCTAAAAACAATGAGCCAACACGGAATTAAGAGATCGAAGTGATGTCTAGACGTGAGGAACAGAATCCAGTGTCCGCTGAGACCCTTTTTACCTTTCACCCTAACCTAAAAAAGATGTTGGCTAGAAAGAGGACCTCAAATGTCAAACCGAAAAAGTGGGAATCTCCTTCTGCTCTCGTGAGGACGGAAGCCCCAGCTCTGCCTGCAGACCAGCAGACAAAGCTGTACTTTTCCTCCTCCTCCGTGCCACTCCTGGACGCAGCGGCAGCATGAGTGTGACCTGTTGGTTCTTCCCACCTAAGCTGATTTTTAATAAAGGCATTAAAAAGGAGAATGATCCCCTGCCCTATTTATTTCAAGATCACAGTTTCTTTCAGCATCTATATTCTCCAGTTCTCTTCTGAGTTGTAAATGAACTCTGCGTCCCCCATGTGCTTTATGAATTGCAGAGAAAATAGTCTGGTGAATTATATTTTGACCTCGGCTTGCAAAAGATTTTTCAGCTCCACAAATGGAGCGTCTCCTCCTTTCCTTTGGTCTTTAGCCCCTCCTTCACTGACCTTGGTGTTGTTCTGTTGTTTTATTTACGTGCCTTCACCTTTTCTTTTCTCTGACTCAGGAGAAGATTGGCATTCACAGATTTGTTCTCAGATGAAATTCTGCCGCGCTGGAAAAAGTTGATCTTTCCTAGGCCCTACATCAGGGAATTGCATACTCTGTCTTTTGCTGCTGGTTGTTATGAGTAAAAAAAAATGGGTTACCCATTTTCTTAAAGGTTGTGGAATTACACGTTGAGCCAGTTCTGGCAGAGGAGAGTTCTTTGTTAGCTTCATGTTTTAATCACCTCTTAAGAGTCAGTCGTTAACTCCCTATTGTTGAGAATTCCCCTTTTGTCAGTACCACCACCCTGACTGCTGCATTCCCCCCCCCCCCCCCCCCCCCCCCCCCCCCCGCCGTATGGTGAAATGAGGGGACATTGGAGTTCACATGCAAATAACCTCGGACCCAGAATGCAACAAGAGAGGGCCCCCACCAAACCTAGAAAGGGACCCCTAAAAACAACAAGCCAAAACAGAATTGAGAGATCGAGGTGATGTCTTGACATGAGGAACGGAGGCCGGAGTCTGCTGGGACCCTTTTTGCCTTGCACCCTAACATAAAAAGATGTTGGCTGGACAGATAACCCAAAATGTCAAACTGGAAAATTGGGAATCTCTTGGTGCTCTCATGAGGACGGAACCCCCAGCTCTGCCTGCGGACTAGCGGACAAAGCTGCACTTTTCCTCCTCCTCCATGCCGCTCGTGGAAGCAGCACTGGCGTGAGTACGACCCGTCGATTCCTCTCACCTGAGCTGACTTTTAATAAAGGCATTAAAAAGTAGAAAGATCTCCTGCCCTATTTATTTCACTGGTCATGTGATCCCTGCCGGGCAGTAGTGGCTGCATAGTTATTCGCAGCAACGCTAAAAGAGTTAATTTCGTCCAAGCCCTGCATCTGGGAATATGGCTCACTGTGCTTCTCACTGCTGATCATGCGGTCTCTACTGGCGCCATGCAAGCTGCGCTGGCTGCTGTTTTCTGTCCGTTTGTCTACAGTGCGGCAGATTAGAAACAGACAGGCACACAAATCTCTCACTGGCTGGGCTAGGATGGCAGCGGCCACTAGGGCCACATGGCTGTTTTCCGTCCCCAGCTGTTCTGAATTACAGCCGTGAGGCCACTTCTTGCATACACCTGCAGAGCCGCTTCTGGTCTCGGCCACATGGTGTCTCACGGCACTGATTGCTTTTTTTCAGTGGCAGGAATTTCAGCAGCCGCGCTGGAGTGGGCCCGGCGGGGGCTTGGCCAGTCGCCCTGCCCGGAGCTGCGCCAGGGCTCAGTGGCGGCAGGATTTCAGCAGCCAAGCAGCGGCCCGGCCCGGCCCAGGTCGGCCCAGAAGGATCCAGCCCAGCCCTGCCGGAAAGGGAGGAGGGCCGAGGTGGCCCTTCCTCCTTTGCAGAGAGCAGGAAATAAGAGTGGTTTCTTGGTTTCTCCTTTTTTAAATATGGTGTTCATAGAGGCTGTTCGAGCTTCTCTAATTGGCTAATTGGTGTGTCAATTCTCAAAGCCAGCCAGCTGCGCCAGGCATGGAGGAAGCTGTAATGTTCTTTACAGAGAAGATTACTTCCGCGCCTGATGTTTTTTTCCCTTAACTAAAACCCATGCTATTTCAAACTGAGAGGAATAACGGGTTTGTCTTTACAAACAAGCTGTGGGTCTGCTGGTAGATAAAACTAGCTCTGGAAGATAAAAGAAACAATGGAACGATTCCACTGATTGATGAATGCAAAAAGATATTTGCTTTTACAAATAAACTTTAGGTTTGCTGATAAACAAAATTAGACATTGAGAAATGAAAGAAACAATGGGGAAGAAAAACCCCTAAATTCCATAAGAATTAAAATTAAAAGGGAGGGTTATACGTTAGAGGGAAATATTTAGTATCAGGCGTATCGGGGAGTCTGTACCTCTCAAGTACCTCAGCCAATGGGGAAAGAGAGAAGGGAAATGCGGCTGGGAAATTAGGATAAAAAGGAGGCTGCATCCTCCAAAAATTTGAGAGATCCCAGGGGAATGCTCCATGGCCTCTCCCTCTATTTGAATAAATCCAGAAAGGACTCCTCTGTCTCCTTTTTGGACATAAACCTCTGGTGTTCATGGATTAATTTTCCTAACAAAACCACCACACACTCCCAGTGAGAAAGGGGCCCTTGGTCCCTCACGAATGCCTGATCCACACCCGGTCCCTGGGTCAAGGATCCCAAATACCTTGTATCTCCACTATCCCGTTGCATGCCAGGACCCATAAGGTCCCAAACACAAAGTAACCAGATTGAATAAGCCTCCCACTCCAGTCACACAATATCTTTTTGCAGATCACAGAGACTGTCATATGACAGGGACTCGGGGATGATTTCAGGCTCCTGTTCCCCTGCTGGTTGTGAGGGCCCAGGTCCCCCTCATCATTAACTGGGCATACTGATTTGGTCTTATACTTCCTCCTCTGCAGAGGGGCAACTGCTGCTGGCTGTGACTGCCCTTGTGGTTCAGCTGGAACCTGGATGGTTGTAATGTCCGTGGGTTCCACTGCTGCACCCTCAGACTCTCCCTCTTTGAGTCAGGGGGAGGGTTTCCCACCAGCTGGAGAAGTGTATTCCCTCAGCACCTGGCCTGTCGTCTCCTCCATTACCCCCATCAAGTCCAGGTGGTTAATTACTGAGGTTGTACATTGGGCAGTGTTAGGCTGTGGGGCATTGTGAGGCTTTGAGGCAGGGTCAAGCTCTTTGGCAGCGTTAGGTTGTGGGGCAGCATCCCTAGTCTCTGGGGTAGATGTCAGGGTGGTTACCCAAGGCAATCTCACCTTATCTCTGTATGCTAAATAGAATAGGCATATCAGCAACACCAGCCACTGTATGATATCATTAGCATATAGAGAAGATTTGAACCCTTTGAAAGCTCGTGAGGTAGGCCCAAAGAAATGGGTGAAAGGTTGGAAGAAAACTTCCCCTGGTGTTACTTTTTCACAATGGGTACCATTATTAAAGAAACCCCAAAAACATACACTTAGTGTGTGATACTCATGCATCCATGTGCCCACTTTCCAGAGGAAGTTAAAAATCCATTAATTCCTCACCTAATTGACCCATAGTGCCAACTGGATAACAGCCACAGTAGCCATGGCCATAGGACCCATGTTTAGATAAGGAGTTGCAAATGGGAAAAATATAGCCACAACCATGTGCCAACCAAATCAGGGTAAGCTAGACCATATGGTGCTGCCTAACAAGGTTTCTATATTAGGCACACAAAAAATTAGGTTACCTAGGTTTGGCAGGACATTTCACCCCCTGATAGAGCAAAAGCTTTTCTCCCTGTCACATATGGCTAAACTAGGCTGGAACAGTTTGCCATGGGATTAATTATCTCAGCCGAAAACCTCCTTAGTCAGCAACAAACATCCTGTCTTATGCATGAGAAAGGATAGACCAAAAATAAGTGACTGACAGACAAGCATTTTTTACAACTATAAAAGACCACTATGATTTTTATGAAATCAGAAGTCTCTTATATACTCTCTGAGTGTGTGGAGAGTTCTCCTTGATAACCGAGACATTGGCATCAAGTTACTTTCCTGAGGATTGAGAGAAATTAAAGACACTTCTGCACACCACCATCATTCGTTGATAAATGACACTGGCTCCCAATCTATACTATTTCTTATCTAGCTGTAACATAGGTACCTTTATTATCGTGCACTGTATTTTACTTACTGGTAGTTCTTTTTGTGTTATTCTGTGTATTAAGTAATCTGTTTAAAGTCTTATGTCTGTTTTCTTTGGTCTGTTCAATAAATAATTCATGTTGTAGTAGGCCTGATCGGTCATTATTAAGAACTTGTGAGCAAGAGTGGGTTTTGGGGTGCTGGCTGCCTCAATAAAGCTGCCGTCTACTGCCAGAAGCCTGTCAAAGGCAGCGACTTGTCTAAACTCTCCCCTCTCACTTTGTTACACCAGGAACTGTTATTATTTTTTCACCCTTTCCTCTCAGTGCCCTCAGGCCCCACCACTGGGTGCCAAAATCTGTCTTGGTTTGAAAGACAGGTGTCTGCCAAGGGAGGCAGGAACCTCTCTTGGAATGGAAAAAAGATACTCCCTTCCCTCCAAATTATTATATTTTAAAATTAAGGGGCTTTCAGGCAAAGATATGGAAAAAGGAATAACAGTTCTTTACTTGTATGTATATGTTTAATAAAGCAAACAAACAACATCAATGGCGGCAACAACAAACAAAACCAGAAACCCAGTAACAGCCTTCTCTCGTCTGTCAAGCACTTTCCTCTTTGGAGTAGTTATGGTCACAGCTGGCAGGGATGCTGTTGGCTCCCGGCCAAGCAGGGCAGGTGGGATGATTCCCTCATGGCTGGAGGGGGCACTGTGGTGTGAGTTCAGTCACGTCTCCCTTATGTGGTAATGGTGGGTGGGCTGGATGATAAAAATGGGCTGCAGCAGGAAACTCAGAGCGGTAGCTGGGATGGCAGGGATGAGCAGACCCCGGAGTAGCAAACAAAATGTATCAGAAACTCTGCAGCTGTAGCAGGAGCTGTGGGGTGTCCCAGCAGGCAGGGGATGTGGGGTTACAGTTGTTATAGATGGATAATGAGATTATTTGCTCTCGCAATTAAGGGATGAATATTGTGTAAATATTAAGAGAAGTTTTATTGATGTATAGTTATGTTATTGTAGTTTGTTGTTTAGATGTCCTCTGTTCTCCCCATGGTCCCCTTTTCCCCCCTCTATATTGTTGCCATCAGGCAGCCTGAGTCATCCAGGACAGGTAGAAAGAAGGCGTGTACAAAAGCTTGTTGCTGGGGGGGGGGCATGGCATGACAACACCTGACCCTCCAATCAAGTTGCAAGAAAGCAGTCTCCACCAATAAATGGCAAAGAAGAGAGTTGACTGGCAGACTTTGTGAGGGGCCAGGGTTGGCTGATGCAACCCCCCCGGGGTATAAAAGGCGAAGCAACCATCTTGAAGATGAGCCACATGGTAGGCAGCCACGAGGGAGGCTCCCAGGCCTGTTTCTCCTTATTTAGTCCTTTTGTTGTATTTTTTGTTAATGTTGAATAAACCTTTTAAAATTTTTAAAGTGAGCAGTCATTTCTCACACAGTATTGCAAAAAACCTGGAGCAGTGGCAGAGAAACAGCGGGGCTGGGAAGTGGCAGCACAGCTCCTGAACACAGCCAGGAGAGGCTCCCTTGGAGGGGCTCAGGGGTTCAGGGTCCCGGAGTCCTGGATTTTCCCCTGAGGAACCCAAGTAGATGGTGAGGGTCTTTTCTAGTGAGGTAGGGTGTTAATAAGGTCCCAGTCCAACAGCTGCTCTGACAAGCAAAGGTTCACTCACAGTAAGGAAGAAGCAGTACAGGACTGGGCTCTGGCAGTGGCAGTGATTTCTCCCCGCAGTAAGCAACAGCTCGACAGTCTTCCTTCAATGCCAACAGTGAGAGAGCAAGGGGAAATGAGCCCAGCCCCTCGCCCTGCTGGCCAGAATCTTCAAGTATCTCTGCCCTTCCCAAGAGAAAACTCCCTAGGTAAGAGAGTTGCCAGCTGCAGCCTTCTGCCACCTTGATCATTTCTTTGGTCTCTTAAGTATCAGTAGTTATCATTTCTTAGCAACAAATGGGAGAAAATTCCCTAAGAGAAAATAAAAAAAAAGAAAAAATAATAACCCCCAACAGTTTTGCATATTTAACAAAAAACTAAGATGAGTAACAGAATCAAAATCAGCCTGAGATCATAAAATCACAGACTAGACTTTTAAGATCATCAAGTCCAACCTATGACCTAACAGCAGCTTGTCAACTAGACCATGGCACTAAGTGCCACATCCAGTCCTTTCTTAAACACCTCCAGGGATGGTGACTTCACTACCTCCCTGGGCAGCCCATTCCAATGCCCAGTCACTCTTTCTGTGAAGAACTTCTTCCTAATGTCTAGGCTAAACCTCCTCTGGCACAGCTAAAGACTGTGTCCTCTTGTCCTATTGCTAGTTTTCTGGGAGAAGAGATGACCTGCATCTGGTTAAAACCTCTTCCTTGCAGGTAGTTGTAGAGAGTGATAAGGTCTCCCTGAGCCTCCTCTTCTCCAGACCAAACAACCCCAGTTCCCTCAGCCATTCCTCAAAGGACTTGCGTTCCAGACCCTTCACCAGCCTTGTTGCACTTCTCTAAACAAGCTCCAGCATCTCAACATCCTTCCTAAATTAAGTGGCCCAGAACTGGACTCAGTGTGCAGCCTAACCAGTGCCAAGTACAGGAGAAGAATCACTTCCCTGGTCCTGCTGGCCACACTATTCCTAATACAGGCCAGGATGCCATTTGCCTTCTTGGCCACCAGGGCACACTGCTGGCTCATGTTCAGCCTGCTGTCAAGCAGTACCCCGAGGTCCCTTTCTACCTGGCTGCTGTCTAGCTTCTCTGTCCCCAACCTGTAGGGCTGCATGGGGGTTTTGTGGCCAAAGTGCAGGACCTGGCACTTGGTCTTCTTAAACATCATATCATTGGATTCTGCCCATCTATACAGCCTGTCCAGGTCCCTCTGCAGAGCCCTCCTACCTTCCAGCAGATTGACACTCACACCCAACTTGGTGTCATCTGCAAATTTGCTGATGATGGACTCAATCCCCTCATCCAGATCATCAATGAAGTTATTAACAGGACTGTCCCCAGCACAGATCCCTGAGGAACACCACTAGTGACTGGCTGCCAACTGGATGCAACATCATTTAGCATGACTCACTGGGCCCAGCCATCCAGCCAGTTCTTAACCTATCAAAGAGTGTACCTGTCCAAGCCATGGGCTTTCCAGGAGTATGCTATGGTATGTATAGTATACAGTGTCAAAGGCTTTGCTGAAGTCAATGTAGCCACATCCACAGCCTTCCCCTCATCCACCAGGCAGGTCACCTGGTCATAAAAGAAGATCTGGTTGGTCAGGCAGGACCCACCCCTCCTAAACCCATGCTGGCTGGGTGTCCTGGGGTGACTTTATGATGCTGAATTTTATCCCCATTCATCTGTTTAGCCCAGAAATAAGTTTTGCACCTTTAAAACTAGATCTGAGAGTGAAGAAGAAACAGTGGAATGTCTGAGGTGGCTGTATTCAAAAACATACAGATAAGAACTTTCAGCTTTCCTTCTCACAAACTGTGCTGTGAACTCTCCTTTGCTTTTAGTTAGTTTTTTTAGCTAGCTGAGGGAGAGAAGTTCCCTGGACTGCGGCTTTTCTTTTTCTTGGAACTGATCGGCCCTGCTCTGGACTGAAAACCCAAAAACACACTGAGAGCTCACACCTATGGCCCACTGGGGCCTGGAATGTGGCATTTTCCAGTGCAGGAGGGACTGATAAGAGACTGAGCGAGCCAAGCTACACCCCCCAGCAAGGACTTTCTGAATTTGCCATCTCTTCAGAAGAGCGAGAGATTTTATTGTTTAATATTATTAATTTTTTAAGCCTGTGAATACTTTGCTTGTTAAATAAACAGGTTTTTTCCACTTTTCTCCAAATAAATCTTTTCCCAAACCAGGTGGGAGAGGGGCCGCTTCAATCTGCTTTCTAGAAGGACCCCTTTGGAAGTTTCTGCCAAAATTTACCCTAAACCAGGACACTGGGTTTCATCCCCCAGCTGTCCTGTAGGTGCCATGTGATGGCACTCAAGATGATCTGTTCCCTAACCTTGCTGGGCACTGAGGTCAGGGTTACAGGCTTGTAGTTTCCTGGATCCTCCTTCCAGCCATTCTTATGGATGAGTGTCAGAGTCATCAGCTTCCAGTCCTCTGGGACCTCCTGAGTTAGCCAGGACTGGTGATAAATGATGGACAGCAGCTTGGTGAGCTCTTCCACCATCTCCTTTAAGACAGTGAACCACCTAGTCTGTGTGCCTGAAAGAAGGAGGGATTTGGCTACAGAGAGCCAATCCCTGACAAAAATGTAAGCAGACAGCTATTGGTCAGTGAGCTGGGTGGTAACCAAATCATAGCCAATCAGGTTCGAACACAGATTTTTTTGAATAGGGTATATAAGAGCTGTACATGCCATTAAAACTCTCTCTGCTACATGAACTTTGGAGTGTCATGTCTCTGTTTCCCCCCACTGCAACACTCCCTCAGCACTCTAAGATGGATCCCATCTATTTCCATAGACTTGTGAGCATCTAAGTGGCTCAGCAGGTCACGAACTGCTTCCTCCTGGATTACAGGCGGCCTATCCTGCTCCCTGTCCCTTCCAGTTGTCCTGAGGACAACCTGTCTTATTGTTGAAAACTGAGGCAAAGAAGGTGTTAAGTACCTCAGCCTTTGACTCGAAGTTACCAAAGGATAACTATATTCCCCCCATGTCCAGTAAAGAATGGAGGTTTTCCTTGCGCCTCCTTTTGCTATTAATGTATTTATAAAAACATTTTTTATTAACCTTTACAGAAGTAGCCAGATTAAGTTCTAATTGAGCTTTTGTCTTTCTGATTTTCCTTCTGCCTGACTTAATGACATCCTTAAACATTTCCTTAGTTGCCTGCCCCTTTTTCCCAAGGTGGTACACTTTTTTTCCCCTGAGTTTCTGCAAAAGCTCCATGCCCAGCCAGGCTGATCATCTTCCCCACCAGCTCATCTTTTGGCACATAGGGACAGTCTGCACCTTTGCCTTCAGGAGGTCTTTCTTGAAGTGTGTCCATCCTTCCTGGACCCCTTTGTTTTTAAGGGCTGTTTCCTAAGGTAATCTTCAAATCAGTCTCTTAAATGGGCCAAAGTCTGCTCTCCTGAAGTCCATTGTAGAAGTTTTGTTGATGCCCCTCCTTGTTTCACCAAATATTGAAAACTGTATTGTTTTGTGGTCACTGTACTCCAGACAGCCTCTGACCACCACATCTCCCACCAGCCCTTCTCTGTTTGTAAACAGCAGGTGTAGCAGAGCCCCACCCCCCGGAAAGGCTGTGTCACCAGTTGTGACAAGGTCTTCTCCATACACTCTAAGAACCTCCTAGACTGCATCTTCTCTGCTGTGTTAAGTTATCAGCAGACATCTGGAAGATCTCATTATTGCTTTCACAGAATGAGTGGTGCTACAACTAAAAGTACTAAAGAGATTAAAATTATTGTTACATTTTAAATTTATAAAATATTGTTTGAATGAAGTACTCTTCATCAGAGCTTGACAGGGCATTTGTACCTGAAAACAACAAAACAATTTATTTCACCTCTACATTTAGAAACCACTAGAAATTAGAGAGAGGGATGTGCTTATATACAGATATGAATATATATATCATTATGTGAGCAATTCCTCTTGAATGAGAATTGCATATGTGTGTTGAGATATATTTTGACTTGTCAACAAGCATGAAACTGTGACAGCTACTAGAAAATTTGTGCATGTATGCTAAGGAAGGATTTTTCTTTAAGAGATGTTAATATCTTTCCGAGACAAGACTTAGCCAAAGTGACGAAGGCATACATAATTTACATAACTCCAAGGAAACAGAATGAGAGATAAACATCAGATCTCAGTGTATAGTCTGCTGCTTTTTTTTCCACAATCACTTGAAGAAAGCATTTCAGAAGAGTATTTTAAAGCAATCAAATTAGTTTTCATGCATATTGTTTGCCAAATCATACTTGCCTTATATATATGTCCCAGTAGAACTGATTTTATATCAGGCTTATCCTAATACAAAATGATTGCAACTGAAACATCTTTTTTGATGTACACCAGGTTAAGTGAAAGTAGGATTTGAGTATTTTCTCTAACAAGAAACATAGCCCTTGTAGCATCAGACTATATGATTAACTGTCCACATTCTCATTAAAATTGTCTGATTTTCCTTTAATGGGATCTCTGTGGGTTGGAAGGGTTTACAAATTAACTGAAAACAATGCTCTTGCATTTTCTGTTATGTTGTGTATTCTTAGGCAAATAATTAGTTACTTAATCTTCACAGTAATTTAAAAAGGTGCTTCATTGTGGCAGAAGTCTGGACTATAGCTGTTGGCAAAACCTGTCCATCACCTAGAGAAGTATTTGGTTCTGTTTACTAAATATCCCTCAGAAAGGAATTTATGTTTACCATGCCTCATAGTGATGATGCCCTCAGTTTACCCATTTTCCTGAATTTTTTTTTTTTTTTGCTTAAGGCATACAGAACTGCCAGGCATGACATTGTCAATGCACAGTCAGCTAGACATACATCACTTTGGGCTTCTTGTATTTCAGCAGTATTATGTTAGATTGGCAAAGACTTCATACTGGTCTAATTCCAAGGATAATTCCAAACAGACATCTCAGTCATTCTCCTTAAGGTAAATAGGTCACTAGTCATATACTGCTTTGAAACATAGAATTATTAAGTGCATTAAAGATGTTTTCTGTAAAGCATGCTCATTGTTATAGTTTAAATATTAATTTAAAGAACTAAATCTTCCCTTTTTCGTTTTCTGTGCAATATACTAATACATTTGCATGCTTATCTACCAAGCAAAAATTAATTGTTCATTTTATAGGTAGCAGGACACAAAAATAATTATACATTCATCATTTGGATAGTTTACTCTAAGTCTTGTCATAACAAAGTCATTTATATTAGAGTAAAAGATTGGAGGCAGTGGGAATATCAAGTATTCTATGAATAGCTCTGGAGAACCCTTATTTTTAACCCTCTTTCTGACAATATCTTGCACTTGACCTTAATTAAACTCTTTCACCTCTGTATATATCTCTTTTCCTATGAAATGGAAATAAAAGGATAATTTACTCTTTGCCATAGTGAGTGAGGTTTATTACTTTGACATAAGCATAACGATTTTAAGGCATTATTTAATAGTAATTTTTATTAATGGAGGTAAAGGCAAGAAATCTCTTTTAAAGATATATTTACTGGTCACAAAAAATATTAGACCTTGAGTAAATTGTAAGAGGATTTTGCAGGAGTTAGCAGTGTCTGTTTAGCTTAGGTTTTTTGTACAGGGATTGTTACCGTCTTACCAGCTGAAGCCCCAAGATACCTATTACCTAACCTAGGAGACTAGAATAAACTTTTTTTAAAAAATGCATGGGTCAAAAAAAACTAAATATTGTGGCTACACTGAAACTGTCCTGTTAAATTTTGTCTTGAATTCATATATGAACTCTAACTTCCTTGATCATTTATACGACCCAGGTAATAGTTTGCACCCTGATTCTGGTCTGCAATAATCTTATTGTTCTATTCTCAGAGAACTTCATACATATGACAGTGACTGACTAGCATTCAGGTTCTGCACTTTCAGGCAGCAAGAACAGAGAAAATGAAGTCACTAGCGTCTCCAGATTCTACTGTTCTGAGTAATTGTATTTAGGCCCAAAACTATCTAGTTCCACTTTAGTTAGGATAAGCATCCAAAGATTCTCTAAAGGATTGTCTTCCTTTAGCACAAAATCTAAAGTACTAGTAGTCTTGCTAGTAGCCCATGCAGAATTGTGAAATTACTGTGGAGACTTTGGCCCAGGTATGGGTGGTGTCCCACCCCAAAGGGGAAAGGAGAACCAAGGATTCTTAGATGCTCTTGGTCGAAAGGACAGACAAAAGTCAGAGGGTCTGCAAAAGCTTACCAAGTTTTATTCGTAAATTGTACACTTGGCATGAAAATTGGTATGTTGGTCCCTGACCTCCCAGTATAAGCACAGGGCAGTGGGTTTTGAATAAAGGGGTGTCCTGGGTTGACTATATGATGCTTTTATCCCCAGTCGTTCTGTTTATGCTGAATAATAAGCTTTGCACCTTTAGACTTGTTCTGAGAGTGAAGAGGGGAGAGAAGAAACACGCAGTTTGTTTTCAGACACTGCACTCACTCCTCCACATTCCTGCTCCTGGACTGTTGTTGTCTGCAGATAGACAGACAGCAGGACAGAGCTCTCCTTTGTTTTAGTTAGTTTTACCTAGCTGAGGCAAAGAAGTTCCCTGGACTGTGGGTTTTTTTTTCCCCTTTTCTTTGGATCTGTTTAAACCTGCTCTGGACTGACCACCCAGAAGAGCACCGGCAGCTCGCACCTGTGGCCCACCAGGCCAGGCCTGGGCCGTGGCAGTTCCAGCGCCAGAGGGACTGATAAGAGACTGAGTGAGCCAAGCTGCAACCCAGGGAGGGGACTTTTCTGAGTTTGTCATCTCTTTTGGAGCAGCAAGAGGTTTTATTGTTTAATAAACAGTTTTTTTCCACTTTTTTCCAAGGAGGTATTTTCTCCTGAACTGGTATGGGGAGGGGCCAATTGAATCTGATTTTCTAGAGGAGTCCCTTTGGGGGTTCTCTCCCAAATTTGCCCTGAACCAGGACAAGGGTTAAAGGGAAGAAAGAGAGAAATTAATTAAAGAAGGGGAGAGAGAAAGAAAGGAAGAGACAAAAATACATCACCAGTTCAGCATCGATCCAGCTGATGGGATGTCCAGGGTCCTGGAGGCATGCGGGCTTTGTGGGGGTTCCTTTTCATAGTTAAGTTTTTCCTGCCCTGAAGGTAAGATTCTCACTTTCTATGCAATATAGCTATCATGTGCAGTCCATTCTTCTAGACCTTTCTGTATATGGGTCAGAGGGCTTTGGGGGTCTTTGGTGGTTTGATCTCCCCCTACAGTCCATGCCCACTTCTTGACCTCACTCCTATGCTTGTGCTGTACTGTGTTGAGCTCATCTCCAGGAGCCAGAAAAAGGATGTTTGTCCCAGAAAACTGATGCCGTACCTCAGCATGGCCCTTTCTCCAACCACATCCTGTTCATTCTCACAGTGTGTTATTGCCAACAATCCTTGGTTTTCTCCACAGCCATCCAGCTATCAGTGTCTGAGGCATACACATTAATCCCCTTATCTTCTAGGCTTCTACAGTATACAAGCACCAAACTTCCAATAGCGTGTCTATCTGTTGTCATCAAAACTGATAGAACTGATTGTGTCCATTCCTCATACATATAGTAGAACCACATTAAAGTCATATGTCAAAACACACCAAAGAAATAAAAGAAGGAAGCAGACTACTGAAAAACACCTGCTAAATAACTTTGGTGTTTCATTGCTATATATATATATATATATGCATGATGCAAGTCTTTTATATAGGAAGCTATGAAGTCTAGTAGCTATACTCTGATCCTAGACTTTGGTTCTCTGAGGACAAGAGGTTTGAAGTAGGATTTTCAATCTAATTTGGCAAAAAAAATAAAAGAGTGTTGTCATTGGCTTCCCACAGGATGTCATCATATCCCAGACTTGAGAAGTACTAGATCTTCTCTGTGTGGGATGGAAGGTACTAAAATTCTCATCAGCTGTGCTCTCTACTATAGAACTTTATTGCAAAATATTTCCCAGTTTCAAGTAACATTAAAATAAAGCACTGGATGACAAAAGTTTATAATATACTTAGCATCTTCTGTAAAAGCATGGATTCTATTTAAGAATCCAGTCTGAAATTTTTAAATTGTAATCACTAGTCCACGAAAAGAACTGTTCAGTGATACAAGAATTTACTTATCCATAGTCAAACAGAGCATTCATATTTCATAAACTGTTGGGCAATGTCAGTGACCAAGATAAGAAATACATGATACCAGAAATTGTTTTTATGTATCAGTAGCTGATGTGCTTCTGCATGAGTGAGTGTAAAATTAAATATTCAAGTGAGAAGAAGTCAATTGCATTATTTTTCTCAAAATATGACTTGGCTGAGAAGAAAATCTAGGTCCTATTACTATACTGGGTAAAAAACCCTTGATAGTTATCTACATAAGAGCAAAATCTCATCCCCCTGTATGAATTTGTGGGAAATTCAGGACTCCTGGGCAACTAACCAATATGATTAAGCAGAAGCCATTTATTGTTTACCTTATGCACTTATTTATGCATTCTAACTCGACTACACATGCTGATCATGCATTTCTTATTGGTGCCTTTGCTTGTCCACACGTTTTGCATGCACCTCTCAAAATATGTGATTGGTTGCAGTCCAGGTGGCTCACAGTTCTCTGTTATCTTTTTCTTGTGGTCTTGGAATTCAGTTTCTTAGCTTCTTCTTTCTTATTTTAGCACAGTTTATGTTTTAGTAACCTTGGTGAATTCCAGAGGGCCCTGAGAAAATTCTGATAAGAACAGTTACAAGTGAAATGGCTGGTGCACTCTGTAGTCTAAGTTGTTCAAATACATTGCTATAGAATTAACATAATACCCATAGCATTTCCAATTCATTTTGAATTTATGTGAATTATAAGCCTTGATGCCTTAAGATTTTAGCTTTTATATTTTTCAAATCCTATACTGCATTAGTGCATAGCTCTAAACTCCATATTAAGTGCAGTTAACTGTCTTCACGTTTTGGTTAGACAAAACAATCCCTCTGGGCCTGTGATCCAAGGACACCCTACAGCCTTAGGCCCCAAAAAGTATAAACAAAAGTGAATTGGGGGGAGCAAACTGGGGGAATATGACTTCATTACCTGAAGCTGTAATTGGAGAATTAACCCCTGATATGCAAATAGACCAAACTTATATCTGTCTGAAAAACTCTTGACTGTCATCCATCTTGGATGTAGTCTCTGGGAGGCTTTTGACTGCCCAAGGTGTATCTACTGAAGGCCTTTAATAAATACCCACTTTATTCTCTTAACTCAGTCTAGCCTCTGTTCTAGGTAGCCACTCCAAGGCATCAGGTTCAAAGTAATACATGTGCTGATGTGAGTACATTCCAACTCACACAAATTTCTCAGTCATAGAGTTCATTACAAATGTTGACTATGATTTTTGTAATTGTTCACAGCATGCCACAATTGAAAAATAATCCTTATTCTCATCTGCTTACTAGACTCAAACATCTTTGGGAGAAGAAACAATCAATCATAAAAATCATTAAGGTTGAAAAAGACCTTTAAGATCATCAATTCAAACCATTAACCCAGCACCACCACTAAGTTAACCACTAAACCATGTCCGCAAGGGCCATATCCACATTTTTTTAACACTTCCAGGGACAGTCACTCTATCACTTCCCTGGGCAGTCTGTTCCAATGCTTTACAACCTTTTCAGTAAAGAAATTTTTCCTAATATGTAATCTAAATGTTCCCTAATGTTTAATCAGGTAAAGTAAAATAATGACCCTAGCAGTATTATGGAGACCACTGATAAGAAGTGACAGCTACCCCACCTCCAGCTTCCAGCAGAAGTCCTGCCCCTTGCAGGCAACCACATGCTTCATTCTCTCTTGGAAGTCACTCCCATCTTCTGTTCATGTGCTCTGTTGTGATTGGCTGACCGGACCAGCTGCCCCTTCCAATTTACTCAGAAGTACATCAGACCAGGAAGCCCCCTTCCCTACATATATAGGGGACCGCCATTATGCTTCAGCCATCATTTTATGGCAGGGAGCTGCCATTTTGTTAACTGTCATAAACCCCATGTTTTCAAACAACCCTGTGATTGGCTGACAGACATTTTTTGACATGGTCATACCCATGTGTTCCAAGACACCCCTGTGATTGGCTGGCTGGACAACCCACCCACTTCCTGTTTACCCCAGAAGGATATTAGAGCAGGAATTTGTGGAGTTACACAGGAAGCCACCACTGCAGAAGGCTGCAGAAGCAAGAATGCTGAGAAACGGTGTCCTGAGGTGACTTTATGATGCTGAATTGTATCCCCATTTGTCTGTCAGTGCAATGGGCCCCCAGCTGGGTAATAATTGACACAGACTCCATGCATTCACAGAAGGCTGATAATATTCTTTATTAAGAAACTCATATTTTTATACCCTAGTTCGCTACAGGTGGACCTAATTGGTCCTCCAATCAAAACACCATCACCACTGGCTAATTAAGAAACCACCCTTTGGTAAACAAATCTCCATATCACATTCCACATGTTCACAATACCAGGTACAGCAAGTTAAGGTAAGAATTGTTTCTCATTCTGTTCTCTGATCTTTTCACAGCCTTTCCCAGAACAATGCCTGGGAAAGTTGTCTGTTTCCCTCTGTGGCCAGAAAGCTGCTGCCACATCTGTTTAGAACAGAAATAAGTTTTGCACCTTTAAAACTAAATCTGAAAGTGAAGGGGGAAAGAAGCAGAAGCGATAGAATGTCTGAAGTGGTTATGATCAAAAACAGAGAGACAAGAGCTTTCAAATTTCTCTCTTGCAGACTGTGCTGTCTACAGTACAGACAGCGAGAGAGAGTTCTCCTTTGCTTTTTAGTTAGTGTTTTTTAGCTAGCTGTGTTTTGCGGAGATAAACAAAAACTCTACAACTTTGTGAAAGTTGTAAAGCTGGTATGTTTATTACAGCACTGGATGCATGTGGAGATTACACTCTTAAAAAGACATGCGTACTTCTGGGAACTTCAGGTCTTTTCTTATCTCCCTCTCAAATACATATGCATACAATTTCACAGTAGGTTCATACATATTCATTTTTACAAATTTCGGGTGACATTTGCCACTAGTTCTTCTGTATCAGAAAGAATTCCTAGGTCAGGTTGACCTGCTCTTACAGCAGTCTCTCTGTCTCTCTCTATCTCTCTCTATGTCCCCACCCTTATCTCTGTCCTTTGCTGAAGCAGTTTCTCTGAGCCCAGGCTTTTTTCGAGAACCGGCTGTCAGAATAAACAGCTATGCTTTCAAACTACAGACTTAACTCAAAGATGTACATTTCACCTAAATCAAAATGGATTTCTACTCTGGAGAATTTCTACTCTGTCTCAGCTGAGGCAGAGAAGTTCCCCAGACTGTGGCTTTTCTTTTTCTTAGAACTGATTGGCCCTGCTCTGGACTGAAAACACAGAAAAAAACCAAGAGCTCACACCTGTAGTCCACCGGGGCCCGGGACATGGCATTTTCCAGTGCAGGAGGGACTGATAAGAGACTGAGAAAACCGTGCTATACCCCATAAAAAAGACTTTCTGAATTTGCCATGTCTTCAGAACAGTAAGAGGTTTTATTGTTTAATTTTATTCATTTTTTAAATGCTTGTGAATACTTTGCTTGGTAAATATTTTTTTCCACTTTTTTTCCAAAGAAATCTTTTCCCAAACCAGTTAAGGGAGGGGCTGCTTGAATCTTCTTTCTAGAGGAACCCCTTTGGAAGTTTCTTCCCAAATTTACCCTAAACCATGAAAAATGGGGATAGAAGCTGATTACACAGGATCCAAAAACAGGAAAGGCATCCCATTTTTCAAGCGTGTAAACCTTGAGAGAAAAATAATAAACTGTCAAGCTGATGGATTTTTTACAGGCCTGAAACTGGTTTTGAATGAACTGCTGAACATAGTTTCTCACACTAAAGTGTATAAGTACTGTCTTAACTTTGCAATAAAACAGATTCCCTTGGTCTCAGTTTGTGTCTCTCACATTCATATGCTACAGGAAGCCCCCTCCATCTAAATACACAGGGTATGCCATGATGTTTCAGCCACCATTTTATGGCAGGTAGGCACCATTTTTGACAATGTCATGCCCCATGTATTTTCATAGTGCCTAGTAATTGGCTGCTAAGACTATCTGCCCCTACCAGTGTACCCAGAAGTACGCCAGAAAAATTAGTTGTTAAAAACTGAAGATCGTGGACAAAGACTCTCAAATAGTTAAAGTTAGAAAGTGGTATGTTTATTACACTGGCGGGCGGCACAGGGGTTGTCCCCGAAAGGCGTGACCACCCTGTATAAGGTTCTTTAACTTCTATTTATTTCCCGAGATCTTACATACGATACATATGCATAACCCCAGCACCTCCCATCCTCTGTATTAAAATTAGGTTATTAGTCCTTCACACATGCGCAATTCTTCTCTTGAATTAGTTGGTGGTCTCGAATTGGGTCAGTGGTCTTGAAGGATGAAGTCAGGAGAGTCTTCATCAGGTCTCCATGACCCTCTGGCACATTTCAAGGCCCCCTGCTTTGTAATTGATTGACGTAAAAACCAGGTACTAACCATTGTTCCACTGGTTTCAACATATTCTTATAATGGTTCACTTACTCCACTCCCTTCTACAAGCAAGCTCATAATGGAACAGTTTTAGCATAAGCATCTAACAATCATTAACCTATCGCCTACTTACCGTTCTTACGTCGTGATCAATGTAAATTGTTTCTATCCCTCAGCTAAAATCTTAACTTTTTTAAATAATGATTAATTTTCCCACTTCTTCTTCAAGGTTAGTAAATTCTTTTACTAATATATCAATTCTTCTTCATCTAGCCAACCTGTGGGGTAGGCGTTTCTTAACCATACCATATGCTCTTGATATTAAAGTTAAAGCTGTTCCTCGCTGCGACATTCTCCAATTCCAAACAAGTATTATAATAGGCAAAATTAAACTTATACCAACTAAAATAAGCAAAACAATAATTGGATGAACCAAGGTATTGAGTAAGCTGGTTGCTGTTGGTGACCACCCAAAAGCACTTCCCACCAGTGATGGGATGGGCCTTCCTCTAATCTTTTAAACACACTCCATATAGTTATGCTGTCATAGTGTATCGTAATCAAAGTTCTCTTTCCTTTATCTTTAATTTCTCTAAGAATTTTCTTTAGTTCATTGTGTTTTAACAATTGTGTAACCAAACTTAAGTTCATCCCTATAGGCACAGGCAATATTTCTTGGACAGTAGTCAAATTTGCCTTTATATGTTGGTACGGTAAAACAGGTGCCTGATAGGAGAAGTCACATCCTTCATTTTTGGCAAAGTTACAAATGCACAAGTTAAATTGAGTTTCATTCATAGTAATCTCATCCACCATTATAGTGGGACATGCTGTCCTAAGACAGACACAACCTTGTCCTGTATACACAAGCAAGGTTGTCTGGTTAATGGGATGCATTTCAAAGTGGCAAATGCTTTGATCTGTTTAAACTCAGAGCAGTTAGTTAAGCATTTCTCACAGTATTTAGGATTAATTCAAATAATTTTCATGGGTTCTTGATGACATTCATGAAATCCATCTTGGAAAAACACATATTCACATCCCCAAACATTTCTTTCTTCCCACACAGTTGCATTTGTAGTTTTTTAGCATCTGACCCAGAGACTTACGGGAGTCAAAATTGTAGGCTTTCTCTTGGTACTTATATATACCAGTCCCATTATATGCAAGTGGTACTGCATTAGTTGTGGCTATAGCAATAATTATAAATGTCATAACTCTCCAAGCTACACCTATTTGATTATCCATTACAACTACAAGCCTTTCTATTCTTTGGGGGATTATTAAACTATGCTTATCATTTCACTCACACTCTATTTATTTTCCCAAGGAAGTTTTAATTTCAGTTCACTGTCACCCGGTATAACTTTCCAGAGTCCCTCAGGAGCCTTCTTCACTCAGGAATGACGGATCCAGGTGCTTTGTTCCTTAATCTTGATTGCAGTACAGGTGGTGAAGAACACTTGGAATGGTTCCTCCCACTGCACTTCCAGAGTCTTTTCTGTAAAAGACTTAATGTATACATAATCCCCAGGCTGTACGTCATGTACTGGTTCATCCAAGTCTCTGCTTCGAGCCCCAGCCACATGTTTCTCAATTTCTCTAAGTGGTTTGTTTAGGGCCACCATATATCTGTACAGGGCTTCTTCCCCTACTTGAGTAGGTGTTGTCCCTTCTTGTACCCCATATGGCCTTCCATACAGTATTTCAAAGGGACTTAATTTTTCTTTTACTCTTGGCTTGGTCTGAATTAGTAATAATGCTAATGGAAGAGCCTGAGGCCAAGGTAACTTCACCTCTTGTCCCAGTCTTATTATTTGCTGCTTAATCAAGTGATTAATTTTCTCCACTTGGCTGCTTGACTGAGGATGATATGGAGTATGAAGTTCCCAGTCTATACCTAAATGGTGGCTAATTTGCTGCACAATTTTTGAAATAAAATGTGGCCCCCTATCTGAAGACGTGGTGGCTGGGACTCCAAAACGTGGTATTATTTCTTGTAACAATGCTTTGGTTACCTCCCGTGCTTTGGCAGTTCTCATAGGGAAAGCTCCTGGCCACCCTGAAAAGGTATCTTTAACACCAATAGGTATTGGTACGCCCCTTTCCTGGGTAGTTCTGAAAAATCAATTTGCCATTGCTGTCTACATCCATATCCTTTTTCAATTTGCCCAAGTTTTGGTTTTGGAATATTTTTGGGATTAGTTTGGAGGCAAAGGCTACATTGGGGAGTCACCTGAATCACTGTATTTTGCAAGAGTTTCTGGCTATGATTCTATCTTTCAAATAATTATACAAAGCATGTGCTTTCTCACGTTCATCTTTCACTAATGACTATAGCATATAAGAGGGGATTACAAGCCTTCCTTTCTCTTAATCTGTAATAGCCCACCCCTCTTGATTATAACTTCCATTTTCTTTCTCAATAAGCCTCTTTTTTTTTTTACTGTACCTTGGCTTACCTTCAATAGAAACCTGCCCATCTGGAATCAAGGCTGCCTCAACTGTTTCAACAATTACCTCACCTTTAGCTGCTTCTTTTGCCTCTTTGTCCACCAGCTCATTCCTTCTTCCAATTCAGAGCTCACTTTCTGGTATGCCTTGATCCCTCTGTGTGTATGCACAACCCCAAATGCATACCTTGAGTCTATATAGATGTTTATTACTTTTAATTCTAAGGCACGTGTCCTGGCAATTATTTCGGCCTTTTGCACAGAGGTGTTTCTTGGTAGTGGTCCAGACTCGATTACCTCTCTGCAGGTGGTAACTACATATCCAGCATGCCTCTTTCTACTGATGGCATAGCTGCTTCCATCAGTAAACCAGGTCTCAGTGTCCTCGAGAGGGGTGTCCTTCAGCTCCAGGCGATTGGAGTAAGTAGCTTCGATGGTTTCCAGGCAATTGTGGATCACTGGTTATCCCATACTGCCATGAGGAAGGAAGCTAGGTCACAATGTTAGTTACCACAATTTCTAGATCATCTTGTTCTACCATTATGGCTTGCTATTTCAGGAACCTCTGTGGGGAGAGCCAATGTCCCCCCCTTTACTTCTAGTACTGCTGACACTGTGTGGGACACTAGTGCAGTCGTCTTCTGGCCCAGGGTGAATTTGCGTGCTTCCTGGATGTTCAGCACCACTGCTGCATTGGCTCTGAGATACCCTGGCCATCCTTTAGCTGCTGCATCTAATTGCTAGGAAAAGTAGGCAACTGCCCTCTGATATAGGCCTAAGTCTTGTGCTAGTACTCCCAGAGCAATCCCTTGCTTCTCATGAGAAAACAGAAAAAAAGGTTTACTCACGCCCACAAGTCCCAAAGCTGGAGCTGACATGAGGGCCTTCTTTAGCTGGTTGAAGGCATACGTAGCTTCTTTTGTCCATTGGAAATCTCTGTTTCCCTCCGTGATCAGAGCATACAGGGGTTTAACCAACAGTTCATAATTATAAACTTACAGTCCTTTATTGTCTGGGGTTTTGGGGTTTGGCTTATTGCTTCCTTGCAGTCTTGCCCTAGAGTCCTTGCCTGTAGCTGTCATCGCATTAATCAAAGGGGCGGGACCACAATCAGACTAAGAACAATTTATTGCTTAGATAACATCAGTCTCAAAGGCCATGAGATTTATAACACAGTGAGCAGTTGGCCATAGTCTAAGATGGTCACAAGTTCTTTGTTGCAAGACAGTATATAACTTTCTAATCCAATGGACAGTCACCACAGAGTATGTTTTGCTTTTCTAACCTATCACCTTTACTTCTTTCTACTGCAATGCAGATACTTTTGTCCAATAATGTCCTATTACATGTACACACATGTCTCTAACATCTAAACTCGTAGCTTATTCTATTACAATCACATTACTACATTACTACACTATAAAACCCTTCATCATCTTATCTAATACAGTTTCTTATTTACTTAAGGCATATTCTTTCTTATAACTATAGAAATATAAGTTTATGATTTTTCTGTTTAATGTCTGTGCACCTTACTTTCACATACATCTAGGCTTCTTCTAAGGCTGTAAATCAAACCCTCTTGAGTCAGTGAAGATTTCTCTTTCCAATTCCCACACTTGCCCAGCACTGACCTCTTAACTCAGGTAGATAGACAACTATTTGTTTTACTACCTTGTCCCAGCAGGATGTCCCTGGATGGGTAATGATTAGCATTGACTCCATGATTCCAGAAGGCTGATCAATCACTTTATCATACTATACTTATTAAGAAACTCATCGCCCTTACAGACAGTCTGATACTGACAGACCAGATTGGTCAATTAATCAAAACACCATCACCATTGGCCAATTAAGAAACCACCCTTTGGTAAACAAATCTCCATAACACATTCCACATGTTCACAACAACAGGTGCATCAAGTGAAGATAATTGTTTATCTTTTTTTTTGTCTGGTCATCTCACAGCCTTTCCCAGCACAACACCTGGGAAAGTTGTGCCTGTTGCTCTCTGTGACCAGAGAGCAGCTGCCACACTACCTGAGCATTTTTCTGTGATAGTCTATACTCTTGTAAACCCAAAAAGTTCAGGAGGCTTACCATCCAGTCCACACATGTCTCTTGGGTTCAGGTAGCTCTCCAGAGGTTGTCTACATGCTTCAGCAGCTGCCCTTCCTCTGATGGAGCTTCCCAGGACTCTAGATATCTTAAACCTTGGGGTAATATCATCCATGTGAGCAGAGTCATACGCCCACTCTTGGGATTCTCCCATTCGAAGGCAAAAATTTTCTGGCTGGCTTCACGGAGAGGGAGGCAAAAGAAGGTATCCTTCAAATCTAAAACAGTAAACTAGGTTAATTCAGGTCTCAAATTGGGTCAGTGGTCTTGAAGGATGAAGTCAGGAGAGTCTTCATCAGGCCTCTGTGAACCTCTGGCATGATTCAAGGCCCCCTGCTTTGTAATTGATTGATGTAAAGCCCAGGTGCTAACCATTGTTTCACTGATTTCAACATGTTCTTATTAATGGTTCACTTACTCCACTCCCTTCTCTAAGCAAGCTCATAATGGAACAATCAGTTTTAGTGTGAGCATCTTACAATTATTAACCTATTGCCTACTTACCTTTCTTACGTTGTGATCAATGTAAATTGTTTCTATCCCTCAGCTAAAATCTTAACTTTTTAAAATAATGATTTAAAAGGAAGCTCCATCTTGCTACATACAGGGAGACCACCAGTTTTGACAGTGCCATTCTCCATGTGTTTTGTGATTGGCTGGTTGCCATTTTTTGACACTGTCACTCACAGGATCTCAGATCACCCTTCAACTGGCTGTCCATTTAATTTGGTCCAGGGAGCACATGGCTATAAATACATATATATTTATATTCATTATCTGCATAGAAATATATATAAAGGAGCATTCAAGTATGTATAAACAGATATTATGCATATAGTAACATATAACAGATCCTCAAGCAAGGGGATGTCACTCAAGATGACACTCAGCATGGGGTGGCACAGGCCACCTCAGTTTGTCATGTAGCGCTTTTGCTCTGCTTTACAGTTCTGCATGTCAGATCCCTCATTCCTCAAAGTGCTGTAACACTCCCAGCAAAACAGAGATTACTGTTACTGTTATTTAAATTGATTCAATAGTGCTGGGATTTTGTCTATAATTTTGGAATGTACAATAGATTGTAGGATTCTATGAACTCCACCCCCAACAGCTTCTACAATAATGATGGCCAGGTGGAACATCTGGTCAAAACATAGCTCTCTTAATTTGCAGGAGAATACTAGATCAGTCTAAAATTGTCTCTGCATTCATATTGCTTAAATTAATAGTGGGAGAATATAGAGTTGTACATGCTGGCAGCTTCAAGACAGAACTGAGCATAATTGCCAGGTTAAAATAGCTGACTTAAATGGTCACAAACTTGCTCTACACTCCAAACAAATGTTTTGTAAGCTTCATGTAGTGAAGGGGAAGATTTTTTACTCTGGTAGGCGATATGTTCACTGGCCCATCAGGTTCAGAAAAGCAGTTTATATTGAAGGGGGCTTATGGTAACCCCTTGACAACACAACACTTGCAACAATGCAAGATTTGTTTAATTTTCCAAATTAGCACTTTCTTGCAACTTTTTTTTTTTTTAGTTTGCTAGCCTAGAACTAACTAGGCCCCAGAACTAATAGTCCCACTAGCCCTTTTATCACCACCATCCTGTGGGCCACCCCTTTGTACCCAAAAGATAATCAAGGTCTTTCAGCTCTGCAATACCCCCATTTCTCTTACTAATCTGCTTGTTCTTTCTGCAATAAGACCATGGGGCTGCAGCCTGTTTCCCAAAGCCTGCATCTTGCTGCTTTTGCAGTACTCATTGTCTATCGGGACACTCTTGACTGCATGCTTGCTCCTCTGCCTCTGCAGCATTCCCCTAAGGATAAGGAAACACATAGAGCAGAAGCCTGCCCCACACAATAGTCTTACAGGTAGCTCTAGAGAACCCACATAACCATGAACAAATATATATTGCCCATATACATTTATTTAAATATATCTATAAAATAGTGTACTATTAATAATAATATATATATTCATACATGTTTGTGCACTCTTTTATATATATTTTTGCATAAATTATATATGTTGCATATAATTGCATATTTTCTTTATAGCTCTGCACTTTCTTTCTGGGAAATCAGCAGGCTGAGGAGCCTCTCTCAAGTGCCTGTACACTAACACACACTGCATGGGGTTTAAACATGAGAAATTAAAGAACTGTGTGTCATTGCAGAGCTATGATCTTGGGATCACAGAGATGTGTTGTAGTGGCTTGCATGACTGGAGTGTTGCAATGGATGGATACAGAGTCTTTAAGAAGAACAGATTGGGAAGACAAGGAGATAGAATTAGCCCTTTAAGTGAGAGAAACTCCAGAATGCATGGGGCTCTGCCTGGGGATAAATGAGGAGCTTCTTGAAAGCTTATGGGTAAGGATTAAAAAGCAGACCTCTATGAATGACATTGTAAATAGCATCTCCTATAGGCTACCCGACCAGAAACTGAATGAGGCCTTCCAAAGATAGCTGGAATCAGTCACATTTTCAGGCCCTGGTCCTCATATGGGACTTCAAAACCTGATATCTGTGGAGGGACACCACAGCATGGGCATAAGCAATCCAGGAAGCATTGATGACAAGTTCCTTAACAAATAATAGAGGAGCTGTCTTGGTTTGAAAAGACAGGTGTCTGCTAAGGAAGGCAGGAGCCTCCCTTGAAACAGAAAATGTAAACCCCCTCCCTACGAATTATTATATTTTTGAAATTAAGCAGCTTGCGGGCAAAGATATAGGGGTAGGAATAACAGTTCTTTGTTAGCAAAAAAAAAAAATTAAAAGAAAATATAAAAATAAAAATGCAGTAATACAAAACAACACTGACAGAGTCAGAATACTACCTGACACCCTGTTGGTCAGGGTGTTGGTAGCAGTCTGATTAAATAGTGAATGCAGTCCTCCTGGAGTGACAAAAGTGGTTCTGTTGAAACAGTGATCCTGTAGAAGGGTATAGTTTTCCTCTGAAGGTCCAGTGGTGGTGTAGATGGGCCTGGTCTTCCTCTGGGAATCCAGTGAAGAAGAAAAGCTGCTCCTCTGGGAATCCAGTAGGAAAAGGCTGGTTGTGGTGTTCCAAGTCTCAGATTATAGCCAGGTAGGACTGCTTGGCTCCTCCCCTGGGCGGAGCATCTCACAGTGGGTTGATGTAATTTTATCAGTCATGCAGTGAGGCTCAATGGCCCATTAACAGAAGATATTTCCCAGAGGGAGGGAGGATTGGTTGTGGAAGAGATAAAGAAAACTGCCCCACCTGGCTTTAACAGGCGGCCCAATTAACAGAAGACAACTGCCCCACCTCTAACAGATAGCAATAGAATACACACCCCCAGCCACCTCTTGCATTTCCAACCTAAGACAGGAGCCAACAAGGAGAGGTGCTGTGCTTTGTGGTGGTGAAACAGCAGGCCAAAGGCCTACAAACTGAATCCTGACTGAAGCTGACAGAAGCCATGAGAAAGCTGACAGCTCTTCATGAGAACAGAGCTCTGCAGCAGTGAAAAGTCAATACAGGGTAACAACTTGTTACTGACCAATTGGGGATAGACAGGGTATGTTCTTTAAAACCCTATAAGAAGAGACATGCGAAAAGAACCGGGATTGATCCTTTTCTTTTTGCACCATAAAGTGTGTCCTGCATCCTTCTTTATCGAGCACCAGAGCAACAGTGCTGGACCTCATACAAACAAGGAAGGCCTCACTGGGGATGTGAAGGCCAAGGGCAGCCTTGGCTGCAGTGACCATGAGATGGTGGAGCTCAGAATCCTGAAAGAAAGAAGGCAAAAAGCAAATTCACAGCCCTGGACTTGGGAGAAGAAGACACTGGCCTCTTCAAAGATCTGCTTGGAAGAGTCCCATAAAATAAGGCCCTGGAGGGAAGAGGAGCCCAAGAAAGCTGGTTAATATTCAAGGATCACCTACTCCATGCTCAAGAGCAGCCCATCCCAATGAACAAAAAGTCAGGCAAAAATGTCAGGGGGCCTGTATGGATGAACAAGAATCTCCAAGCAAAGCTCAAACACAAAAAAGAAGTATACAGGAGGTGGAAGCAGGGATAGGTAACATAGAAGGAAAGTAGAGACACTGATTGAGCTTGCAAAGATGCAGTTTAGAAAGTCAAAATCTAAATAGAATTGAATCTGGCAAGGGATGTCAAAGGCAAGAAGTATATAGGTGGCAAAAGGAAGACTGGGGAAATATGGGCCTGCTGTTGAATGAGACGGGCCCTGGTGACATAGGACAGGAAAAACGCCGAGATACTGAATGTCTTCTCACTTGAGTCTTTGCAAGCAAGACCAGCCTTCAGGAATCCCAGGTGCCAGAGACCAGGGGGAAAGGTTGGAACAAGGAAGATTTACCCTTGTTGGAAGAGGATAAAGTCAGGGAGTGCATAAGCAAATCAGACATACCATGGTCCATGGTTCCTGATGGGATGGACCCAAGAGTGCTGAGGGTCATGTTGCTTGAATTCATAATGTCTCTTGGGGAGGAGGCCTTCATATGTCTCTCATCCCTAGACCTGTTTGAGGTTGTAATAACTTTCTGGTCCCTAGGCTTTTTTCTTATCCAGAGATAGCTCCAGTATTGTCCCTAACACGGATTAGAATAGCTATTGTGCTGGGCTCAGTGATAATGATTTATAGGGCGTTTACAAAGGCACTGGAGTCTGTTCAAGATATGTATGGTTTATGGTTTCTTCATCCTACCCTGTGTCCCAGTTCCAGTAGCATGTTTTGGGGGTTTATTAGTAACTGCACCCAGATTGTCAGAGGAGGAGCACAGAATGAGGCTTTTAAGCCTTTCCTTTCCTTCTTCAAATCTATCACATCACTTTTGAGAATGTTCAGTTTACCCTGAATATTCAACAGACCACTTTCCTGGCATTTTATCCAGCAAACTTCCTCTATATTGTCTGCGGTGAGTCTAGAGTGAGGGCTGACATGTCCAGAGGAGCTAATGAGACCCCTGACCCAGAAGCAGACCACGCATGGAAAATCCAGAGTGGTGTGGAGAATGAGGGAGAATGGACTGGACCCCGAAGGAATTTTCCGATCACCCAGCCTGGGAACTGCCTCGTGAACAAATTCAAAACCCAAAAAAGGTGGGGAAATTTCTGAAAGAGAGAAGGGGCAAAAGGTCTACCTCTACATTGATTCATGGATGGTAGCCAATGGTCTGTGAGGATGGTGGGAGATGTGGAAAAAGGGCCATTAGAAGGCCATTTGGGAATGGCGGTGGAGTTTCCATTGTTCCTGAGTGACTGATTATATGACCACAGAGAAGGTGAGTTGCTTGCATTAGAGAACCACTCAGGAACAGGAGGTGGAGTGTTACTGCGTGGCTGCGGTCACAGGGAATATGTTCTATGGCCATCTCACTCCCTGAGACCGATGGACAGTCACAAGAGATGCCGTCCCCGGATCTCTATTGAGACCTTCCCAGGTGGCAGTGTGTACAGGGGCTTGCAGCACCCTGCAGCAGACGGCTGTGGCACGGGTGACACAGCAGCAACCCAATACGAGGGAGCAAGGTGAAGGAATCGAGGGGGATCACTTGTTTGAGTTCTAAGGAAGGTTTATTTCCCCAGAGGGGTCAGGGACAAGTGACAATAACTGAGGGCAAATAATGCTTTTTAAGGAGGGGAGGGAATGAGGGGAGGACACAACCTTTTACCAATAGGAAGGCATTAGGGAAGGAATGCAGGGTAAGTGCTACCCAATAGAAGCCAACAAGGGGAAGGAGCAAACCTTGCAATCCAATCTTGCTTCGAGGAAGGGATGAAGGACAGGGAACACTCCAGAACAAAAGGCTGTGCTATCTTTGATAGGGGGATTGACATACACTTGGCAGGAAAATCTTGGGGTAAACAACTCAGGACTGAACCATCAGGGCAGCCAAATGGGGTACATGGAATGGACCATTACAAACTAATAACAAGGAAAATTTAAAACCTACTACAGAAGAACAAACTGTAAAATAACAGACTACCACAGTGGTGCTTCTTTTTTCCTGAGTGTCTGTTCATAAGAACACTGAGCAGGTGAGTTGCTTGCATCAGAGGGCCATTTGAGAACAGGAAGTGGAGCTTCCTTTGTTTGCGAGGGACTTATTATGAGAACATTGAGGAGGTAAATTGCTTTCATTATAGAGCCATTCAGGAATGGGTGGTGGAGCTTCCTTTGCTCCTGAGTGACAATTCATAAGAACACTGAGCAGGTGAGTTGATTGCATTAGAGGGCCATTCAGAAATGGGAGGTGGAGCTTCCTTTGTTCCTGAGAGACTGATTATAAGAATGCTGAGCAAGTGAGTTGCTTCCATTTAGAGGGCCATTCAGGAACAGACAGTGGAGCTTCCTTTCTACCTGAGAGACTGATTATAAGAACGCTGATTAGAGAGCCATTTGGGAATGGGAGTTGGAGCTTCTTGTGTTTGTGAGTGACTTATAATAAGAACATTGAGGAGGTACGTTGCTTGCATTAGAGAGCTATTCAGGAATGGGTGGTGGAGCTTCTTTGTTCCTGAATGTATATTCATAAAAACGCTGAGCAGCTGAGCTGCTTGCATTATAGAGCCATTCAGGAATAGGAAGTAGAGCTTCCTTTGTTCTTGTATGACTATTCATTCTGTTATAAATTAATACTCCAATTTAATAATCAAATAAATTTATTAAATGATCAAAAGTATAAATTTAGAAAAAGCCACAAGCAATCACGGGTCTGAGCCAGGCGATCAGTGCCGGAGGAAACTCTAAAACCTGGTCTGCACCAGCGTCCCCGTGGGTCTCCCCTGATCTGTTCCAAGGGGTCCATTTTTAAACAGTCTTTCGGGCTTTGGAAGGGGGTCTTCTTTAGCATATCATCAGGTTTTCCAAAGCTGCTGGATAATCGCTGGAATCCTGTTAGGAAGAAACTTTCTGGGAAAAACTTCTGATGATGCTTATCAATATGCCTCCTGCTGGAGAAAAATCCTTTGGAATATACATTGGAATATACCTCTCTGAAGGCAGTGTCTTTCTGGTATTTGAATTTCTTTCACTTAGTTAGTAGTTGCTGGTGATGCTTACCAAAATGCCTCCTGTCAGACGAAAGAAATCCTCTGGGATATACATCCCTGGGGACAGCTGCCTTCCTGTTTGAATTTCTTAGTCTGTGGTTACTGGTGATGCTTATCTGAAGTGTCTCCAGCGGGGGTCTTGTCAGACAAGAAATCCTTTGGAATATACATCTTCGGCAACAGTGCCTTCCTGGTGTTTTGAATTTCTTAGCTGCCTTGTTGCCCAACACTGGTTTTAGTACCCAAAATGCTGTGGTTTTAATTTCACTTAGCACGAATTATTTTATAACCTATACTACATATCACAATTTGAATGCTGATCAAGTGAGTTGCTTGCATTAGAGGGCCTTTTAGGAAGGGGAGGTGGAGCTTCCTTTGTTGGTGAGTGACTTACTGTAAGAAAATTGAAGAGATACGTTGCTTCCATTATAGAGCCATTCAGGAATGGGAGGTGGAGCTTCCTTTGTTCCTGTATGACTGATTATAAGAATGCTGATCAGGTGAGTTGCGTGCATTAGAGAACCACTCAGGAGTGGGAGGTGGAGCTGCCTTTTTTCCTGAGTGTCTATTCATAAGAAAACTGAGCAAGTGAGTTTCTTGCATTAGAGGGGATTTCAGGAACGAGAGGTGGAGCTTCTTTGTTCCTGAATGACTGATTATGTAAACGCTGAGCATGTGAGTTGCTTGCATTAGAGAGCCATTCAGGACCGGGTAGTAGACCTTCTTTGTTCCTGAGTGAATGATTTTTAGAAAGCTGAGCAGGTGAGTTGCTTGCTTTGGAGAACCATTCGGAAACAAGTGGTGGATCTTCCTTTGTTCCTGAGTGACTCATTTTCAGAACACTGAGCAGGTGAGTTGTTTGCATTAGAGGGTCATTCAGGAACAGGAGGTGGAGCTTCCTTTCTTTCCTAGTGAGTGCTCATAGGAACGCTGAGCAGGTCAGTTGCTTGCATTTGAGGGCCATTCCGCAACGGGAGGTGGAGCTTGCATTTTTCCTGAGTGACTATCAATTAAAACACTGAGCAGGCGAGTTTCTTCCATGAGAGAGTGTCATGGTTTGACCCTGGCCCAATGCCAGTGCCCCCATGAAAATACGTTTTCCCTAGTGTCTGCTGTGAGATGTGACCAGGAATTGAGCAAAGCAGGCTCCAACTTAGGAATAAAAGGGAAAAAAAAACTTTATTAACCTACAATATATATATAAAGAGAAACACAGACAGAACTCAGGATGAAAACCTTCCAAAACCATCCCTCCTCCCCCCACCAAATTTCCAATACATCCACCCCTCAGATCATCAACTCTCATTCCATCACCACCCTTTAGATAATCAATTCTCAGTTCATCAAGAAGAGAGGAGTCCCTCTTGTACGATAGGCTTCCCCTGGGAACACAGTTGAAACCTCTTGTGTTTCCATGTCACATGTGGCACCGCCCGGACAACATTTGCCATTGTGACCTCTTCCTTCCATGTCCAGTGCTCTCACCACTGCTCATGGACCAGAGCTGCTTCTAGGGTTTTCCTTTTTAAGGGTGCTTTGCCCAGTTCCAAAAAAGCACAGTCTCTCACTTTTGGGAAACGTGCCCCCCCCAAATTTCACCCCCTGGGGCCGAGGGGTCTCGAGAACAGAGATCTTCTTCTTCTTCCCTGAAGACAGACGGCACCATCACCACCCTCCTCACCTGTCGTCTCTGCTCACGCCACTCCTTCGCATAACATCACTGCACTCTCTTGGCTCCAAGCCATTGCCTCCCCCCTAAATGCAGTCTCTGTATCACAGGAAAAAAAAAATTGTTCTGTCCATGGCCATACAAGAAAAGTCCAGCCAAAGGCCACTCCATCATCTCCTCCCACCTAGAATTCTTCTGAACTTCTCTCATGGCCCATTTCTTCTTATCTCTATCTCTCTTCTCATTCAACTCCAGGAGGAATCAGCATTTGTAAGGTTTCCATCATCAAAGAAAAGGGTTAAAAGTCTAAGGCTCTGCCTGTCCAGAACTCCCACGGCTGCCCTTCTGGGCACCTTCTAACAGCAATCCCCCCTTGTCCTTCACACCGACCGTGCTATCAAATTTCAAGGTAGCACCAGCACAGGCTCAGGCTCTCTCCCTCTCTCTCTCCTGGGGGGGCTGCCCGAAGCCTCTCAGTGCTCCTCCACCCTTCCATCTTGCAGGGGCCTTCACCTCCCTTCTCTGTCCAAGGCCCGGCCTACCTCCTCCGGCCGCATGGCTTCTCCTCCCCTGCCCAGCTCAGAGCCGGGCAGGGGAGGTCTGAGTTCTTTCACGGACAGAACTCAAGAGAGAGCTTCCCTCTCGGAGTTCTCAGCTTTTAACCCTCCTGTGTTCTCAGAGGCGTATCCATGTCCTCAGCGGCCACGCCAAGTGCCAATATTCAAATCTGAGCTCCTATTGGTTTGACCACAGCATCCTAATAAACTCACTTCCTCTCAAACCATGACAGAGAGTCATTCAGAAACCAGAGGTGGAGCTTCCTTTGTTCCTATATGACTGATATTTAGAATGCTGATCCAGTGAGTTTCTTGCATTAGAGAACCACTCAGGAATGGGAAGTGGAGCTTCCTTCTTTCCTGAGTGACTATTCATAAAAAAGATGAGCTGGTGAGTTTCTTCCATGAGAGAGCCATTCAGGAATGGGAGGAGGAGCTTCCTTTGTTCCTGTATGACTAATTATAAGAATGCTGATCAGGTGAGTTGTGTGTGTTAGAGAACTACTCAGGAATGGGAGGTGGAGCTGCCTTTTTTCCTGAGTGTCTATTCATAGAAGGCTGAGCAAGTGAGTTGCTTGCGTTAGAGAGGAATTCAGGAACGGGAGGTGGAGCTTCTTTGTTCCTGAGTGACTGATTATATAAACACTGAGCGTGTGAGTTGCTTGCATTAGAGAACCATTCAGGACCGGGTGCCAGAGCTTTTCTGTTCCTGAGTGAATGATTTTTAGAACACTGAGCAGGTGAGTTGCCTGCATTAAAGAACCATTCAGAAACGGGCGGAGGAGCTTCCTTTGTTCCTGATTGTTTATCTATAAGAACTCTGAGCAGATGCGTTGATTGCATTAGAGGGGCATTCAGAAACGGGCAGTGGAGCATCTTTGTTTCTGAGTGTTTCTTCATAAGAATGCTGTGCAGGCGAGTTGCTTGCATTAGAGAGCCATTCAGGAATGGGAGGTGGAGTTTCCTTTGTTTATGAGTGACCATTCATTAGAACGCTGAGAAGGTGAGTTTGATTGATTGAGAGAGCCATTTGGGAATGGGAAGTTGAGCTTCCTTTGTTCCTGAATGACTACTCATAAGAACGCTTCGAGGGTGAGTTGCTTGAATTGGAGACCTGTGGTGGTGTTCACTGGGGTCCCAGGACAAGGGAAGAGATGAGAATCTTGGCTCCATGTTTCAGAAGGCTGATTTATTATTTTATTATATATATTATAATAAGAGAAAACAATATATTAAACTATACTAAAGAATAGAAGAAAAAGAATTCATCAGAAGGCTAGCAAGGAATAGAAGGGAATGATAATAAAATCATGTGACTGCTCACAGCCTCGACACAGGTGGCTGTCATTGGTCAAGTAAAAACAATTTCACATGCTGGGTAAACAATTCTCCAGATCACATTCCAAAGCAGCAAAACATGGAGAAGCTGAAGCTTTTCAGCTTCTCAGGAGAAAAAATCCTGGCAAAAGGATTTTTCATAAAATATGTCTCTGACAGAGGCCCATTCAGGACCGGGTGGTGGAGCTTCTTGGTTCCTGAGTGACTGATTATAAGAACGCTGAGCAGGTCAGTTGCTTGCAGTAGAGGGTGTCGTGGTTTGAGAAGAAATGAAGTTTTTTTGTGATGGTGTGGTCACGCCAATCAGTGTTCAGATTTTAATATTGGCACCTGGTTTGTCCACTGAGGGCATGGATATGCCTCTGAGAACACAGGGGGTTAAAAGCTGTGAACTCCCAGGGGAATTTCCTTTTGGATTCCGGTTTGGAAGAGAGCAGACCCTCCCCTGCCCAGCTCTGAGCTGGGGGGGGGGGGGGGGGGGGGGAGGGGAGCCATGCGGCCGGAGGGAGGTAGGCCAGGCCTGGGCTGAAGGGTGGAGGAGAACATTGCGAGAGCTTCGGCAGCCATCCCCCATTTCCCCCCCCTCCCCCCCCACCCAGAGGGAGAGAGAGTGTGAGCAGCCTGTGCCTGTGATAGCGGGGCTGGCGTGAAGGAGAAGGGGAGGGGTGCCCAGCAGGGCAGCCAGCCGTGGGAGTTCATGAACCAAACCGGCAGAGCCTGGGACTTTTAACCCTTCTTGGGATGATGGAAACCTTGCAAATGCTGATTCCTCCTGAAGTTGATGAGATTGAGAGAAGTTGAGAAGAATCCTAGGTGGGATGAGATGATGGAGTGGCCTTTGGCTGGACTTTTCTTGGATAGCCATGGCAGAACCCTTGAGTTCCTGTGACACAGAGACTGCATTCTAGGGGGAGGCAATGGCTCAGAGCCAGGAGAGCGTGGTGATGTGGAGGTGTGTGAACAGAGACGACGGGTGAGGAGGGTGGTGGTGGTGCCCTCCGTCCTCGAAGAAGAAGAGGAGGAAGATGATCTGTGTTCAAGAGACCCCTCAGCCCCAGGGGGTGAAATTTGGGGGGGACAGGTGTCCCAAAAGGAGAGAGACTGTGCTCTTTTTTGGAACTGGACAAAGCATCCTTAAAGGGAAAAAACCCTAAAAGCAGCTCTGGTCCATATGCAGTGGTGAGAGCGCTGGACATGGAAGGAGGAGGTCACGATGGCAAAATGTTCTCCGGGCGGTGCCACACGTGACACGGAAACACGAGAAGTTTTGACTGTTTCCTGGGGAAGTCTGTGGTGCAAGAGGGACTCCTCTCTTCTCGAGGAATTGAGAAATGATTATTTAAAGGGTGGTGATGGACGGAGAGCCGTGATTTAAAGGGTGGTAACAGAATTAGGAGATTTGGTGGGGGGAAAGGAAGAAGAAATTTGGAAGGTTTTCATCCTGTGTTCTGTGTGTTTTTCCTTGTAGTTTTAGGTTAATAAAGTTCTTTTTTTTTCTTTCAATCTTAAGTTGGAGCCTGCTCTGCTCTGTCTCTGATCACATCTCACAGTAGATACCAGGGAAAGAAGTATTCTCATGGGGGCACTGGCATTGTGCCAGGCTCAAACGATGACGATGGCCAATCCGCAATGGGAGGTGAAGCTTGCATTATTCCTGAGTGACTATTCATAAAAATGCTGAGCGGACGAGTTGCTTGCATTAGAGAGCCAGTCAGGACTGGGACATGGAGCTTCCTTTGTTCCTGAGTGACTTATTATATGAACGCTGAGCAGGTGAGTTGCTAGTATTAGAGGGCCATTCGGGAACAGGAGGTCGAGCTTGTTGGTTGCTGGGTGTCCATTCATAAGAAGGCTGAGAGGGTTAGTTGCTTGCATTAGAGAGCCATTCAGAAACAGGAGGTGGAGTTTCCTATGTTCATAGAGTGCCCGATTTTAAGAACGCTGAGCAGGTGAGTTGCTTCCATTCAAAGGTCAATCGAGAACGAGAGGTGCGGCTTCCTTTGTTCCTGAGAGACTGGTTATTAGAACGCTGAGCAGGTGGATTGCTTGCGTTAAAGGGCCATTCAGGAAAGGGAGGTGGAGCTTCTTTGTTCCTTACTGACTGATTATAAGAGGCTGTCGCTATGGAACACGAAAGAACACAGGCGCACACCGCTGCTCTCAAGGTGAAGAACAAAAGGGAAGTTTATTTTCTGACTCCAACATTTATAGTTTTCCAAAAGTGACAGTGGATTGGAGGGTGACAGTGCCACCTCTCCAATGACAGTGGACAAAGCAACAGTCCATCAAATTTCTCCTCCTCCATAAAAGAATGCAAAACAATGTGTTATTTACAGAAAGTGTGTGAGAAAGTTCTCTACAAGCATGTCAACATCAGAAGGTTTAGAAAATCTTAAAAAATCAGGGCGACATCTCACCCTTTTCTGTTCAGAAAAAGAGAAAAGAAAATGAACAATGTGAAAAAGAAAGCATGAACAATGTTCAGTGTCCATTTTGTGGAGGAATCATCAGAGTGATCACTCGCGTCGACTGCATCCGAGTCATCCCTCAGTGACTCACCCGCTTGATGACTTTCAGGTTGGTCGCGGTTTCCATGTTGCCCGGCAGCCGGATTCTGTCTCTGCAGTCGCAGGTCAGGGCAAACACACTTTGAAGGTACCCAGCATATCCCAGTATCTGTGGATACACAAGCATACCCGTGCCCCAAAGCAATAAGGTCATAGGGACCTTCCCACTGTTTAGTGACTAAATTCCGCACCCGAACCTTTGCCCAAGGCTGATGCGTCTGCGTCGAGAGATGGTGATTCAAAATGACAGGGTTATTTGAGTTCTGCGGCACAGTAAGATGACTGATTGTGCACAAAGTTTTGCCAACCGACTGTGCTGGGTTTCACCCTGCATTCCCCGTTTTTGTTTTTGAAGAACCTGCTTCAGAGTACCATGAGCACATTCTACAATAGCTTGACCAGTCAGAGAATGAGGAATACCAAACTTGTGTGAGACACCCCACAAGTGCAGGAACTGCCGTACCTTTTGAGATGCATAAGCAGGACCACTGTCAGTTTTCATAGCAGAAGGTATGCCCAGAACAGCAAAGGCCTGCCTCCAGTGGGCAATGACATCACGGGCTTTCTCCCCAGTGTGAGCCGAAGCCCACATCGCAGAGGAGAACGTGTCCACTGTGACATGCACATACTTGAGCCGGCCAAACTCGGCAATCTGGGTGACATCGGTCTGCCAAAGCTCCAAGGCCCGAAGGCCTCTGGGGTTTATCCCCGCCAGCAAAGGCGCAGCAAGCGCGTAGCAGTCGTCACACAACTCGACAATGTCACGAGCCTCAGTTGGCGTCAGCTGAAACTGCTTTTGCAGGGTGTGTGCGTTTTGGTGGAAAAACCCATGAGATGCCTTGGCCTGCGCGAGTGTATCAGGCTGAGGCGCTACCCACGCTGGGTTAGCCAACTTGTCAGCCCTCGCGCTACCTTCCACTATAAATCCTGGCAAAGAGGTGTGACTCCTCACATGCAGAACATAGAATGGATGAACCCGGGCCTGAATGGCACACCACAAGATCTTCAGTAAATGAAACAGGGCAGGATTACTGACCTCCTTCAACACCGAATGACCCAACCGCTGTGCGATGTCGGTCACATAGGCAGAATCCGTGACCAAGTTGAAAGGTTCCTGGGAAAATTTCTCAAATGCCATGACAGCAGCCCTCAATTCAACCAATTGGGCTGACCCATCCTCATGGCCTTCCAGAACCTGCCACTCACATCCATCCCTCCAAGTAACAATGGCCTTTCCTGTTTCCCCTGAACCGTCAGTGAAGATGATGGGTCCTTGCACAGGTTCCTGACTATTTTTGGGCCACAAAGAGATTTGTGTGAATTTTGCCACATGCAGTAGCCTATGGCTGGGCAGATGATAAGTGATCTGCCCTGAAAAGTTTTCCAGAGCACTCTGCAGGGACACACTGTTTGCAAAGCTCTAGTCAAAATCCTTCTGGGGCACCGGGAGTATGATCTTTGCGGGATCCGCACCCATCAATTGCAAACACCGTTGTCGGCATTTCATTATCAAGCGAGCAACTAGCTCAAACAATGCAGTTGCAGTCTTCTGCAGCTGATGGGGCAGGAAAACCCACTCCAAAATGTGCAAGGAATCGGACCATTTGTCACTCCATTGGCCAATGATGCCTGTGGGATGCAAATCTGGAGTGGTGATGAACACAGTGACATCAACGGAGGGATCAATGCGATGAACTTGGCAAGCCAAAACAGCTCGCTGAACCACCCGCAGCACCTCACGCGCCTCAGGGGTCAATGTGCAAGGCGACCTTAGGTCAGAGTCTCCTTTCAACAAATCATACAGTGGAGACAGCTGTGCATCGGTTAGTCCCAAGTACAGACGTAGCCAAGTGATGACACCTACCAATTTCTGAGCATCATTCAGGGTCTTCACAGAATGTACAAATTGCACCTTCTGGTGACAGATTGTCCGTTCCAGAATTTTGACCCCCAAATACTTCCAAGGTGGTTGTTGTTGAACCTTTTCTGGAGCCACCTGCAGTCCATGAGCATGCAAAGCATCGAGCAACTGAGGCTGAATCCTCAGCAGCTCATCCTGGGTGGAAGCAGCCACCAAAATGTCGTCCATATAATGATACAGACATGCATCAGGAAACTGCTTGTGAACTCTAGACAAGGCACGGGCCACATACCATTGGCATATGGCCAGAGAATTCCGCATGCCCTGGGGCAAAGTCCTCCATTGATATCTCTGTGCGGGCTCAGCGTTGTTAATCGCTGGCACCGAGAAGGCAAACTTCGGTCTGTCATCAGGATGCAAATGAATTGTAAAGAACCAATCCTTCAGATCCACAGTGAGGACCGGCCAGTCTGTGGGAAGCATGGTAGGCGATGGCATGCCCGCTTGCAATGTTCCCATGCTTTCCATCACAGCATTGACCTTTCGGAGGTCTTGCAACAACCTCCATTTCCCAGATTTATTTTTTATGCAGAAGACAGGAGTGTTCCAAGGGCTGGTAGAAGGTTCCAGATGACCCTGGTCCAACTGCTCCTGCACCAAATTCCGAAGGGCGACCAATTTTTCTTCAGGGAGGGGCCACTGGTTCTCCCAAACAGGCTTGTCCACCAGCCACCGTATAGGAGGCGTAGGACACTCTGTGCCCTTCATCGCAGTGGCCCCCATTAAAAACCTGTCCTGAAGCGCACCCCCCAGGTGGACAGAACATCCCTCCTGTAATAAGTAGCAATATGTTTGTTCATTAATTAAATCAATGGCTAAATAATTTTACAATATAAAAGCAATAGCTAAATAGTTAAAACCGCTTGTTCAGCAGAATACAATACATACCTATATGCAGCCGCATATGGTAAGCATTAACCTTGCAAGAATTGCTTAGCTTGCAGAAAACGTATAGTGCCTTTAGAGAGTTTTCACTTTATACATATGCCTTATAAGGGAAGGTTCACCCAGTGGTCAAAGAGGAAGACTTGGGCCTTCATCCAACGACCACCAGAAGGCAGAAAAAGACCCCCTAGCAACCAGAGGAGCAAGCGCAGAAGACAGAACACGTCATCCATGAACCCGGGAGAAGAAGGCAATAAAAGGAAAACCTTGGGGATGGAACGGTGCGTGCCTTAGGAGAGCAAGACTCTCGGCCCCCCAGCACTGTACTTTGCTTGCCACTGCTTGCTTTTTAATCTAATAAATTCTTATTAGAAAAAAATATTTACATGGTACGATTCTCATTTATGACACCTCCCCCAGAGGTTGGCAGGAGTAGAAGTAACATGAGGCCTAATCCAGGCCGTCTGTCACTCCGGGTTCACGACCAGCATGGGCCGCTGGCTCACGTAGCACTGCGCCGTCCCTCCCAGGCCCACAACAGACGTCTCCACCGGATTCAGGGGCCACTCCGGGGACCAGGAGTCGAGGGAGAGAACTGTGATGTCAGCACCGCTGTCAAGAAGCCCGTGGAGGCAGATCTCCGACGATGTCTCACCAGGGATGGACCGGGTGCACAGCATCTCGGGATGGTCCTTGATCAGGACAGCGGTCCAGTGAACTTGAGGCGGCCCAGTGGATCCAAAGCGGCCAACTCCACACGACCGGTCAGCCTTCCTGCGAACAGAGGACTTAAAAGGCACAAGTTGAGCAAGTCGTGTCCCTTTCAGGATCGTGACGGGGGTGGGGGGGTGTGGAGACCATGGCACAAATCTGCCCTGTGAAATCCGCATCAATGAGCCCCAGGTGTACAATGATGCCCTGAAGGGTGGCACTAAACCTCCCCATCAGGAGAGCACTCATGCCCCCACCCAGGGGACCAAAGGCATCCAGGGGAACCTTGTGTATCTTACAAGAGTCTAAAACAACTGTTGCTGTGGTGCAGACATCCACATCTGCTGATCCGTGGGTGCTGGCAGCAAGCCAGCAAAGCAGACCTTCATCGGCTCCGGGGTCTGGGGAGAAGCTTCTTTCTGGGCACGTCTCCCCTTCGCGCTCCGCTTCACATTTCCCGAGCCCGGTAAAGCCTGGCCATTAACATGAACAGTCGCCTGGCAGACATTGGACATATGATTTTGCCTACCACACCGACCACATAAGAACATGGGAAATTTGACCTTCTGTGCCTTCTTCCCCCGCTTCTTGCCAGCCTGCGCATTCCCCTGCTGTGGCCGTCTGCCCTGTGGTGCTGCCCAAATTGGCTGCACCACGGTAGCCACGGCAGCCAACTTCCGACCCACGGGGACGACGTCTGCACAGGCCTCCGCCATCTCGGAAATAGTAGGAACACCAGGCAGAGCCGTTATGACCCTCCGACAATCATCATTGCAATTACACCTCACAAGGTTTGCAATCACAATCCTCCTTGCCACAGGATCCGGCTGCAGGTGCCGGCACGGCCCGCAAAGCCGGCGCGGACCGGGACGAGATCGGCGCGGGGCCCCCGGCCCCCGACGGGGGGGGTGGGCGGGGCGCCGAGAGAGGCACGGCCCACGGAGCCGCATTACCGCGGGGCGGCACCAGGAAGCCCGGCACACCTCCGATGAGCGTCCGAACTGAGGCGCAAGACTCCACAGCGAGCACTGACCCCGCCGAGAGGGGCGGGCTGCCCGCCCCCCGGGGCAGGGTCCGACAGAGCTCCGACTGACTCCCCGCCCCCGGCTGCTTCCACCGATTGCGCATGCCCATCAGGCTGTGCAGGCCCAGAAACGGGCGACACCGCCCCCCCCACCGGCGAGTCTGGCTCGGAGGCAGGCGAACCTGCCCCCACCGCACCCAGGGGTAACTTCGTGGAAACACCGCAATTCGGACAAAGAGTCGTCACCGAATCAGACTCGATCAGAGGCGGAGGCTGATCCAGAGACTCTCCGCCGCCCCCAAGCGCCGGGAAGGCACCAAGAGAGGGCGGCACTCCCCCCGCCCCTCCGCCCACGCGGGGCGGGGCGAGGGCGGCCTGGCGACTCCACGGGGCCACCTGGAGCCCGCAGGGCTACGCCCCTCGGACTCGGGGCCAGCTGGCCGGGAGCCTAATCCGCCCCGGGGGAACAATCGCCATGCCCGGAGTCGGATCCGTCCCGGAGCGGGGGGGAGGGGTCCACATTGCACAGAAACTCAAACTCCCCCTCGTCCGCGACCAAGACAGAAGTGCCCCCTTGGGAACTCCGAAGCCTACAAAACCCAGACCCCCGCCAAATCACCTCACACTTTTTCCACTGCACCAGCAGCGACCCCACGTCCACGGTGCAATCATCAAAGAGGGTCTCCATGAGGCGGACCCCCACGAGAGACCACGCCTGCCTGGAGAACGCCTGCGCAGGGTTCGAAAAGAACCCCTGCTCCTTGGCCCACAGATAGAGCCTCTCAAAATCACTCCAGGAAACAGAAACCTGTTTCACCTCCAGGACATCCCTCCAGATGTCCAAAACGAAAGACTCCTCCTCGAAACTCACAGAGGGAGCCATCACCACAAGAACATCAGGTAAAGCGCCAAAGAGTGGGGGGAAAACGGCATGGCCTCACCGCAATCCGAACTCCGTGTCTCAGCCTAGGCTGCAGTACACTTCGGCGGTCACCAGATGTCGGTATGGAGCATGAAAGAACACAGGCGCACACCGCTGATCTCAAGGTGAAGAGCAAAAGGGAAGTTTATTTTCTGACTCCAACATTTATAGTTTTCCAAAAGTGACAGTGGATTGGAGGGTGACAGTGCCACCTCTCCAATGACACTGGACAAAGTAACAGTCCATCAAATTTCTCCTCCTCCATAAAAGAATGCAAAACAATGTGTTATTTACAGAAAGTGTGTGAGAAAGTTCTCTACAAGAATGTCAACATCAGAATGCTTAGATAATCTTAAAAATCAGGGCGACAAGCGGCATCTGTGGAGTGCGGCTACCCTAAGCGTGGCAAACAGGAGCAGGCAAACAGTTGCGTTGCACATCTCTGGGGCGTGGTCATAGCAATTTGCGCAGCAGTTTGCGCGGGCAGGTTGAGCCGGCAGCGTTGCATGTTTTCCTGCTAGCAAGGTGTGCTGTGTGTTGTTTGAGGTGTTTCTTTCTGCTACTTGATTTTGGGCTTTCTGTTTGTATTGATTTTAATGTGGTCGAAAACTGTGGTTGGTAGAAGTGTATGTGACCGAATGGAGCCCTCCAAAATGATGCGTCTGTACAGACCCATTCCTGCCTGGAGTCTTTGAGCTTATTGGTGGTTTCAGGAGGTGTTGTGGAGAAGGCCTGCCTATGGTGTGAACAGGTGAATGACCTGCTTTCGCTGGTGGCTGAGCTTAGGAATGAATTTGAAAGATTAAGGAGTATGAGGGAAAGTGAAAGGGAAATAGACTGGTGGAGTTCAGCCCTTACATCTTTAAGGGAGGCCCACCAAAATCAGAGGACTTGTATGCCTCTCACTCTCAGGCAATAGAAGGTCACCTGGTAGATGAAGCGTGTGGAAATGGGTCCCTGCTAGGGGAGGTAATACTAAAAATTCCTCCCGACCCCCATCCCCTAGCCAGGTGCTACTTCAGAATAGGTATGAGGCCCTGGATCTTCAGAGCTAGCCAGATGATTTAGAAGAATATGAGCAGCCCAGTGAGCCTCCCAATTATGATTCAGCTGTAAGATGGATCACCACCTCTAACATCAAGAAGAAAAGAAGGGTAATCGTAGTGGATGATTCCCTTCTGAGGGGAACAGAGGGACCCATCCCACCGGGAGATCTACTGCCTCCCTGGGGCCCAGGTAAAAAATATCACTGAGAGACTTACTGGGCTGATTCAGCCCTCTGATTATTACCCACTGCTGTTACTCCAGGCTGGTGGTGATGAAAGTGAAAAGAGGAATGTCAAGGCAATTAAAAGGGACTTCAGGCCACTGGGACAAGTGGTTGATAGGACAGGGGCCCAAGTAGTGTTATACTCAGTCCCTTTGGTGGCAGAGAAAAATTATGAAAGAAATAGGAGAACTCACATCATTAACAAGTGGCTCAAGGGTTGGTGTCAACAGCAAAAATTTGGATTCGTTGATCATGAGGCAACTTTTACGGCACCTTCCCTACTGCAACCAGATGGGATACATCTCTTTGTTAAGGGCAGAAGGTTTTTAGCTCATGAACTGGCAGAACTTCTTGAGAGGGCTTTAAACTAGGTCTGAAGGGGGAAGGAGATGCATCTGAACTGTCTGGAAGCAGGCTCAAGGGTTGTAAGCCTGAGTTAGAAGAGAAATCAGTAGCCCAGATGAGGTGCATGTATACCAATGCACGCAGCACGGGTAACAAACAAGAAGAGCTGGAGGTCATGGTGCAACAGCAGAACTATGATGTAGTCGCCATCACAGAAACGTGGTGGGATAACTCACATAGTTGGAGCACTGCACTGGATGGCTACAAGATCTTCAGAAGAGACAGGAAAGGGAGAAGAGGTGGAGGGGTGGCCCTTTATATTAAGGAGGCTTTTGATGCCATAGATATTGAAACTTATGGAGTTAAATGCCTATGGGTAAGAAATAAGGGGAAGGCCAACAAGGCTGATATCCTACTGGGAGTCTGTTATTGTCCACCCAGCCAGGAAAAAGAGGTGGACAACTTACTCTATAAGCAGCTAGATACTGTTTCAGGATCATCAGCCCTTGTTCTTGTAGGTGGCTTCAACCTACCTGACATCTGCTGGGAACTTAATACAACAGAAAAAAGGCAGTCCAGGAAATTTTTAGAGTGTATGGAGGACAACTTTTTGTCGCAGCTGGTGGGTGGGCCCACCAGGGGAGTGACTATGTTAGACCGGCTGTTTTCAAATAGAGATGGGCTGGTGGTAGATGTAGTGGTTGGAGGCCGCTTGGGGCACAGTGATCATGAAATTACAGAATTCTCAATATTTGGTGAAATCAGGAGGAACATCAGTAAGGATTTTACATTGGACTTCTGGAGGGCAGACTTTGGCCTACTTAGGAGACTTATTCAGAGAGTTCCTTGGGAAGCAGCCCTTAAAAACAAAGGAGTCCAGGAAAGGTGGGTGTGCTTCAAAACAGAGATCTTGAGGGCACAGGAACAGACTGTCCCTGTGTGCTGAAAGATAAGTTGACAAGGTAAACGTCCAGCTTGGATAGGCAAGGAGGTTTTGAAGGAGCTCAGGAATAAAAGGAGGATGTATCATCTTTGGAAGGAAGGTCAGGTCTCTCAGGAAGTATTTAAGGGGGCTGCTAGAGCATGTAAGAAAAAAAATAGGGAGACCAAATCTCAGTTTGATTTTAAAATGGCAACTTCTGTAAAGGATAATAAGAAATGTTTTTACAAATATATTAATGGTAAAAGGAAGAGTAAGACAAACCTTTGTTCTTTACTGGATGAAGGAGGGAACTTAGTAACTGCAGATGAGGAGAAGGCAGAAGTGCTTAATGTCTTCTTTGCCTCAGTCTTTAGTGGGAAGATGGCTTGTCCCCAGGACAACTGTCCTCTTGAGTGGGTTGATGGTGCCAGGGAACAGAATGGTCCCCCCATTATCCAAGAGGAAGCAGTCAGAGAACATCTGAGATGCTTGGATATTCATAAATCTATGGCACCAGATGGTATCCATCCCAGAGTGATGAGAGAGCTGGCAGATGAGCTTGCGAAGCCACTCTCCATCATTTACCAACAGTCTTTGCTCACTGGCGAGGTTCCAGATGACTGGAAGCTGGCCAATGTCGCACCCATTCACAAAAAGGCTGGGAAGGAGTATCCTAGTAATTATAGACTGGTGGCCTGACCTCAGTACCTGGCAAGATAATGAAGCAATTTATACTGAGTATCATCATGCAGCATCTACAGGATGGCCAGGGTATCAGACCCAACCAGCATGGGTTTAGGAGGGGTAGGACGTGTTTGACCAACCTGGACTCCTTTTATGACCAGGTGAGCCACCTGGTGGATGCAGGAAAGGCTGTGGATGTTGCCTATTTAGACTTCAGCAAGGCCTTTGACACTGTCTCCCTCAGCATACTCCTGGAGAAGCTGGCAACCCACGGCTTGGACAGGAACACTCTTTGCTGGGTTAGGAACTGGCTAAATGGCCGGGCCCAGAGAGTGGCAGTGAATGGTGCTGCATCCAACTGGCAACCAGTCACCAGTGGTGTCCCTCAGGGGTCTCTGCTGGGGCCAGTTCTTTTCAATATTTTTATTGATGACATAGATGAGGGGATTGAGTCTTTCATTAGTAAATTTGCAGATGACACTAAGCTGGGGGCGTGTGTCAATCTGTTGGAAGGTAGGAGGGCTCTGCAAAGAGACCTGAAACAGTTGGATGAATAGGCAGAGTCCAATGGGATGAAGTTTAATAAGTCCAAGTGCTGAGTCCTGCATTTTGGCCACAATAACCCCTTGCAGCATTATAGGCTGGGGACTGTGTGGCTGGACACTGCCCAGGCAGAAAGGGACCTGGGAGTACTGGTCGACAGCTGGCTGAACATGAGCCAGCAGTGTGCTCTGGCAGCCAAGAAGGCCAACAGCATTCTGTCCTGTATCAGGAACAGTTTGGCCAGCAGGAGCAGGGAGGTCATCTCACCCTGTACTCTGCACTGGTGAGGCCACACCTTGAGTTACTGTGTCTAGTTCTGGGCCCCTCAATTTAGGAAGGATGTTGAGATGCTTGAGCGTGTCCAGAGGAGGGAAACAAGGCTGGTGAGTAGCTTAGAACACAAGCCCTATGAGGAAGGGCTGAGGTTGTTTAGCCTGGAGAAAAGGAGATTCAGAGGTGACCTTATCACTCTCTACACATTCCTGAAGGGTAGTTGTAGTCAGGTGGGGGGTGGTCTCTTTCTCCAGGCAGCAACTGACAGAACGAGAGGTCACAGTCTCAAGCTGCATCAAGGGAAATATAGGTTAGATATTAGGAAAAGGTTTTTCACTGAAAGAGTGATAAAGTACTGGAATTGTCTGCTCCGGGAGGTGGTGGAGTCACCATTCCTGGATGTGTTTAAGAAAAGACTGCATGTGGCACTCCATGCCATGGTTTAGTTGAGGTGTCAGGGAACGGGTTGGACTCAATGATCTTGAAGGTCTCTTCCAACCTTGTGTGATTCTGTGAAAAAGGCCAATTGGCAGTGTAGAGGAAAAACAATTTGGGCTGCTGAAGAGTGGAAAGACATCGCTACCAGTGTAGAGAAACTATCTATGAAAGTCTGCCATGTAGATACCCATGCCCCAAAGAGGAGTGCTAATGAGGAGCACCGAAATAACAAGCAGGTAGATCAGGCTGCAAAGATAGAGGTGTCAAAGATAGATTTAGACTGGCAACACAAGGGAGAGTCATTCCTAGCTCAATGGGCCCATGATGCCTCAGGCCATCAGGGTAGAGATGCCACCTATATGTGGGCACGAGACCGAGGGGTGGATTTAACCATGGACAGTAATTCTCAGGTTGTCCATGACTGTGAGACGTGTGCTGCCATCAAACAGGTCAAGCGCGGGAAGCCTTATGGTATGGTGGGCGGTGGTCCAAGTACAAGTGTGGGGAGGCCTGGCAGACTGACTACATCACGGTGCCCCAGACACGCCAAGGCAAACGCTATGTGCTCACAATGGTAGAAGCCACCATGGGATGGTTGGAAACCTACCCTGTGTCTCATGCCACTGCCCGAAACACCATCCTGGGCCTTGAAAAGCAGGTCCTTTGGAGGCATGGTACCCCTGAGAGGTCTGAGTCAGACAATGGGACTCATTTCCAGAACAGCCTTATCAACACCTGGGCTAGGGAACATGGCATTAAGTGGGTATACCATATCCCCTACCATGCACCAGCTGCAGGCAAAGTAGAGAGGTACAATGGACTGTTAAAAACCACCTTGAAAGCATTGGGTGGGGGATCTTTCAAAAACTGGGAGCAGCATCTAGCAAAGGCCACCTGGTTAGTTAGCGCCTGAGGCTCCACCAACCAAGCAGGCCCTGCCCAGTCTGATCCCCTGCATACAGTAGATGGAGACAAAGTCCCAGTACTGCATGTCAGAGGTTTGTTGGGGAAGACAGTTTGGATCACTTCTGCCTCAAGTGCAGACAAACCCATTCGTGGGGTTGTCTTTGCTCAGGGACCAGATTGCACATGGTGGAAAATGAAGAAAGATGGAAGAACATGATGTGTACCTCAGGGAGATCTGATAGTTGGGTGAGAACTATGTGTAAATATCACTGTTTCTTGAATGTTACTGTTGCTGTCTGTATACAGCTGTATATTGTATTTATATATGTATATATAATGTATGTGTTTGTAGAGTTAGAATATAAATTAGTTTTGGTAGTAAGCTGATGATATGGGGATAAGGGGTGGAACGTCCTGGGGTGACTTTATGATGCTGAATTGTATCCCCATTCGTTTATTTAGCCCAGAAATAAGTTTTGCACCTTTAAGACTGATTCTGAGAGCGAAAGGGGGGAGAGAAGAAGTGCTTCATTTGTTTTCAGAAACTGCACTCACTCCTCCACGTTTCTGCTCCTGGACTGTGTTGTCTGCAGATGGACAAACTGCAGGACAGAGCTCTCCTTTACTTTTAGTTGGTTTTAGGTAGCCGAGGCAAAGAAGTTCCCTGGACTGTGGTTTTTCTTTGTCTTGGAACTGTTTAAACCTGCTTCAGACTGAACACCCAGAAGAGCACTGGCAGCTCACACCTGTGGCCCACTGGACTGAGCCTGGGCCCTGGCATTTCCAGCGCCGGAGGGACTGATAACAGACTAAGTGAGCTGAGCTACACCCCACAAAAGGGGACTTTCTGAGTTTGTCATCTCTTCAGAGCAACAGAGGTTTTATTGTTTAATATTGTTCATTTTTTTGTGCTGGTGAATGCTTCACCTGTTAAATAAACAGGTTTTTTCCACTTTTCTCTAAGGAAATATTTTTCTGAACCAATTGGGGGAGGGCCAGCTTGAATCTGCTTTCTAGGGGAACCCCTTTAGAGGTTTTTCTCCCAAAATTGCCCTAAAACAGGACAGGGGGATTGAATCCTAAGTGGTATGTAACAAAAGGTTAACCACAGGTAACATTGTAACAAGATGTGCAAGTAAAGCAAGCAAGACAGCAAAGCAAGCAAGATAATAAAGCCAGTGAAATAACAAGTGCCATCAAGAGCAAGATAGCAAGTTTTTGTGGAAGTTACAAATTGCAAAACTAGCTAAAGACAATTTAGTCTGAAAAACAAGACGCACAAGGCATGCGCTAGAGGTAAAAAGTTCAAACATGAGGAAGACTACAGAAGTTCATCAAAAGACCACCAGAAAACTGATGACCACCACAGAAGAAACTGACAGATGCGCAAAAGCAACAAACTGTTGTAAAACCAAGACACAGCTTTATGCAAATATGAGTATGCTAATTATATGTTGTAATTGTGAAGTTGCATGGAAGGACTTTTAAAATGTAGCTGAAGGCTAAAGAGGATTCAGTGAGTTTTGGCGGAAAGTACCCCCTTACTCCCAGCACTGAATAAACAAATACCTGCTCCGTAGCCGTCTGACTATAGAGTTTTATTTTCTTGTCCAGGTTTGGGTTTCACTCCCACCCACATTAATTGTTTCATGCTTTTATTCCTGCTAATAGAAATTATATATACATATCAATTGACGTACATTTGAATTTATAGCATGATCATGATAAGAATGGCATCACTGTAAAAGTTGTTTTGTGGAGAAAATCAAAAACTCCACAACTTTGTAAAAGTTGTAAAGCCAGTATGTTTATTGCAGCGCTGAACGCATGCGGGGATTACTCTTCTTAAAAGGCATGCGTACTTTTGGGACCTTCAGGTCCCCTTTTTATCTTTCTCTCCAAATACATATGCATACAATTTCACAATAGGTTCATACATATTCATTTTACACACTTCGCGTGACATTTAGCGCTAGTTCTTTTGTTATCAGAAAAATTCTTAGGCAAAGTTGACCTATTTTTCTCCGCTTTATCTCTGCCCTTCACTGGTGCAATGTTCTGAGTTTAGACTAAACAGCTAAGATTCTAAGGCTTAACTAAAAGATGTACATTTAACTTAAATCAAAAGGACTTCTACTCTGGAACTTGGAAAATTTCTACTCTGTCTCATTCCCCCCTTTCCTAGAAAATAAGTAAATTCTTTTACTTAATGCAGACTTCTACGACAATAGGTGTCTCTCAATGTTTTGCTATGTACATTTGATAGGGATGTTAACATAGCTACTCGTTGTAGTATTTTCTAGTTCTAAATTAGTAAAATAATGGATAATTTTAAACTCATTTTAATTAATATTAACAAAACTATAATGGGATGACACAACTTATTAAAGATTCTATTTGCAGTTGGTGACTACTCAAAGATCTACATCTCCACCAGTGATGATCTGCATTCTGTTCTATTCTCTGTAGAATTCTGGTTATTTCTTTTGTATCATGTTGAACAGTAATTAAGGTTTTCTTCCCGCTTTCTTGGATTCCCTTCAAGATTCCTAATAGGTCTTGGTGCTTAATTAACTGTTTTACTAATGTAAGATCTATTTCAATAGGAGTAGGTGATAGTTTGCGGTACATTGTGTAATTGGTTTTAATCAACTGGTGGGATGTCACTGGGGCTAAGTACGAAAAATCACACTCGATAATCTTAACAAAATTACAAATACAAAAGTTAGAATGATTTCCGCTAGACAAAATAACATCATTGTCATCAATTTCTACAGTAGCACAAGAAGTTTTCAGGCACACACAACTTTTACTAATATATACGAGCACAGTTTTCTGATCAGTGACTGGATGAATTTTAAAGTGGCAAATGCTTTGTTCAGTGTCTAGACACACATCTTGGGCATTAATAGTATTGTTTTCGCAGATGAATCTCAGTTGTTCTCTAGTAATGCAGGATTCTAAGTTTACTGTTTGCCATTTTTCATTCACTTTTCGTGCCCACACTCTATGTTCTGAAGGGTAGAGTACTGTTTTTTCATTATTTATTCCTAATGCAATGATGGGGTGAATAATGTAAACAGTAGCATTACGTATGGTCAGTACAAAGGCAGTAGCTACATTAGAGGTAGGATCATAGGTGAAATTTACCGTAGTCTACTAGGATTGAAACTTCTTTTCAAAATCAATCGCATTATCTCAGACAATTTTCGAATTTCAGCTGGAAAATTACCTTTACCCCCTTCCCGTATGATCAGGGCTGCTGTTGCTTGCATCTATAACTGTGCTTGTATACAACTGAAAGCTAAAGACACATCTTGAACTGCACTAAGTGCTTCTATTATTAACTTGTGGTCTTGGTCTCTTGCTTTTTCCCACTTTGGCAGTACTTTTGAAATCTGCCACTGGCTAGTTCTTAATGCTAATAGGGATGACTGTAAAGGTTGTTTCAATTTTGTTAGGCCACTTGCTGCAGCAGACAGCTTATTCATCAGTATTTTTGAATCAATTCTATTTAGGACTCTTAATCTTGTCTCTAGTATCTCAGTTAGATCTTTTCTTACTCTGCTCTTGAGGTATACCTGTTTTTGTAACCATGTTGTCTATTTCTCAAAGGATGTTCTTAGGAAGGAGGAGCAGGCTGGTTGTATTTTTGAGATGTTAATTTGCATTAGCAACTCAACATGTTTGAGAGACTATTCTGGATTGAACAGCAGTTGTTGTTCACTCACATTTCTCACTACATAGGGGCCTATTTCATTCACTTCAGGTTCAAGTTTGGGTTGAGTCTGAGCTATTTGAGTATGGGTTGTATAAGGTCTTGCTGTTGTGAAAAGTGCAGTGTCTATTTTAAACTTAAATGAGAGTCCAGTAGCATCTCGAGCTCAAAGGCAAGTCACTTCTACAGGCTGTATCAGGGTGAAATTACACTAACAGTCTGATTTACTTAGGCTATCACAAACTTTTTGGTGCTTGTATATGGAAGAGGTTGAGACACGAATTGCATCTGGTCTCTCATAAGCTGTCTCATTGATCATTTGGCATGCTACCTTGATTTCTTCTCTCCTGATTTCTTGAAGTGTCCTTAGTTCTTGTTCTTGCTACTCTTGCTCTTCATATACTTGATCTCCATGAATTACTACAGTGGACAGGTTTAAGTCTTTTATCTCAGAAAATTTTTCCATGGATCTAGTATACTGATTAAAAGCCTGAGACCAAGGCTATTCAGCATTGCTTCAAGTAAAGGTACTCTCTAATTTTAAGACTTCAGTTATAAATATATACAAAACAATTCTGCAAGTGAAAGTATGAACTACTCTCGACTGCAATATACTCATTTTTGCCCATGTAAGCTTTAGTCTCAGTTCATTATCTCTTGATGTCACTCTCTAAGGGGGCTTTTGGGGCTTTCTTCACAAGAGAGTGATGGATCTAGGCATTCTGCTCCTTGATCTTGATTGCGGTGAAGGTGGTGAGAAGCACCTGGAACGGTCCCTCCCACTGTGGTTCTAAAGTCTTCTCTGTAACAGACTTAACATATACATAATTTCTAGGTTGTATGTTATGTACTGGCCCATCTAGCTTTCTGCTCTGAGCTCTAGCTACGTGTTTCTCAATTTTTTTGAGCTGTTTGCTTAAAGCTACCATGTAGGTAGCTAGTGTTACTTCTCTAATGTGGGTGGATATTTATTTTTGTATTCTATATGGTCTTTTATAAAGCATTTCAAAAGGACTCAGCTTTTCTTTAGCCCGAGGTTTAGTTCGGATTTGCAATAGTGCCAGTGGAAGAGCTTGGGGCTAGGGTAGATTAACTTCTTGCCCAAGTCTCACAATCTGCTGCTTAATCAAATGATTCATTTTCTCTACTTGGCCACTTGATTGGGGGCCGTATGGAGTGTGAAGTTCCTAATCTATGCCTAGGTGGCTACTAATCTGTTGCACTATTTTGGAAATGAAATGTGATCTTCTATCCGAGGATATTGTGGCTGGAGCTCTAAAGCGTGGTATTATTTCTTGTAATAACACTTTGGTCACTTCTCGAGCTTTGACAGTTCTGGTGGGGAATGCTTCTGGTTACTTTGAAAATGTATCTGTCAATACCAATAAATACCAATACCCCCCTTTCCTTGGGAGTTCTGAAAAGTCAATTTGCCACTGCTGTCTAGGCTCATGGCCTCTCTCAATCTGACCAAGTTTCGTTTGGGAGCATTTTTGGGGTTAGTCTGGCAGCAAAGATCACACTGTCGGGTCACTTGAGTAATAGTGGCATATAAATCCTTAGCAACTATTCTTTTAATCAAGTAGGTGTATAGGGCATCTATTCCTCAGTGTGCTTTCTGGTGCTCTTCTTTTACTAGTGACCACAATAAATGGGAAGGGATTACTAGTTTCTTTTCAATGGTAGCCTACTTTTCTTGGTTACATGTCTCTTTTTGATGTTCAATTAATTTTCTATCTCTCTTACTATATTCTGGCTTACCTTCAAGGGAAATTTGTCTATCTGGAATTAGGGCTCTTTCAATAGTTACTTCACTTTTTGCTGCTTCTTTTGCCTCTCTATCTGCCAGCTTATTTCTTTCTTCCAATTCAGAGCTCACTTTTTGGTGTGCCTTGATATGCATAATTGCTACCTTTTCAGGCAGTTGAATTGCTTCTAACAGCTGGATTATTTCTTGTGCATGTTTGATGTTCTTTCCCTGTGAGGTTAGAAGTCCTTTCTCTTTCCAGATGGCTCTATGTGCATGCACGACTCCGAATGCATACTTCGAGTCTGTGTAGATGTTTATCTTCTTTCTTTTTGCTATTTCTAAGGCACGGGTCAGGGCAATTATCTCGGCCTTCTATGCAGAGGTACCTGTTGGTAAGGGTCTGGATTCCATTACTTCTCTGCAGGTGGTCACTGCATACCCAGCATGTCGCTTTCTATTGGCAACGTAGCTACTCCTGTCAGTGAACCAGGTCTCTGCATCGTCCAAAGGAGAGTCCTTTAAGTCTGGGCGGCTGGAGTAGATAGCTTCAATGGTCTCCAGGCAATCGTGGTGCACTGCTTCTCTTTGATTTCTACTGAGAAAGGAAGCTGGGTTGACAATATTAGTTACTACTCTTTCTACATCATCTTGCTCTACCATGACGGCTTGGTATTTCAGGAACTTCTGTGGTGAAAGCCAATGGCCCCCCTTTACTTCCAGTACTGTGGACACTGTATGGGACACTAGCACAGTCATTTTTTGTCTCAGGGTAAACTTGTGTGCTTCTTGAATATTCAGCACGACTGCTGCTACAGTTCTGAGGCAACCTGGCCATCCTTTGGCTGTTGCATCTAGTTGTTTGGAGAAGTAAGCAACTGCCCTCCGGTATGGACCCAAGTCTTGGGCCAGTATTCCCAAGGCAATTCTCTGTTTTTCATGGGAAAATAGAAAGAATGGTTTACTTACATCTGGAAGTCTCAGGGCTGGAGCTGACATGAGGGCACTCTTTAGCTGGTGAAAGGCTCGTGTGGCTTCTTTCGTCTACAGGAGATCTTTGTTTCTATTGGCAATAAGAGCATAGAGGGGTTTGACGAGCAGTCCATAATTATAAACCCACAGCCGGCACCACCCTGCCATGCTCAAGAAGGTTCGGAGTTCTTTTATTGTCTGGGGTTTTGGGGTTTGGCATATGGCTTCTTTGCGAGCCTGCCCTAAAGTCCATTGCCCAACACTCACTTCAAACTCCAGGTAGATTACTTTCTGGTTTACTACTTGTGCCTTTTTCTTTGATACTCTTTATTTTTGGAGTCTTAGGAAATTCAAAAGGCTTACCGTCTAGGCCACACATGCTTCTCTCGTCTGAGTGGCTACTAGAAGGTCATCTACATATTGCAACAGCTTTCTTTCTTCTTGTGGAGCTTCTCAGGACTCTAGATCTTTTGCAAGTTGCTCCCCAAACAGAGTTGGGGAGCATTTGAAGCCTTGAGGGAGAACGGTCTATGTGAGCTGAGTTTTGCGCCCACTTTTAGGGCTTTCTCATTCAAATGCAAAAATTTTCTGGTTGGCTTTGTGGATAGGGAGGCAAAAGAAGGCATCTTTTAAGTCTAAAACGGTAAACTAGGTTAGCTCAGGTGTTAGACGAGTTAATAAAGTGTATGGATTGGCTACTACTGGATGCAAATCTTCTGTTATTTTATTGACAGCCTTCAAATCTTGTACTATCCGGTATGACCCATCAGATTTTTGAACAGGTAAAATGGGAGTGTTGAAATCAGATTGGCATTCTTTTAGTAACTCTAATAGCAGAAAATTTTCAATTACTGGGCTGATTCTTCCTCTGTCTTCTTTCTTTAGGGGGTACTGCTTAATTCTCACTGGTTTTGTCTCTTCTTTGAGCTTAATTACTATGGGGGGGAGCATTTTTTGCTCTCCCTGGTACATCGGAGGCTCATACTCCGGGAAATACTTGACTTAGTATCTCTTCATTAATTTCTTCTTCAATTTCAATAGCTGTTAAGGTTAAACTTAATACTTCTATGTACTTTTGATCATTTACCTCTAGAGTAACTTCTCCATTTTTGAAGGTAATGGTTGCTTGTAACTGCTCTAATAAACCTCTGCTTAAAAGTGTCTTTGGTGAATTAGGCATGTACAAAAATTTATGAATACTCCATTGTTTTCTTAATTTATACTTCAAAGGTTTGCAAAAATATGCTCTTTCAGACTGGCTAGTTGCCCCCTGCACTACAATATAATCATTTTCCACAGGTACTAGAGCTCTATTTAAAACTGAATATGTGGTCCCTGGATCAACTAAAAACTCTACTCTTTTCCCTTCTTCCCCCAGCTTCATTGTTATAACTAGTGGATCTGCTGGGGCAGAATCTCTCGGTCCTCCTCAGCTGTTTTGTACGTGTGTGTCACCGACATGTTTTATGAAAAATCCTTTCCTTAGGATTTTTCCCCTCCTGAGAACTGAGAGGCCTCAGGAACAAACTGTAAACAATTCTTATCTGCTGCTGTGGAATGCAACGGGGAGGTCTGTGATTGGCCCCATCAAGCTGTTTCCAATTAAGAGCCAATGACAGTTCACCTGTCCAGCCGGTCTCGGTCTGAGAAGACCTTTGTTTTCTCATTCCTATTCTATTCTTAGCTTAGCCATGTAGTGAAATCCTTCTCTCTATTCTTTTAGTATAGTTTTTATATATTATCTATCATATAATAATAAATCAAGCCTTCTGATACATGGAGTCAGCTTTCTCGTCTCTTCCCTCATTCTGGAACCCCTGTGAACGAGGTAACACGTGTGCAGCTACTTGTTGGTCTCTTCGTCTCTGTTCTGGGCATTGATTTTTCCAGTGCCCAGTTCTTTTACAGATTGCACACTGGTTTCTGCTCAGCTGAGGAGGTCTTTGTCTGGGTGGTCCCTGGTTATGTTTTTTTTGCTTTTCTTCTTGTACCACTGCCACCAACTTTTTCATTCTTTGTCTATATCTTTCTTCTCGGTTACTAAATACCTTCCAGGCTTCTTCTAGCCAGACTTCGAGATTTCTCTCTTCTGGTCCCCGGATTTTCTGAAGTTTACGTCTAATATCTCCAGCAGACTGCTCTAAAAATGAATTAACTAGTTGGTTCATCTCTATTTCAGACCCTGGATCTAATGATGTATGACGACGCATAGCATGTCTTAAGCGCTCTAAAAATTCTGATGGAGTCTTAGAGAGTCTCTGCTTAAGGGAATATAAGGCAAACCAATTTATGGTTTTTGGAATAGCCCTTTCTACCCCTGTTGCTATCTATTCTTGATAATCTGTTAATTTTTTTACCTCTGCTGATACATTAGGATCTCATTCTGGGTCTTGGAGGGGGAAATACTCTTTTACATCTAACTGCTTGCTCTTGCAGTAATCTTCTGCCAAAGTCTCTGCTGTTTTTAAGATCAGCTGTTTTTCTGTTTCAGTGAAAGCATCTAGTAGTAACTGGATGTCAGCCCAGTCTGGGTTGTGTTGCTTGATAACATATTGTAGACGTTTGGCAGTAAGTATCGGATCGACACGATAATTCTTAGCAATCTTTTTTTATGCCTCTAAATCAAGAGTGGTAAATGGCACTTTAATCATTAACCTCCCTCCTTCTGGTCCCACTGCCTCTCGCAGAGGGGCTTGTAACACTGCTTGCCTCTTCGTTCTAGATGCAACTGGACTGTCTGGGGGGGCAGATTCTAGTGGATGTGCCTTCTCAGCTTGAGTCCTCCTCCTTTTTGGGGAAGTCCTCTTCCCTTTCATCCTCATCTTCAACTTCCCTCCTTCTAGGAGGAGCTTTCATCCACTCAAATGTATCTCGTTCTTGTTCTTCAGAATGATAAACTTTGTCTGACCTTATACACTGTTGTCTTATACTGCATGCTGAACAACAGCGTTTGATTTTTCCCCTCTTTGCCTTGTTTTCCTTTTCAAGGGCTAGGACCAGTGGGTCTGAGGGTGGTCTGATCCTACAGTCTTTTTGCCATTCTTGGTGATTTCTTAGAACAAAATCATATCAGCATATGAAACTTCATCTCATTTACTTTCTCGTCTTAAAAACAACATTAACTGCAGTAAAGTATTATAATCTAAAGTTCTAGTGGGTGGCCACTTTGCTCTATCTTCTAATCTATATAACGGCCACCAGCGCGTGCAATATTGGATTAGATCTTTTCTATTCTCAGATCCTCCCTTACTGGTAACTCCTTTCTAGTGGGCCAAGATGCCCTCTAAGGGGCTAGCCTGAGGAACTTCTTTGCTCTGGTTAGATCTCATTATCTTTTTCTCCTTGCCCTATCTCGCTTCTACCCAAACCTCCCTTCACAGTATTTCACAGTAGATTCTCAGTCTTCCTCCCACACACAAGTCCAGGTGGTGGGTATCAGATGTGACTTCCCACACACAAGCTTTAAAATCTTAGGTTCAAAATCAGCTCGATCAGGAAACTGATTTACACTCGGGGCATATGCCCCGACGCTGATTAGAACAGCAATACTAGCGCCTCTCACAAACTCCACACTGCAATAGTACCCATGCAGGGTGCCAGCCTCGCGATGCTCTAAAGGCTCTCAGGAATTGCCCGCAGAGGCAGGCTATCCCGCGTATTACAGGGAGCTCTAAATCCTCTACGGGAGGCTGTTCCCAGTCTGGACTGACTATCGCACCAGCTGAAGTCTGATAAAGCCCCTCTAAATGAACTCGTTCATCTCTTCTATCTATCTAGTAATTCACGGGATTCACAAACTCCCAGGGGTCGAGTCTAAACCACTGGGGCAGAGGAACACCTTGAGTTCGTCTCACCAGGGTAAAGGCTTGCACAATCTACAATCCACACCACAATTCACCACCTTTACTAAATGAACGATGAACGTCCTCACTCGTGCTTCTCTACTATTTGCTCTACTTCTCCGCCAGACGCTCCCTGCCTCACAGCCTGCCCTGGCCGGTGCCTCAGGGCTCACTCGGCTCCTTCAGTCGCGGGTGAAAACCCCCCCCGCACTGTAGATATACTCTCTTTGTACACCATGCACTCACACAATTACAAACAGACACAATGCATGAACTACACAGCTATACAGTGTCCGGACACCACACACACGCACAAGTTCACTCGAACCCACCCCCAGGGTTGCTAGCGGCCGCTCTATTGGACAGTGAACTCTTGCCTCTCAGTTGCTCTATCGACTGGTCTGCCTGCAGGCACAGGTTGAGCTCTCAGACGTCTCTGAGTGACTTATTCAGCCTTCCTATCCCCCGGGGGCCCTCTTAATACATACCGAATCTTCTGCACACCAGCAGAGCAGGTCCTTGTCTGTCCTCGCAGAAGGCGAAGCGAGACAGCGGGAGCTCCTCCGGGAAGATCCCGGGGCGTGCCTAGGAGGTCCCTCTATCCCTCCTGCCCTGCAGGGACAGAGACGGAACCTCCTGCCTGGCTCGCCAAAATATTTTGTGGAGAAAATCAAAAACTCCACAACTTTGTAAAAGTTGTAAAGCCAGTATGTTTATTGCAGCGCTGAACGCATGCGGGGATTACTCCCCTTAAAAGGCAT
>NC_066342.1:1897213-1991273 GCF_022539315.1 Serinus canaria | reverse complement strand
AACCAAATAATTTATATTTATACATAAGAGTGTTAATTTTACATTTTTTTGATGTACCACAACTGCTGCTGATTTAGGTGAGAAAAAAAATCACACATACTTTCTATCCTTATTGTGAAGGTTTTCTGTTACTGGACTTCAGCTTTCTCATACAAGGTTATAGTATTAGGTTCCAATTACATTAAACTATTACTGATATTATCATTATGATATTATTTTATAACACCCTCAACTCTCTTTCCTAAATATAATATTCTACATGGCAATGACCTCAGAGTATTTTAATATTAACATCTCTTTCGGAGAACTGACATTAATAACAGAATAAATGTAAGTTATTTGAAAAAAATATCTCTTAAAAATTCTGATTTTAAAAAACAAATGTAAGGCACTTTGCATAGAGTTTATTTTGGAATTAAAATGATCCTGATCAGACCATACAGGTTCTTTACAAAGGGCCAAATGCTGCTACTATTCAAGTCCAAAGATACACTGACCAAACTTTGACCCAAAGCATGAAATATTTTTCCCCCAAACACCTCTTAGATTTTAAACAAGACAAAATATTGATAATTTCTCATAGTCATTAATTTATAAATTTCATTTTGATTTAGTTTCTATTTTCTCCATACTGATACACAAACTGGAAGTGGAAAGGCTAAACAGAAGGCAGTTCCTTACCAAAATCTTATATATGGGCAGTTTCCTTAGTTTTTCTGTATCAGAGGAGGCTGGTGATCCTGCTCAGTGCTGTGCCCTTACTCACATGGTTTTCAGCATCATCAAAGCCATAATAGTCTACAAAACATTAAGCAACTGAAGATAACCTGTGTTCTTATCACATTGCACTTTAGCATAGATATTTAAATAATCATTATTTAGGATAAGTGAATAAATATCAGTTAATCATTACCTTCCAATGTTAGGAATGTTATCTCAGCTTTTTTGTAACAGATCAAGGAAGTGAAAATTATGTTCTCACATCAGGCCACCTACACCTGGCGGAACAAGCTCGATGTTGCCCTGAACTCTCTGCATCCTGTGATTATGTCTACATTACACGTGCGTTTGCCATTCTACTATAAATTATTTTACAAATACCTCTAGTTAGGTGTAGCCCAGATTAAAAAAAAAATAAAACAATAACATTACAAACAAACCATAATTTTCAAAATACTGCTTCCTGGAAGATGCTGTATATCTGCTATTGATGCAGCAACTAACCAACAGCATTTCCATTGTATCAAATATTGCTTCAGAGGTAATTAAAGAAAAAAATCTAGCATGAAAAAATTAATCCTTATTAATCCCCTAGGAAAGGGCAACTCTGAGATCTGTTGGAACCACTGGTGTTTACCTATGAAAGAAAAAACTTAGCAAGTCCTTGATACTGGGGAGGCAACATTAGTTGTTAGGGTGCATTTTAAAAATGCAGCTTTACCCTGACTGTTGATAGAACATTGAACTAGAAAAGGCAATAGCAGGCAGCTGGAACTGAGGAATGTCCCTGTCTGACCAGGTGCCCTTGTATTGTACTTGCCCTTGCTCCTCATCTTCCTTGTCCTCCATGCAGGCAAAAAGGAAAGTGGTAATGTACCATACTGAGGTAGATTTAGCTACATCTTAAAAAATTGAAATGTTAAGATGGTATCATTTCCTGCGGACAGCATAATTTCTCTCTAATCCTTCCAACAAGTTGAAATGACAATGCATGATGTGATTACATGGCTTTAGTAAGTACTTAAGACTCATAATTTTTTGTAAACTAGCTTTTGTCAACTTCTTTCTACCTAGAGGGAAAAGCAGAGCCTTCTGAGAACACGTTGGTCAGGAGGTAACTCCACTGCACAGAAGGCTTTCCTGACGTGCAAGGAAGGAAGGGAGGCAGGGAGCAGCTCCCAGTATGACTGTCACCACCACCCTTACTGCCACATTGTGAGAATGTAAACTTGCACAAAGGCATGCTAGAGCCATTATTGGCTGCCAGTGTCTACCTTGACATGCAGTCCTTATGAATCAAGAGTTTAAAGAAACTGAAAGAATTAAAGTTTAGCTAGATTTAGTTAGGAGGGATAGAAACAATTAGGAGTATAGCAAGCAGAGTAGAAATAAGGGATAGTTAATTATTAGCAGATGGAATAGTTAAGGCTAAGCTATAAATCATGTACTTTTCTTTACTGTGTTTAAAGAAGCAGGATGGGATGTGGATCTAATTGTGAAAAGAAGAGGACTGTGGCCTGCACCTGGGCCCTGAAACTTGAGCTATAGCTAAGGGGTTGGAAAGCCTGCCAACAGGCCATAAGTAAAGAGGTCAAATTGAGGAAGACATCTTTGCCTTCATCAGAAGGAGACTACTCCCTATTTTAAAACCCACCGACCCATTTAAAGTGAAAGACTGCGCAAGCGTGAAGGAACTTTGGACTCAATTAAAATACATTATAATATGAAGTAGGAGTAGGCAGGGCTAGGTAATGAATACGTATTAGGCATTTCAGGAATTATATGAATATGTAAGACTTTTTCAGATAAATAGAGAGCCGGAGCCTGTGATTCTTTGCACATGACTTTAGAAATTATTCTGCTTGTGCCCAGTGCTGTAATAAACATACCACTTTCTAACTTTAACTAGTCAGGGAGTTCTATACCGCACTTCACTCACAGCCAGGCAGCAGGGTGTGCCAGGCAAGGGGGCAGGAGGCAACCTTCAGGCCAGGGACAGCTCACCTGGAGAGTTTTCACTTTATTCACAAAGGAACTTTTAGGCATGCAAATAAAAGCCCTTGAGATAATGACAAACCAGTATTTTTGTGACTGGGTTTTTGGGGTCTGTCCAACCCCAGCTGCCGTAAGTGTCCCAGATAGCACTGTCCCACTTAGCACAACCTGTCCAGGTTTCCCAGGCAGGCTCCCAGCCACAGGTGAACCTAGCAAGCAGCTTAGCTCTTTAAGTGAGATCAGCTCTTTGGTGAATTCAGCTCTTTAGCAATTTCAGCTCTTTGCTTGCTAAGTGCCTCGGCAGACACAGGGATGAGAGAGGAGAAGAGCTGTATGAGGTTCTACAGATGTGTCTTTATTGGCAGCCTCTGCCAAGGGTGACAGTGACAGCTCTTCTGCCAAACTGGGCAGAGGCAGGGATTTATATAGGGTATGTGGGTTTTGAGAAACAGTCCAATAGTAAGGGTCGAGGTGAATATGACCTATGGTCTTACAGAGAGATAACGAGGGTCAGAGGCAGAAGAGGGGTCTCTTGGTCCAGTCATCATGACGAGGCATTTCTTATCTTAGAGAACTGACTGCCCAGGAGGCCTTGCAGGCCCTGTGGCTGCTACAACTCCACTTTCCGTATTTAGTAAAAATGTGTTCCCAACAGTTCTTTGAAAGCAATGGAAAAGCCATGAGAACGTAGCTAATACAATGACAATTACAATGAAAATCCACAAAATTCCCTTAACCAAAGGTGCAACCAATCCTGTTAATCCCATTGACTGAAAAGGTCATTGACCCAGTCTGGGTTGTTTTCTACTTTTAAGTCCTTCACAAGTTCCTTCAGTTTCTGGATGTTTGTGTTGATGGATTGTGAGCGTGAGGAGAGATTGAAGCAGCACATCCCTTCGAAGTCTTGGCAGCCGTGTCCATGGGCAAGCAGTAGGAAATCAATTGCTGCTCTATTTTGAAGTGATGCATGTCTTGTGGTTTTCCCATCCTCTAAAAGATCGCTCAGGGCAGCAGATGTAGCGTTGGCTTGCTTACTAAGCCAGCACCCTAGGTGATTTATCTCACCAAGAGCTTTAGCTGCAGCTACCCATGGTAGGAATAGGGAGACAGCAACCCCTTTTGATTTATTCCAATTGTATAATTGGGGATTGCAATTTTCATCAAATTCCATGTAGGATCTTTTGTGGCATTTTAATTTGCTTTCTTTTTTCCAATTATGTAACAAGGTGATATTTGGCATGAGGGTAGAAAGTTTGCCAAGGCTACAGGGACCTCCCTGGAGCCATGAATAGATCCCAGCCCATACTCGGTCACCACAGTTGAGAAACGTTCCCTTGGGTAATACTTTGGGGTGGATAGAGGATACAGAGATCACGTGAGTGGTGTAATTACACCATTCTGGATAGTTATAGACTTTGTTAATGGGTGATATGTCTTTTCAGTATGTGTTTTTGTCTGGTCAATTTCTGGCCATTATTTTTTTGGACGTCTAAAGTAAATTTTGACACAGTATATGGCCTTGGAGGACCCCAACAGGTCCAATTCTTGGGGTTCCTCTAGAACATTGGGCAACATTTTTGTCCACTTGTCCCAAGCATCTACCAGGTTGGGTCTCTTACCTGTGGTGCGGAGAAGCTCTGAGTTATACACGGGACAGTCATCTGCTATGAATGGAATCCCTACTAGGCATGTGGAAAGTGGGTTATCAGTGCTTCCCATGGATAAGCACATGTTTTAATGTCCTTGCTAAGGTTACCCAAACATTATGGCTAGGCTGTGGGCCTATCCAGCCGATGGCATACGGTACGGTGAGGAGCATCATGGCAGCAGTGAAGACAGCACCAAAGGAGATAATGTTCATCTTTGGACAGGTATGGGGCTTCTGATAGGGAATATAAGCAAAATTTGTTATCTTTATGGTGGGAGGGTAGGGTTAGGGTTTTCTCCCTTGTTCCTTTCCTCTGTTTCTCCTCCCCCCCCCCCGTTTTTTTTTTTCCCTATAAGCTAAGGATGGGGGAGTGGGTATAAGGTTAGGGGTTTTTGGTAAGAGATGAGAAAGGGGAATAACAGGGGTTTTTAGGGTAAAAAGGGGTAATAACATGTAATTCAGAGAACAATTTGTGTTCAGGCTGTGCCTGGCTTATGGTTTTACTGATGCAGCAGAATGTTGTTCTGCTTTCTGTTTTGTCTGCTTTCGCGTGATGGGACAGTCTTTTCTTTGGTATGTGGGCATTTGGCAACGCCTTCGTCTCCAGGCAGAATGGGTCTGGTTTTGAGGAGGTCTTGTATTTGACTCAGGGGAATTCTTGTCAGTGTTTGTGGGTGCAGTGTTTTCAGTGCCTAGGTATGGTTTTATGTTTTTTCCTGGGTACCATCTTGGGCCAGATGGCAGTAGAACACATGCATAACCTATTCCCCAAGTAATCAACTGGAAAGGCCCAGAAATTTGATGTGTTTCTGGGTCCTTCACTGGTACAGGTGGTTTCTCAGTGAGCTTTGCTTGGGTGGTATTTGTGAAGTGGCTAAGTATTGGGGGGGGTCAAACCCCGATGTTGTACAATTTAGGAAGTTGATGATGTAGAGAGCCTTGGAGAGTCTTTCAACTGGAGATATGATTCTTGTTTCTCTTTGCTGCTGATTGAGGACTCTTTTGAGGGTTTGATGTGTCCTTTCCATGATGGATTGTCCTGTGGGGTTTGCAGGTATGCCTGTCTTGTGTGCTATTCCCCATTCACCGAAGAACTCTTTTGACCTACGAGATGTATAGGCAGGTCCATTATCTGTTTTAATATTTTTTGGTACTCCCAGGGTAGCAAAGGCAAGGAGTAAATGCTTAATGCTGTGCCGTGTAGTTTCTCCTGGATGAGCTGGTGCAAATATTGCTCCAGAAAATGTATCAACTTATATGTGCACAAATTTAGACTTTCCAAAAGGTGGGAAGTGAGTTACGTCTGTCTGCCACAGCTGGCAGCTGCTCAGGCCTTGGGGATTGACTCCAGTACCCATAGACAGTATCTGGTAATTTTGGCAGTTTGGGCATGTGGTGACAATAGCTTTTGCTTGATCTTTTGAGAGCTTGAACAGTCTGATAAGGGCGGGTACATTTTGATGATGAAATGTGTGTGACAACTTTGCCTGGGCAAAGATGTCAGGGACATTAGCAGTCTCTATTGCCATGGCCAATGCGTCTGCTTTCCTGTTCCCTTCTGAGATGATACCTGGGAGGTCAGTGTGGGATCTCACATGCATTATATGGTAAAGTTGCTTTCTGTGGGACATTAAGCATGTTAATGCAGAAATCAATTGGTGCAACTTTGGATTGGAAACCTCTTTGAGAAGAGCATGTTCTGCTCTCATAGTTATACCAGCAACATAAGCTGAATCTGAGACCAGATTAAAGGGTTCGTCTTTGAATTTCTCAAAGGTTCTGACAACAGCTGCTAACTCCGCAATCTGTGGAGATCCCTCCACTATCTGGACGTCAGATTCCCCTTTTTGGGTCTTAGGGTCCTTTCAGGTCATTACAGACTTATGGGATGACCCTGAGCCATCTGTAAAGATGGTTAGAGCTTTGAGAGGTGTTCTACTTTGGACTTTTTTTTTGGGGGTCAGATGAAAGGCTGCATTAAAAAGTTTATGTTTTGGTGTATGGATGGAAATTTGGCCTGTGTAGCTATCTAGGGCAAACTGGAGATTTTCATTGGTCTGAAGCAAATGCTCCAGGTCCCCAGTGGTCAGTGGCAAGTATATGCATGTGAACTCACACCCTGCAAGATAGTGGAGGCGAGTTCTAGCCTTTTTTATTAGATGTGCCATGATTTCTTGGAAGGTGGTAATTGTTTTTGAAGGTTGGTTGTTTGTAACAATCCATTCAAGTATCAATAAAGGGTCTCAAAGTTGAGGATCCCATTGGAAAATCAGTCTGTAGAACCGGGGTGCTTTTCCCAAAATGACGAACTGGAAAGGCAGACTGGGCTCAAAGCGATAGACTTGGTGTGAAGACAGGACTTCTTGGACCTTGGTGATGGCATCTCAGGCTTCTGTTGTGAGAGTGCATGGAGAGTCTAGGTCTTCGTCGCCACTGAGAAGGTTGAACAGGGGAGCAAGGTCCTCTGTTGTAATTCCTAGCAGGGAACATACCCAGTTGATGGATCCACAAAGACTATGTAAGTCTCTCAGATGGCAAGCTGCTGGAGTACAATGGTCCTTTCATGGATCTGGAATCGGACATAAGTCCATGGGTTGGTGTGCTGTATTTTGTCCTCACTCGTCTCGAATCCTGCTTTTTCCATGGTTTCGATGGTCTTTTTAACTGCTTTGTCCAAGTAAGCTTTTTCTGATGCACAGACTAGGATATCATCCATATAGTGGTAGATGATTGCACCTGGAAATAGGTTCCGAACGGGAAACAGATTGTGAGCAACGTACCACTGGCATATAGTGGGCAAGTTTTTCATGGCTTGAGGAAGATAACACCAATGATATCTTTTGAGTGGAGCCGTTCTGTTAAGAGAGGGGATGGAGAAAGCAAACCGTGGAGCGTCATGTGGGTGCAGTGGAATGCTGAAGAAAGTCTTTAATATCTATGATGGCAAGTGTCCAGTCTATAGGCAGCATTGATGGCGAGGGCAGGCAAGGCTGGAGGGGGCCCATGTCCTCCATGACCTCAGTGATTTTGCAAGGTTTGTAGAGGAGCCTCCACCTGTTCGTTCCAGGCTTTTGCAGTACGAAGACTGGAGAGTTCCAAGGGCTGGTGGTCTCGATGATGTGGCCTTTGGCAAGCTCTTCTTCCACGAGGGCTTGTAGACCACACTTGATGGTAGGCTTACTTGGACCCACAACTCATGCCCACGTTGCTGTAGGGTTGAGAGGAAGACGTTCCACATGATTCTCTTTGAGTAGAAAGGCTTGTGTGATCGGAGTTCCTCGTGAAAGGTAAAATGAAAAGTCTGTGCAGCACAGCTGGACAGAGATTTCTTTTTCCCGGGTGCACTGTTTGTACTTCTGGAAAAACAAAGATTTCCTCTGGGCCATGGAGAGTGTCACCTATAATTAAGATGTCAAAAGGACCACCTTTTGGCCCATGCTTTCCTGTGGGAACATGATAAACATCTTCATTACTAAAGTCAATGGACAGAGCAGTTACCAGCTGGTGCCAGGTTCCCATCTGTATCACTCCATGTGTTGGATCCTCTTCATGTGACCTGGAATCTCCTGGGATGATGCGTGGTTGGGTCTGGATGGCTTTTGATTTATTGTCTTTGCACAGGACCTCACTGTGCTCCGCTGGAAGTTTCCTGAGCGCTTCTGGTAGTGCTGCTGACTCTGGGGTTTTTGGTGGGTGTTGTGGGAGTTTCGAGTAGGTGACCTGTCTGGACAGTCCTTTATAAAATGTCCAAAGTCTCAACAGTGAAAGCCACTACTGCAAATCCACCAGGAACTCCTTCTGCAATACCCTTAGCAACTGCTTGGGCCACTGTGAACTTTTGCCACGTTCTTTTGTCACTTTTTGAAGTTGCATGAGCTCTTTGTTTGTGTTAGGGTCCCACGTTGTTTTAGTGGAGGCACCACCTCTTCTCCCCTTTATATAAATTACTGGGAAGGCAGAAATTCTCTGAGCCATCTCCCAATCCCCTGCCTGAGTCACTTCCATCTCGATTAAAGCCCATGGATCAATGTCCTCTGTATCAGAATTGGACTCGCTGTCACTACTGTCCTCAGACGAGGAGTGAGAGTGGTCAAGCGGTGCACTATGCTTTTTCTGGCATGTTGGATGCAGGGGTGTAGGAGACTGAAGAGGGCGTGGGGGGGCACATGGCAGAACTTGGCTAGAGGGAGGCAGCAGTGGAGCAGCAATGGCAGCATTATGGATGGCGCAGCCTGTGCAGGACTGAGGCTTGTGGAGAAGTGGAGTGCCACTGTGGGGGGTCTCGGAGGTGCTATTCGGGGGGCCCTAAGGGTGGGTGGTTGCAAAGCCTGGCGATGCAGGCATGGAGAAGTGGGGGAGAGGAGGCGGTGTGATTGGCAGGGGCTACCGGTGCCACAGCGGGCACCATGGGGTGTGCGGAGAGGTTTCTCAGAGCTGCTGCGGGCAAGCAGGCAGGGAGAAAACTACCTTCTGAAGCAGGAATGGTAGCAGGGGTGGGGACACCCGCATCGAGGGTGAGAGGCTTGGTGGCAGGGGTATGGGGGGGGGCAGTGGGCTGCACGGCGAGGTTGGAGTGAGGAGGGGTGAACGCGATAGAAACCGGCGCAGTTACAATCTAAGGTAGTATGGGGGGAGGGTGGAAGCAGCTGCTGTGAGTTGCCTAATCGGTGGAGCATACCCCCTGCTGACTGAGTCCGGGGGCGGGGGGAGCCGAAGGATAGGCGGGCCCCATGGACCCTGCGGGCATGGAGAGGGTGGGTGGGTGCAACGTGAATTCCGTGTTCCCTGTCCCCAAGGGGGGCCGAGGGCGGAGCGGGCCCACAGCTGGTGTTTAGCAGGGGAGACAGGATAAGGGAGCCAGCAGTAGGACGTGGAGAGAGGGAGAAGGGTAGGATTCAGAGACCAGTTGTTCTGAGAGAGGAGCAAAGTCATCTGCCTTATTAGCATTTGAAGAGAGGGTCTCTGGTGGAAGAGATAAGATCAGAATGCCCTCAGCAGGGGAAGGTTGCAAAGAAATTGAGCTCTTTATATTTTTTTTCTCCCATGGCTTTGGTTATAGAATGAAAAAGAGGTAAAAACCAAGTAACAGAAAAATCTTCATTAGTTTGCAAAGTATATATTCGTGTCCCTACTGTGTCCCAAAAAGAATCTAGAGCGATAGTGTGTGTGTTAGTTTCTGGAAACTGGGAAATAATCCATTTTATAAATTTTTTCAAGTTAGTTTTTGAGAGATTGCCTTTAGAGAAAGAAAAGTTGTTAGCGGATAGGATTTCTAGGATTTGTAAACATAAGTCTCTCGTTCTGGGATTGTTTTAATTTACTAGGTTTCGATCCTGTAGTATATGATAGAGATAATTCATGCTATATAAATGTATAAAAATTATAAGATCCAACTATGCCTCTGACCCCCATGGCCAGAAGCAGAGCCTTGTTTCTATTCAAAGAGTTCCCGCGTTCAGATAAAATTAAGTCTGTTAACGAATGAATGAGCCCTTCTCGGGCAATGAGTAGCCATTTCCCAGGAATGTCCGAAACAGTCACCAGCTGAACCTGGAAGAGATTACATTGAAGCTGGCGACATTCTGGTTACAAGTGAACGAAGACTATTTCAAGAAGCTCAGACAGCCATCCAAACCTATGGACTAACTTTTGTATGAGTCTGAATCTGTATAGGCCCCGTTATACATATGAAGGGACATACAAAAATCTTACGTCATTTCTGCTTCAGGCAGAATAAACTGTATATAAACTGGCTACCTGAAGCAGTCGGGTCCCACTGATCCAGGTTCACCCAGCGTCAAAGTCCGGGGTTGACGCTGTCTTGGCTGTGGTGGTTTTATGATATTCTATCTGGTTGTTGATCTAATACATTTATAAAAATTTTTTTTATAAATTTGGCTGCCGATTTGATCATTTACAACAATCCCATTCTGGTGATGTTCCCTTTGCACCTCCAGCAGTAAAAAGAGAACAAAAAGAAAAAAAAAAAAAACAAAAAGACCCAAAGTAAAAGCGCGCAAAAAATCGGCTGTCTTAAAACTTACACTTCTTCAGCTGAATGGGGGTCAAAATAAAACTGCTGGTGGGTGGTCTGCCATTGTCCGACTCCTCGGGACCTGGTCCCAGATGTCGGTATGGAGGGTCGTGGGATGCCTCTTCAGATAGCTTCTTCTACAATGGAGAACTTATCTTCAGAAGGTCGTAGTGAACCGAGGCAGTGAAAATTCAAGAACAATGCTGCTCTCTGCTGAGCTAGGGTGCAAGCATGCAGTTTGATGCACCTTGTATTACAGCTGGGTTTTTGGGGTCTGTCCGACCTCGGCTGCTGTGTCCCAGATAGCACTGTCCCACTTAGCACAACCTGTCCAGGTTTCCCAGGCAGGCTCCCAGCCACAGGTGAACCTAGCAAGCAGCTTAGCTCTTTAAGTGAGATCAGCTCTTTGGTGAATTCAGCTCTTTAGCAATTTCAGCTCTTTGCTTGCTAAGTGCCTCGGCAGACACAGGGATGAGAGAGGAGAAGAGCTGTATGAGGTTCTACAGATGTGTCTTTATTGGCAGCCTCTGCCAAGGGTGACAGTGACAGCTCTTCTGCCAAACTGGGCAGAGGCAGGGATTTATATAGGGTATGTGGGTTTTGAGAAACAGTCCAATAGTAAGGGTTGAGGTGAATATGACCTATGGTCTTACAGAGAGATAACGAGGGTCAGAGGCAGAAGAGGGGTCTCTTGGTCCAGTCATCATGACGAGGCATTTCTTATCTCAGACAACTGACTGCCCGGGAGGCCTTGCAGGCCCTGTGGCTGCTACACAGTATAATGATAACTCAATTACTTTGCAATACCTGCTGGGAGGGGACTCTGATTTTATAGCTTGTGTGAGCCTGTGGACACAAATGACTGCTTCTTAGTAAAGAAACTTCTGATTAATAATAATCACTAGCAACCATTAATAGCTGTAATTAATAATCCACACTTTGTAGCCCAGCAGATAGAAGAATCTAAATTATTAATTGCAAGTGTCTATAACTACATATAAGTATGTATAATTATACAAGCTAAATACATATGCATGTAACTATATATAAGACTATAGGGGAGAAAAAGGTAGGCAGACAAATGGGTGGGAGGGGGGATGATCCCCAGCACGACTAACCTGGCCTAGCAGCATTCTCCCCCGCAGGGAGAGTCCTGCTGCAGTTGCTGGTCTCCGAGGAAATGCTAATCAGCACCCTAGTTGCAGGAAGCACTCAATGCTCCACTGGTAGAGAATGGCTCCACTGCCATCTCAGCATAGCAGCGGCTTTCAGTAGTGGGAGGTCATGGGGGTTAGGTCTTGCAGGGGTGCATCCTGCAAGTCCCTTGCTTCAGGCTGAGACCAGGGCAGCAAGCAGCTTCTAACACCAAGGTTTCTGCTCATCTTTGGTTTAATTCAGTTTAATTCAGTTGAAAAAGCTGTTAAAGGGTGATGTGTCCCTTCTCTGGGAAGCCAGGAGCCTGGGTAACCCTCAAGCTTGCTAAGGATGGCCGGGACCCACACTGGGTGAGCTCAGGTAGGAGGCCAGCAGCCACAGGCCCCTGTCAGCTCTGCCTGCAGCTTCCTCATTTTCTAGAAGGGAATTGTCATGCATGGACCCTACAGGGCCAAAGCACAGAGCCTTTCCTTCATTGAGGTCGGTCCCAAAGAATTTTTCTTCTCCCCTGACCTATATGTTTGTTCACTGTAGACAGCCAGAGCTCCTTCCTTGGCAAGCTACACTTTGTTCATAGATTTCCCCAGCTAATACTGTCAGATATGACACAAGATCAAGACCCATATCTATGAAGACTAATGATAGCTATTTCACTGACCTATTTTCCATCTTATAGAAAAGCAAATCACACTGTCTTCAACATGTATGGGTATGCGCAGCCATTATTCCAATCTTTTAATGGTAGTTCTAAGAACAAGGACTGCAAAAATTTGGCTCATTAATAGCTTAGTCTTAACCATATTGAATTAGGGGAGTAATTGCATTGCCTTTAATGACAGACTGGACACCCCACTCCCCCTCTTTTCTCCTAATATATTTATGTATATGAATTAATAACGCTGGTATGAGACTCAGTCCTGCTCCCAGCAAAGCTAACAGCAATTTCATCCAGATAAGACTCTGGACCTTGCAGGTAATCTTCACACCTGCTTTACACCACACACTATAAATCTATAGGTCTATATATACATGTACATATGCACATAGCTAAATACATGCAAGAAGTTCAAGAATAAAGAAATAGGTTATTGTTAGTAGACAACTACAAATCCAAAGAGCTCCTGTTTCCGTCTTCTTTCCCATTCCCTCAAGAGAAGTCCATAAAAATGTATTCATTTTTATCTCATGCCTTATTGGTTTTGCACAGCCTTGTTTTTGGTAGCAGGGGGGCCACAAAGATGGCTCCTGTGAAAAGCTGCTGGAAGCTTCCACCATGTCCATCAGAGCCAATCCCAGATGGCTCTGAAGATGGACATGCTGCTGGCCAAAACTGGGCCAATGAGAGAGGTTGGTAATGCCTCTGTGATGACATATTTAAGAAGACAGTCAAAACAAAAGTGGGGAACAGTTTTTGCTTCTAGTCAGAGAAGAGGAGGTTAGAATATGTGAGGGAAACAACATGGAGACACCAAGGTCAGTGGAGAAGGAGGAGGAGGAGGTGCTCCAGGTACCAAAGCCGAGATTCCTCTGCAGGCTACGGCGAAGACCGTGGTGAAGACCATGGTGAAGCAGGTTGTTTCCCTGCACCCCATGTGTCCATGGGGCATGCAGAGATCCACCTGCAGCCCATGGGGGAGGTGCCCACGCCAGAGCAGGTGGATGCCTGGAGGATGCTGTGAGCCAGTGGAGGATCTGGTGTAGAGAGAGGGCCCCTGCTTCCATCCTGGAGCAGCCTGTCCTTGGAGGACTGCACCCCGTGCAAAGAGACACCCATGTCACAGCAGTTTTGGGAGGACTGTCTGCCCATGGGGGGAGTTCACGCTGCAGCAGGTGTAGTATGGCTGCTGCTCATGAGAGTGGACCCACGCTGGAGAAGTTATTGGAGAACTGTCTCCTGTGGGAGGGACCCTACAGCCTCACAGGGGAAGGACTCCTCTCCCAGAGCAGCAGCAGAAAATCTCAAACTGACGAAAACTCCCATGCCCTGTCTCCCTGCACTGTTGGTGGGAAGGAGGGAGGGACTGGGGGAAGAAAAGGTGTTTTAAGGGCTTATTTTACTTCTCATTATCCTCCTCTGATTCTGTTAGTAATAAATTCACTTTGCAACCCTAAGTTGAGCCTGTTTTGCCCTTGGAGTGTTTTCTCCTGGTCCTTATCTCACTCACAAACCCTTTGTTAAGTCTTTTCCCTCTCTACTGCCCAGCTGTAGCAGGGGACGGTGAGTGAGCAACTCTTGTGGGTGCCTGGCATTGAGCCAGTGTCAAACCATGACACATGCATTTACCATTTAGTGGGGAAATTTAATTATCAGAAGCCTGGCATTTTCTTTCCTTTAAATTAAAATAATGAAGGAGGTAAGAGCTAATTATTAGGCTCATCCCAGAGTATGCAATCTATGCAAGTGTTGTGCATTTTAAAAACCTAATTGGACTTTTTCATTGTGTCTCTGTGGGACTGCTACTTCACCATCACTTCTGGAGCTAGTCAACAGTAATGAGAAAACAACTTCTAATTCACACAGGAAAGGCCAAATCTGCCCTAAAAGACAGAACATTCAAGTTCTTTATAAAATGAAATATTCCACATATTGAAATTGAAGTATTTCCATTTCAATTGAAACAAATAATGAATTTCTTCTATATTAATGCATAATAAGGGCAACTTTAGGAAGGCAAAGATGCCCTTATGAATATGTCCATTCATACAATCTATTTCTGGACAGGCAAATATAGTTTCCCTCACTGCCAAATTTTGTACAATATTCAGCTTTTGTTACTGTCAATGCAACAGCCCCACTGGCACTATGGCTTACAGAGTTTAGCCTTTTCTTTCTACTTGCTTTAAATGAAATTTAAATGTGTGCTAGTGTCATTCTGCTCTATATACTTCAAGTCTGGATTATCCTAATTCCAATTATTGTTCTTAACTTACAATTTGTTACAAAAGATTTTAAGAAAATACAATTTTTCTAGCACTAATTTTTCACAAGCCATTCAGAGTGGTCTCTGTCAGTATTACACAATAGAACTACAAATGAAAAATGCTGCAGATATTGTTACTGCTTAGAAATTTACTAGTTAATGTGGTTGGCACAGATGTATTATTCATCAAAAGTGTAGTTGCTCATTGCTTTGCAGTTTTATGCTAAGAACTCTATGACATTTAATGAAACTAACAAAATCACAGTCAATTACGTTAAAAACACAGATGTTCTAATAAAATAGTTAACTAACTCCTTGTAATGTATTTGAACTCTTTCTTAGTCTACATTGTGCCAATTGATATATGAATCCTAAACAGAGGACTGAACTCAATAGCATCTATAATATAAACTATTATCAAGCGGGAACAAAAAGGTAATAAAAACTGAGAGAACTGAAAACATTTCTACATTGAGATCTATTAATATATTTCATTTAAACCTACAGAAATATATTGCCTATTACTTTGTTTATCGACTTCAGCCTTATTTCTTCTAATTATTCAAGCATAAATCTTTCCCTAGACTCAACTCAGAAACAACCTGTGTAATATGGATTATACTTATGTTTTATCAGTTCCAAGTTGGAGTTGGAATAGTTGCAAGATACAAGCTTGCTGACACAGTTTATTTTCTTAATTACATAATAAGTTGGTTTATAACTTTAACTTCTCAGAAAACAATAAGCCATCTCTGTATGCTGAATTCACGTTCCCATAAGAAAATGAATAAGTTTATCTGAATAAAAAATCTTGTAAATTAGCTCATTTTTCTCTTATTCATTTTGTATTTTGGGCATTGTAGATCTTAGCAATGATATTAGTTCTAGTGTGGGAAAATATTATAACTGAAATCTGGTAAGTTATTTGCAGATTTCAAGTTTTTCTTTACACTGTGCTGACACTTAGTACAGCCCTGGGGGGGAAAACAATACTGCCATTCATAGCTCTAGACCTAGATTTCAATTGACTTAAGCAGGCACAATGAAAACTGGTCATTCACTGCTTACCCATATTGTGTTGTCAAATTTTCTCTCAGCAAAAGTATAATGACTCGACTCAGTATTGTATGGTTGCATAGACAAGGGCCCGGAACAGGGGATGCTAGTTTTGTCTGATGACATGAGAAAGTTGTGAATTGATCTTTTCTTCCAGATGGTGTTAAATTCAGCTGCCTTTTTAACATTGGCCTTGCACAGCAACTGCTGCTCCCTTTTCACCAAGAATAAGCCTGCATTCCTGCTAGTTAACATACATACTCATACAACCTGCAACTTCACTCCAACTTTTTCATTACAGAGTGGCATGCTAAATAAATTTGATCTGGTTTTTCCTGGTGCTAAAACTAGCCTTCAAAGGACTGCTCAACTGGTATTTGCACTTCTTTTTATTTAAAGATGTATATTGTTTGGGTTTTTTTACAAGTTCTAAGGAAACAGCAATTTACAGATAGATAATTTTGTATAACATTATTTGCTACATGAGGCAAGCATAAACTTGGAGTACATTCTACATTTTAAAACGCTCTCATTTCCCAAGTCAGATTTGCAGATGGGGCATTTTGCTTCTAAGCAATGAAGGAAAAATAATAACAACAACAACAACAATAACAATAATATAATTATTAGTAGTAAAAGTAGCAGTAGTAGTAGTAGTGTTTTATTAATTTATAGTCATGTAACTTCAGTATGGTACAAATCAATTTAATATTACAATGAGCAACACAGTTATAATATTTGTGTTTCTTCTGGATATTTTTCTTAACAAATTTGCATAAAATACCAAGATGCAAGCAAAAGCTTGAGTTAATTGACTCCATTGGATGCCTGAGTAAACAATAGGTTTCTCCAGAAAACAGTTTATTGACTTAACTGAAGGTCTTTCAGAAAGAAAACCACATACTTTGTAATGTAAATATTAATTGTCGCAGACAATCACTCTAGGTAAATAGCAGCTCTGGATAGAAGTAAATAGAAGGCATACAGGAACTCAAAATGAAAGACTGGTTGCACATACAGTACTTCAAATGTGAATAAACAAGGGGCTTCTCATCAGTCACTACAGTAGTAAAACTTTGGCATGTGTACAGTAGCTAAAGGGGGAATTCATGTAAATACATATTGGCTGGGGTACTAGCTGAATCTCAGTAAAAAAGCAACTGAGTAAACCTTAAAAATCCTATAGAATATATTTGCAAATACCAGGAAGATGAGATGACTTTGGAGACTATTTATTTTAAATCAACAGTGCATGTCTTGTTTCTAGGACCTGTTTGATGGTTCCCTGCTTCCTTCTTCTCAGAGTATGTGATGTAAAGGTAAGTATTTCCATTATAAACACCGGAACAGTATTTTATGTGTCATCCTATTCATAAGTAAAAATTGAAAATAAACCCAAAAAATCCTCAAAACACCAATCCCACAAACAAACAAACAGCCTGTACAAAGTCAACCCTTTAATTTATGAAGAACATTGAGAATTGTTTCATTATCTCTGATCCTATTTTAATATACCTTAGAGATGTTCAATTTCTAAGATAGTATTAGACACTAGTCTGCCTCTGGAAAGATGTTTAGCTTGAATTCAAAGGAAAATGTTGCCCTTAAAAATTAAACCTGATCAATTTCACTGTAAAAGGTGCCTAAACTGCAATAATGATAAATATAAATAGCACCCAAACAAGTGTTTATTAAAACCCATCAGATGTTTGCAAGGTCAACACATTATGTCTGCTATTTTTTTCCATCAGGGAGGAGAGGCACAGTCTTCATAGCTGCACCTCCCAGGTTGCCTTGCCTCTGCTTTGCATCTCCTAAATCATCTGCAGTACTTGGGCCAAGGAAGAAAAGTGAAACTTGATCCCAAGGAGCTTGTACTGAGTTTCCAGAATTAACAGAAAGAGACAATGTGCAGCCACAGAGCAGTTGGTGTTCTCACTTGGGAGCCTGCAGATGGCTGTGTGTGGGAAATACCTCCACTTATGGAGGCAATGGAGATGAGTATGGTATAGTGCACTTGAGCGTTTTTTCATTCTGCAGCCCCCAGCAGAGCTGTCTGTCATGGGCTGCCGAGGCATGGAATTGCCACTTGCCCTGAGCGTGGGAATGGGAGTGCCCAGCAGTTCACATCTCCTGCAGGTCATTTAACGGAATCAATTAGGCAAGAGAGACCATCAGCTTCCCCACCCCCTTCCTATTTCTGTCAGGTCTATATTCATCCTAATTATTTCATTTTGGGATGCCAGAACTGTTTCCTAGATAGATCTGGTCATCCTTAAACAAAAAGTGAGGAGGCACACAAGTGGATTTTTTGAGTAAATATCACGTTCATTTCCAGTGCTAGTCACAGAGTAAGACAGAACATTTTTAACACTGACAAGGGAGGAGGTGATCTCATCTCCATCATGTCCTTCTGCTTAAATAGCATCCCCAAGGAAACCTTTTCAGAACCAAGAAGCATCTGTGCTTGCATTTGGAACAGAAGAATAAAAAACATCCATCACTTTTTTCATCCTTGTGCATTTGCACCAAGTTCTCAGTACCTATAAATTGTTGAGCTTGCTTAAACTTCAATGTAAACTTTTTTTGAAAGTCTGGTTTCATCTTATTTGAAATAAATCACTTAATGCTTTATCTAAGATTAATGCAGACTGAGTTTTTGCCAGTTCAATCCACACTGTATCATCACCACCAACAGCAGTGATCATCATCACCCTAACCAACTACCAGCTTTATTTTTAAAGCCATTTCATTGCAATGAATAGTTTTGCAAAATGAAACAGCATTTCCAAATGCCTTTCCAAAAAAAACTAATCTCAGCTCAGTCAAACATTAACTGGTCTAGGTTTCTCTTTATTTATTTATTTATTTAACATCAATAGTTGCACATGCAATGTTTACCATTGGTACCATTTCCTTGTTGCAACATTTAGCATCCGACAATTTCATATTTTGGACTAAGTATGCTATTTAATTCCCTCTACTCCTACCTTTAACTATAAAAATGTTGATTTAATAGAATTGCTGACCTTTCATGGTTGGTATTTTTGTTTGTTTGGGTTAGTTTTTACTGTCTCTTGCAGTAGTCTTTCATTTTCACATGGTGTACGATGATCTTGAAGGAGTTTTTACTTTCGGTTATCTAGCTTTATGAAGACCAAAACACTCATACAGCTAGATAACCAAAGATAACAACCCACTTCCCTCTAGCTTTCCTTGCTAGAATCCAAATTTTTTTTTGATAGACATGCAGTTTCCTCCAATAGTACCAGTGCTGCTTTAAAATAGTCATCCTTTTAGGCAATTGTGACCTGATGTGTGTGTGTGTGTGTGCGTGTGTGTGCATGTGCGGATGCTCAGCTAGTAACATCCAAAAGAGGTGTTGTCTTCAAAGTTTATTCTGAACTTTTTCTTTCAGTCAGTAATTTCCAGCAGGGATAGCCAACAATTCATCTGTTAATATCAGAAAAAACCCAGCTATTAAGGTGTATCAAGATGTGATAAGAATGAAAAAGCATTCATCCCTTCACAAGCTTCTATTTGCGATATAAATTGCTTCAGCCTCACAAAAGACTAGACTCTATAAAGATGTAAAACCATTGGCAATTTCCAGTGCAGTGTAAGGAAGAAAAAAAAATCACATTTCAGTTAAAATTGACAAGATTATTTGTGGATCCAGGTCCTGATCCCTTTAGATTATGCATGGTATAGAGATTTTTACCAAATGGTGGCAACTTGACTGTAAATATCTTGCATGCATGTGTGCATCCTTTCTTTCTCAGGACTCCTAGAACTGGGAAGAAGCAGTCTTGCTGGCTTGCTGCTGCCCCTGGTCTGAAAGGAGAAAAGTTGCATCATTGGAGGAGCTTTAGTGCCAAAATGTGAACCAGCCCAGCAAGATCAGAGGTCCTGGACCGAAGGAGACAAAGGTAATGATGATATAATGAGAAATTTCAAGTACGCATGGTTACTGATATGCATGAGTGATCAGTGATCTGCCCCTGCCGGCCACACCAGCAGCAGCAGTCCAGGACTAAGCCCTCTGTTGCTACTGACTGCAGGAAAATCCATCTGCTGCCTTCACCTTCCTTCTTGCTAGCATAGATTGCTCTAATATCCAAAAACTGGAAGAATTCTCTAAGGATAGATAAAACCACTTCAGATCTGTGAGATGTCTTTGCCTGCATCTCTCTTTTGGCAGCCTCTGCTTGTGCAGAGAGATGTGAGGCACTTTGCTATATCTTAAAATGATGCCTTGCTTTCTAAGACTGGGGATCAGATCTGCGTCACTGTATAACTACTTTGAAAATTTGCCTTGATGTGATGTGTTTTTAACAGCATCACAACTCGGTTGTGTTTTGTGTCTATAGTGATTTGCAGGTATTTACACCAGGATGACTGTGCAACACATTTTCCTCTATGTGTTAATTTGGAATGCTGCTTATATTACTCAAGAAATTGATGAAGGCAAGTCTTTCTAAACTGTTAGAATTAATTATGTATCATTTAAAGATTTAAGTCTCTCAATTCACCTCTCCTCCACATTATACTTTGAATTATTTAATATTATAATTTGTATAGAATTTTTCTAAGTCCAAAGTGCAAAAAATAAAGACCTCTCAACTATACATGATACAGTGAAACTTTGGACTGAGATCTACAGTATTTACTGTTGAAATTGATAAATGTATTTCAAAAGCTCATATGTACTTTGGTCAGTATAAGATGCATACTGAAGAATTCAGCAAAGAGAATATGAACTGCTCTACACTTCCAAAGGAATTCTTGCTTGAAATTCATGCTGCTACTATTCTTTTAAGGTGTAAAATAAAACATAATGCATCATGCTTTATGTTCCTGTACAGTTACAGTGAATGCATTTCACTGCATTTAAATAGATTACTTTGTAAATTAACCTCTTTGCATTACTACTATTTTTAAGGAGAAATATTTAAATGCATGAAGTTGAACTGAAATTCTTGTTCTGTACTGACTGTATAGCTTGCTCACATAATAAAGCATATATGTGCTTGTATGTACACAGGGGAACTGTATATACATGTGTAGGACTAAGTATATGTGTATAGGTATTTGCGTTTAAATACATATATATGTATATAATATGTGGCTACACTGTAAAATTACATCTGTATAAACCAGTTCATCTTTTATCATAGATTAATAATACAAAAGCATGAAAAAGGGAAAACAATTTAATTTATCAGACAAGGCCCAAAATTAATACTGCTGCCAAGAATTAACACATAAATATTACTAATGTGCCAAATTCTGAATTCAGGGGTCATATTACTAATAAGACCATTCATTTGTACTTTCAGATTATCAGCCTCTGAAATTGAACATTTTTTAAAATGTGTTAGATACTCCTGTGTAAGGAAACACTACAATTTGCCACCTGTGCTTGGTATTTGTGAGATGTATGAGCTAATTATGCCAGTGCTCTTTTCAGATTATACAGTTTGGTATAAAATGGTTAGAATTCTTCTTACACTATACTATTCATTACTGTGCTTAACAATTAGACCTATGATATATCTAAAGACACATGATCATTTTGATATGTAAAATTCTAATGAGCTTCTCTAAATTGGAAGTTGTTTTTTGAAAGTTGTTTTTTCTTGCAATAGCTAAAGGCAGCAGTATTAGTGGTTTAGGCATGTGTTACATCCAATAGGATTGCGAAATTATGCATTGCATTGTCAGAGGCATGAAAATTCATGTATTCCTTGTGTATGTGTGTGTATGTCTATGCTTATACAGATATTTCTATATATAATACATAGTAGCACAGACACATGTACACATTAATGCATACATTAAAACATGTTACCATGTGACACCACATCACAGGATTTGCTGTTAAATGCAAAGCATTGCTATGTTTCAAAGGTGCAAAATATGCCTTTAAAATACCAAGTTCTGTTCTCAAGACCACCTTACTCACACACTGACTTAAGAAGTAACTGCAATACACATTTTGTTGAATAATCATTAGAGCCTCAGAAAGTCAAAAGAGCCAACATGAAAACTATAACCTAACTGTTCATTAGCTATATTGCCAATAAAATTTTCCAACTTTCAGTCATCTAGAAGGGCCTTGAGATCAAAGGGTGTCCAGTTAGACTGCACAAAAAATATTTGCTTATTGTGAATATTTTAAAAAAATCTATACAGAAATTGCTATTTTTTTCCCAAAATCACTTCAGAGTGATCTGCATATTGGAAGATATGGAATTCAAACATTTTTTTTCCTCCTGCCTTCCTAATAAATGCCCAGTTGGTGGCCTTTAAAGTGGTATGTGATTGCCATGCTTTTCTAATTTTTTAAAGGTCTCCACATGGCTGTGATGTAAAGAAGAAACATCCTCCATGTATTTTTAAAGAACAAACAGTCTCTATTAATTTTAAAGAGGAATAGTTATGATTCTGTAATTACTACAGAGACTTGTTCCAATTATGGTATCCCCATCTTCTGTATGTAATATTCATGGGAACGCTATTTAAATTGCTATGAAGTGCATAACTGTATAGCATTATATGAATACTCTTTTCCTACTAAATTAGAATAGCACTCATAAATTTAAAACATCACACCAATACAATACAGGCAAGAATTTTCTGCAAAAAATACCTTTCCTTTCAGCCAGGTAAGTCACTTGACTGGCTTGCTTTCTAATAAAAGTGACTTATAATTTCTTTTGTGATCACAACTGAATTTTACAGGCACCTGCAGACTACATTTCTGTTTTGTTGAACATATGGTATGCAAAGGGATACCCATAGTACAAAATAGGATTAGGCAGACTATCAAGAATGCAAAATTTTGGAAAAAAAAAAAAAACCATATTCAGAAATTTCACATGAATACACTATGTGCTGTTAAAGAACATGTTATATCACCTGACTTTTATTATTAAACAATAAAGAAATACCATTCCTTGTCCTGATTGTCATTTCCTGTGGTCTTCCTGCATTGATTAAATCTGAAAAATAGCTATGAAAAAGGCAAAGGTTCATAATTTAAATGATTTCACTGTTCTTGTTCATGAAATGTATGTAAATATATAAATGCATGTGTTTTCAAGAGGTGGTGTGTATATCAACATTTGGAGATTATTGAATAAATTGCTAAAACACTTGCCTCTAGATTAAGCAGGGAAATAGCTAGCCACATTTCCTGCAGATGATCTAATATGACATAAACCAGATACAAGTAATGTACTCCAATATCTTCAGGGTTAAATGTGGTAATTAATATTTTCAGGACCTAATTATTAACAAAAACCCCCAATTCCATAATTATTTGTGGCAACTTGTCATGAAAAAGAAAATAATTTAAGAATATTTGGGACTGCTGAATAGAGATTCTGAAAGCTTCAGAAGTGTATATATTTGCATACTGTAAGCTGCCAGTTACTTTAATACTTCAGTCTGATGAAAAGGAGGAGATCGAGGCTCCATCTACCCTTCAGTTCAAAACATGTGAAACACATTTAAGCCAGTATGTTCTTGATAGAATTTCCATGTCTTTCACATCACCAGTGTCCTGAAATCAGGATCATTAGAAAGGCATGATCTATATTTACAAAACTGTTAGCATATCAAGTGTTGTATGTGTAAATAATTATAACACTGTTTTTGTATCATATTGATTACATCAGCTCTAGTTTTAAAGCATATTATTTATTACAAAGTAACTGAGTTCTTCTGTTTTATGGTAAAATTTTCCCCCCATTTCATTAATCCTGGGCTAGAATTGTTCTTGGAGAGGTATGCTAATTGGTGGGTGGGTGTTTTGGTGGGTGGGTGTGATGGAGGACTAAAAGCACCATTGTGTAAATCACTTTCTTCAATTATGGTCTCTGCCTACTGGCATCCTGGAGGGCCCATGCCAGGGCTGGAGGCAGTGGAGGCCAGGACTGTGCTGTGCCCCAGCAGCCATTCCCGGTCTTCCAGCCTAGCCTCCCCCCCTCAAAAAGGTGTACGTTTTAGTCAGGCTGAGCTATGCCAGACACATTGCACCTGCCCCTGCCACCTCGGACAAGATGAGAATAATTATAACTGCATAAAACATTTATTAAATCCCCCCTGTTCAAAGGGATACATATTTTAATCAAGCTACATTTTGGACAACCCTGTAATGCCTGCTTGCAATTAAGTGGCCCACAAAGCACAGAGGCACATGGATTTATTAACTACAGTGCATAATGTCCACCGCTTTGACAATCTCAAAAATATGAGTTCAATTTTTAATTTTTTTTAAATTTAATTTTTTTGAAAACCCTTAGAAAATGTAGAGTCAACAGAAGTTAGTTCCATTATTCTAGTTTAAAACCCAGTGAACAGATGTTCCTATGTCTATACACCTTAAAAGGTACCTGGGTACTGCCAAAAAGCTTCTTCTTTGCATACTTAAACATTATAACTCTGCTTTTACTGGCAATATGCTTGATAATTAAGAGTTCCCACACCTAACCACACACAAGACCAACAAGTTTAACATGAGACATACAAAATCAACTAACCAATAGAAGCCACCATGTTAACTCATAAAACCATGCCTTGTTAATCAAATTTCCCTCGTGGTCACCAGTGGAAGTTCCTGGAGCCCTACTAAAGATCACCTGTTTTGTCTGACACTGAGTGAGGCATCCCCTACCCCTGAACCTGTCACAGAGCTGCCAACTGAGCTCAGGTTCCCATACACCCATTCCTTCAATTGGAAAATGTGGAAGTGCAGTGAAGTTGATCTCTCTCCCATCTAAAGGGAATTCAGGTTCTGTAAATCCCCCTAACAATACTTACATTTGTTCTTTATAAAATAAAGATTTGACCCCAGATCTAAATGAATCTCTAGTAGAAAACAAAGATTCCCGTAATCGTAAAGACCCCTTTAAAGCACAGAAAGCAGGTGCTTTCATATCTCCAGAAATCCAGATCTTTCTCCTTGTGATCTTTATTTAAAATGCCACTTATTTCCATGGTGTAATTCTTGCATGATTGGTTCTAAAATAATTAGAAAGCTTCCATAAAGAAAAAGAGAAGGTAGGCAAAAGGGTGTGGGTTTGGGGTGTTTTTTTCTCTTTTTTTTTCCATATTTCTTCCTAAGCACCAGAACAGAAAGTGAAGTGTTGCATGTGAGGCTCTACAAGGTTTTGTTTTTTTTTTTGTTGAAGGGGAGACAGATTGGCCAAGGTCTAGTCCAGCCCTCTCTGCTGAGGAGGACGTGCTCTGAAATTCAACCAGTTTTCCCAACGCTTTTGGTGCTGATGAAGTCCTTTTGTTCATCCATTACCATTGTATTTTCCTGTTCCTACTATATGTTTATGCATTGACAGAGATAATGAATTTACACCAAAACCTCTCATAGTCCCATTTTGACAGACAGAACAAATTAGAAATGTCTCATCTAAAGAAGAGTGATGGCTACATATTCCTAGGGAAGGAACACACATTTCTTTGGAAACACCAATTGGTTGAGTTTTTCTAAGGCATTCTCCTCTGGCTAACTTCTGAAAAAATTGTTCTTCTGGATCCTGGTTTTGCGAAATATTACCATTTTGTGTAGCTTGTCAAAATTGATTAACCAGTCAACAACAACAATAATAACAACCACAAGAAGAATCCCTTTCAATTTGTTATCAAGAAACTTCTAGTGACCTCTCATCAACACAGTGATTGCTGGAAGGAGGCTTTTTTAAATTTTTTTTGTGATTTCCTTCTTTTCCTTCTCATTCAGTGCTTCAGGTTCAAAACCAGTGGCACAGAGCCAATACCTTGCCCATGAAAATTCCAGCTCTTTTTAGAGCGTGGGAACTAGGCAAAGAGCCACATGGTGCCTTCAGAGAAGTTTGGGTGTGTCTGATCACAGAAGGTGATGGGAGAGGGAGGGGGTGCACCACAAGAGAGGGAGGCAGGACAGCTCTCTGGTGTGTGCCCAGGAGGATGCAGCAATGGAGTTGTGCTCAACTTTTGCAGTGGGCTGGAAATGGGTTGGCAGGGGTGGTTACAGGGCAGAGGTGCAGATGGACGAGCCTCAGAGGGGATTTGGGGAGGGTCAGGGGTTTGGGAGTCTGCCAGGCAGCCTGTCCTTGCCTGGGGTGATGCATGGCATCCACACATGGTGTTTTTCCCATGTGCTGTGTTGTAGTCGCAGACAGGTGTCAAGAAGTGTGAGCATGTGTGAAGAATATGTCAGGGGAGGTATTGGGGCAGGGAAAATACTAAAAAATGTGCATATATATATATATATATATATATATATATATACATATATGTACATATTATGTCATATGTGTATGGTGCATATATAAAAATATATGTTACATGGGAATCCCATCCAGAGTGCGAGTCCAGCTAGAGAGTAGTCAGTCTGCAGAGGCACAGATTTCCTGCCAGCTACTGCCACGGACAGCAGTCCAGCTATCCTCTCCTGGCCATGGCTCTTCATAGCCCTTGTCGCAGCCCAGACACACACAGCACCCATGTATTCTCCTGTCAACACAGCCCCTGGGGACAAGGCAGACCAACAGAATTGTCTAAGAATAAAAATGTAATCTCAGACTAAAGTAATAAAATTCAGGGCAAACCCTGGCTACACAAAACTGCTGAGAGGACTTATAAAAGCCTGGATCAGTCTTTCAATCAGAAATACATTCATGTTTCCATTCCCTGGCTTGGCCATTTAAATTTAGTCAAGATGTTTGAAAAGAGAAACAGCGCATGAGTGTGTATGGGTATAAGCGTGTGTGTGCATGCGTGCAGCCGCTGGCTTACAGCTGTCTTGCTCTAAGAGTGACTGTGTCAAGTTCTAAAGAGATGCTCTGGAACATAACAAAACAGACAAACAAACACGAAAAAACCTGGATCCTATTAAAGACTACCATTCATTTTTAAAAACATTGATTGCATTTAATTCTACAACCTCACCAGTGAAAATTCCCCTAGAGCTAAAAGTTCTCAAATCATTATAAACCAAGGTGTTTCTAAAGGGAAAAAGAATGCAGGGAAAGATATAGAGGAGACATCTTCAGAAAATTGCTCACATCTACCCTTTTCTACCTTGGTAACAAAGCAAACTTTCTACAGTCAAATATTTGAGAGCCCTTTAATACCGCTTCTCTTGCCAAATGGGAGAAATCAGTAAAAACAGGGGACAGTAGTTTTGACTTGCAGATCAAATCAGCTGGAGGAGTGAACGGCTTTCCCAGAGCCTAGCAACTTTTTTAATTTTCTGCCTCTTCCTTAAACTGGCACTGATATCAGTGAATCCCTTACACAAAACTGCTAACACTGTATTGATGCAGTCATTCGAAATTATTATTTACCTGTGCTGTGTGTGTCGTGCAATACTGGGAGGGCGGGAGTTTTTGTGTCTTGATCATTGTTCTCTATCTCCCACTCATCGCCTGATGAAGAGGAGCGGCGGCATTCCCGGAGACAGTGATAGGGCACCGAGAGGGTGGGCTTTATTTTGCCTCCATGTAGGGAGAGAGGGTGGGCCAGACAGGTTAATTTTTTTTCATATATATTTTATTTGGCGGGGGCTCTGATCAGTACGGCAAAGCGACGAGTGGAGCCAAACTGCTAATGCTGTTGCAGACAGTGCCTACCGGCAGTCCGGCCACCTCCCCGCTATGCCTGCCACTCTGGACTGGCCTGGCACGGTCTGATGAAGCTCGGCTAGGAGCAGCTCCAGCTATGCACAGCCGTCCCGTCCCCCACCCTTGCTTCACGTTCAAGGTTTAACAGCGAAGTCATATTCATTGATGTCAGTTTGAAGTTTGCTGTACATCTGGCTACATTTGCACACATCAAAGAAATTAGGACATTAAATAAATATGCAAATACTACTGCTTGGAGAGGAGACTGAAGATTCCTGGAGCAATTGTCCCTATTAATGAAGATCGCAATTAATACAACAAACAATCTGTTCTCCCGTCCTCCCCTCCGCCAAACATCATAAACAACAGCAATAAAAACCCTGAAGTAACAAATATCAGTTAGGCACAGAAGCCTGGGGTGCACCGGCTGGGACCAGAGGCAAGCCGGCAAGGAAAAGAGCCGGTCTCAGAGCAAGCTGCTCCAGACGGTTCCCTGTGCATAATCAGGGCTTCACCTCTGCGCCATTCTACACCATTCCCCTCCCCTCTCCTCCTCCTCATCCTGTTGGTTCCACAGTGTATTATTTTTAATATTGATGCATATGCATAGTTATATTTGCATATTTAAATCAATCGAAAGTTAAGAGTTATCACTTTTTCTCTGATGTTTCCTTCCTTTTTTTGTCCCCTCTTTTGTCCTCTCCCCTTACCCTCTTGGCATGACTCTGATGTGTATGTGCCTTTATATGTAGTTTCCTCCTCACTTCTGTTTGTATAAGGTTACAAAAAATATGCACAAAGCTAATAAAGCAAATAAAGGTCCACAACATGCTTATTGGGTCTTAAAAGGAGAGACACATTTCATTGCCATGTTCAGCAATAATACCAATAGGTTGAACCTGGAAATTTGACCACCTAATTAACTTCATATTAGGAAAAAAATTACTGTTTTAAAGTATGAGGCAATATAGATAATGCATGTAATGGAAAGTGATTCTAATTATTTTAATATTTCATTGCAGAATTGTGACCTGTAAACACACCAATATATCTCTGGGTTTCAGGAATGTTTTATTTCAGAATATTATCTTAAAATGTATAGACCCAGGTATGGAGTGCTTTTTCTAAGGAAGACATTTTGTACGTTCTGTCTTAACTGCTTACTTTATTAAACATATTGCAATTCATGTTAACATGGGTAGTTTTAAAGGAACTACCTAAGTCTTTACTGAAAATGCATTTTTAAAGTTTATTTTAAAATATTGCTGTTATCATTACAATATCTTTATCTGAAAATCCACAGGTCTTGAATTACATTTAAAAACAATATTAGCTCATTTCTATTTACCTTTATGGGGAAAATCTTATTTTAAAAAAAGAGAGTAGTTTAAACATTATTAAAACCAGAAAATTACTCTATTTTTAAATTCCAGAAATATTATATTTTAAATGGGTAAGGTTTTCCATAAGAACAATGCCCAACCATATACACAGTTTTTCTTAAAAAGAATAAAAATCTAAGTGCATGCATAGATTATTACTTACATCATGGATTACTTGCCTGCATAAATGTATAAGGTGAAAATTACCTCCCCTTCAAGACTGCCATAAATATATTTTTTTTTTAAATATAAAAATCAGAATGTCATACTCAAATTGTATTGCTCAGTACCTATTTCACAACATGTATACTTTCTTTGGATTTCTTATGGTATTTCCAGTACCACCTCTAGCTCCAGTTGCACAAGACTTATACTAAATTGCTCATATGTCACCCAAGAAAAAGTGGTCAGATGCCTACCCGTAAAACATTAAAAAATCACAGAAACAGATACCATAATCCATTATATTAGTTCTTACCTTACCATATGGAGTAATAATTTATATAAGCAGGTACTATTTTTTGCACATTTTTATGAATAACGGTAGGGCAACACATGTATCTAGAAGTGCTTATTTACAAGTGATGTTGGGGACTCAGTCTGCGAAATTTATGATTTTCACTGCTTTTAATTAGCTCACATAAATCATGTTCCCCTATAAATTTGTAGTAACATGCAGACAGACCCACAGAAGTGAGTGTCTAGCCCAAGTTCGGTTGTATGCACAGGTAGCAGATAGAACAGAGGAAGAGCGGGGAGTATGTGTAGATTTTGGTGAGCAGGGGTATATTGGTATGTTACATCCCCTCTGCCCACGGCACAAATGTGAGGCGGTGCGTCTGTCTCCCGCGGAAACGTGGCCCTGGCCACCTCCCTGCCTCCCCTCTGTCTCTGTGGCGCAGGGCAGTGACCCCACGCCCCGTCACTCCCCGTGGTGCTGCTGCTGCTGCTTATCCCCGCCGCCGCCTCTCTGCGCACAGCCGTTGCCCCTGACGGCACCGCACCCGGCGGGACGGGACGTAAGGTGCCGATACCAGTGCTCTGCTCCAGTTGGGCTGCCTCAGGAGCAGTGCCTGAGCCCCCTTCCCTCCAGCTCCCCTTCGTTTATACCCTCGTCGCTACAGCCACACAAGTGCCCCCCCCCCCCATTACCATACGGAGGCTGGGTCCCCGCGAATCACAGAGGCAGCGGGCGACATTTGAATAACCCCCGCAGCCGGCAGCAGCACCGGCTTCTTCCTACAGCGACAACGCTCTGCGCGGGCCGTTACTTCAGCCCGTCCGCTCCTCCCCCGCCCCCGCATGTGCCACAGGCATGGTGGGGACAGTTGTCTTGCCTCAGTCACTTGCCACTTTAGCGCTAATTTCACGGGTAGAATATGAACAATAAATACTCCCCTAACTTGTTACCTGATACTTTGCCTTTTAAAGCTAAAAATAAAGGCACATAAAACTCACATATTATTTCAAAATGCCACCGAAGTGACGATTTAATGGATTCCAAATAGAAAAAAAAGGCAGCATTAATAATATTGAAATTTCGGGTAATCGTTACAGCTGATCATTACAGATGAGAGAGGGCTTCAGGTTGACGTGATGGATATTGATGAAACAGATCCCCTCCCTCGTCTTTTTTGCAATACTTTTAATGGCTAAAATCAACTAAATAGTCAATATTTTAAACTTATATTTTTCTTCTCTTCAGCCATGTCTTTCTGTCTTTTAATCATAATCAGATCTGCACTTATATGCTCTATGTGTGAACATTCGTGTTTAGGAATTATTTACAGATTGGGTTAGAAGAAGGGAGACATAAGTAAAGAAAAATCTTTTCTTATTTTTCACTAAATTTAAACCTTTGAAGGAAAATTTGAAAAATGACAACCTTGTAATTTTAGGTAGAATAACTGAACCTAAAATTAGATTTTTTTTTTTTTTTTTTTTTAGTTAGGAAAAGGCTGGATTTAGTGGCTTTTGCCCTTACAAAAGTTCGTAATTTGGACCTCTTTATACGTCCTGTGTGAATGCACCTAATAATACACATTCTTTAGAAAAAAACACCAAAGCCATGCTAATGTCTATTTAATAATGTCTCCCCCAGTTAGAGGTAGAAAGACAAGAGAAGCAGCAGGGAAAGAGGGAGTGACAATTTTAATATTCATTATTTTCATGCATACTTAAAATAATTGCTAAATTGTTAGATTTCCAAGCAGGAGAGTGAAGGGGTGATGTAAACTAAATTAAACACGGTTTTTGGTGAGCATTCAAAACATTAACTTCAGCATCAGTCTAGGATAAGTAGCCAATGTAGTTGAGTTCCCATACGTGGTATATTTATATTTTTTAGTACTAATAGCTAAATTGTCTTGATGTCTTTTCTGTTGTTCTATTTTTGTAATCAGTTTATAATTTGGCATAAACTAAACAATCAATAAATTAAGTCTTGAAATGAACAGTTATTTTTCTGTTTTCCATAGCTGACTCACAGAGAAGACTAAACCTGATTTTGTTTCTGTTTGGATAATATTTTTCCTTTACATCAGCTTGGAACCAAGTGAAAAAGGTTGTCAGGATGTGGGTATCCCTCAGCTCCATGACTCCCTGAAAGAGTGTTTCCTCCCAAAGTCCTCTCTTTGGCTCCGCTCTGTGGTGGGGTCCTTGCAGGCCAGTAAGATCAGGAGGGGGATGCCACTGCTCGAGCCCGGCTGCCTGCATTCCAGGAGACCCGAGCCAGGTTGGGGTGTTCCAGTAGGTGCAGCTTTCCTGCCCCCGCAGAGGCTGCGTCCGGCACAGACACAGCGACATCTACTGGTGTTCGTCACGGCCCTGGCGAGCGCGGTCGATCGGCGGGTTTAGGGTGAGAGGATGGGCCACACCACACCGCGCTCCTTTGCCCAACCTAGCGCAGCCTGGGGAGAAGACATCAAGGCAATGATCGTGTCTGCGTGACACGCTGCAAAGCAAGAATTCAGCCTGACTAGAGCGACCGTTTCATTGGGCACACGTCCGCATACACGCACTCCTGACTCCAGATCTGGGCTGTATCCCACAAAAATTAGAGACTTGATCAGGATGATAAATGTCTCACTGCGAGCAAAGTCTTCCCAGAGAAGCTCGAGAAGGATGCCTGAGGGTAGAGGCAAGGGCAGCACCAGTGTGTTCTCCCTGCCACTACTATCTCATCCCAGTATCTCTCCCCTTATTTGTATTGTTTTATATACACACAGAAAGGCAATATTCCACAAACATATTTCAGCAGGAACGATCACTGTCTTCTCAGCGTTTTACATTTTAATTGCCAGGATAAAAAAATATGGGATCACTTTGTGTATTCCTGTTTGAAGAAAAGCATGGCTTATAAACCGTGAGAAGGGGAATGACAATATTATCCGAAGCAAGAGTAAAAATTTACTATGTGCCCCAGTGGAATAGCCCTATTCTTTATTTAATTTTTGTGCTGATGCTGTGGGGAAATAACTTTTTATTGGAAACACTTTCTATCTGATCATATAACTCTTTACCTTATCCATATTCTCTTTTCCTCTTTTTAATAATTAAAAAAATTAAAATTAAAAGGACAGATTTATGTTGCTAAACGGCAGTTTTGAGAAGTACAAATGGCAATGAAGGAGCACTAATTGTGTCGTTTTTAGGAGGGTGAGATGCATCCGAGAAGCTGGAGGCTATATTTGATTGGATTAAGTGCCCCTTTCTGTTGTTTTTATTCGAGTAGTTCATTAGCCAGGTGTACTTTGAAAATTAATTTCTGAGATCTCATTCCAGAAATTTTGGTTCTTTCATACATCAATAGGCTTTCCTCAATGGGCTATAGTTGGAAAATAATAGATTGCCTGTTTTGAATTAAATTTTTGTGCACCTGCAGGAGAAAAATTTTTCTAAATAATCCTAGTCTTGAGACTGAGTTTGTCAATAGTAGCATCACAAGACCGATGAGCATTCAGTCAGAAAATGTATGTCTACTTAAAGGAACCAATGTAACATTAAAATCAACGAAAAATCAGCTTGTATCCTCAAGTACTGAAGAGTTCTCTAAGTACTGGTTGATCATATGTCCTGGGATGATGTTATGATGCCTGTATCCCCATTCGTGTGTGCTGTTTATGCTGGATATTATGTTCTGTGCTTTCAAGACTGGCTCTGAAGAGTGAAAGTTTTTTTTTTTTGGTTCCTTATTGGCCGCTCCCCCAGCGCTGGAGGGACACAGAGACAGTACAGTACATAGTGCTGCTTTTGCTTTTTCCCCTGCTTTTCGCTTTGCTCTTGCTTCTGCTTTGCTCCTGCTTTGCTCTTGCTTTTTTGCTTCTGCTCATTAGTTAATTTAGCTAAACAGTCCAAATTTCTTCCTGGACTGTTTCTCCTTTCCTTTTTGGAACTTCTCAAACCTGCTCCAGACTGGGACCTGGAAAACACCGAGAGTTTGCACCCCGTGACCTGCAACAGCTACCCCAGCGCCAGAGAGACGGATAACAGAGCGACCACCCCAGGAGAGACTTTCTGAATTTGTCGTTTTTTTCAGAGCCGTGAAAGAGTGGTGTCATGTGGTAGTGTTAATTTTTTATGCTGAGGGGTGCTGTGCCTGTTAAATAAACAGGTTCTTTCCACGTCTCTCTCAGGAATCCTCCCTGAACCGGTTGCGGGGAGGGGCTGTGTGGGTTTGCTTTCTGGAGGGGCCCCCTTAAGGGATTCTCTCCCAAATTTGCCCTAAAGCAGGACATCGTATCTAGTCCAAAATCAAGGACAAGTGCTAACATTTTCCTGGCTCTTTTTCTCCTGAAGAACATTGTTCTCTTCTTTTACTAACTCCAGGAACTGCTGATAATAATTTTTACATTAAAAATAATAGTAACGGCTGTTACTCATGTTATGAGTAAAAAAAAGTTACCCATTTTTGTAAAGGTTGCAGAGTTCATCGGTTGGGCCAGTTGCTGCCGGCGGGGGGGGGAGGGGGGAGTTCTAACTGTTCATTGTTGATAGTTTAATGTTGTAATCACCTGTTAATAGTCGATCGTTAACTCCCTATTGTTGAGAATTTCCCTTCTTTGTTGAGTACCACCCTGCTGCTGCCAAGAGGATGGCACACCCCCCCAACGGTGAAGGAGAGGAAGGAGAGGGGACGAGAGGGCCAACATGCAAATGAGGAAATATTTCACCAAACCTAACAAAACCCCCTAAAAACAACCAGCCAACACGAAATTAAGAGATCAAAGTGATGTCTAGATGTGAGGAACAAAATCCAGTGCCTGCTGAGACCCTTTTTACCTTTCACCATAACCTACAATGACATCAGCCAGAAAGAGGACCCTGAATGTCAAACTGAATAAGTGGGAATCTCCTGGTGCTCTCGTGAGGACGGAACCCCCAGCTCTGCCTGCAGACCAGCCATCAAAGACGCAATTTTCCTCCTCCTCTGTGCCTCTCCTGGAAGGAGCGTGAGCGCACAACCTGTCCATTCTTCCCACCCAAGCTGATTTTTAATAAAGACATTAAAAAGGAGAAAGATCTCTTGCCCTATTTATTTCATTGCATTTTGCCCTAGACACGCCGACATCCTCCCACCCCATCCTGACTCATCCCCCCAAACCCAGAGAAAGCAGAGGCCAGGGCTGGCGTTCGCGCACCTCCATACCGTGCTGGCAGGAGGCATGAGCGGATTGATGGGGTGTCATCCCTGCGGCTGACCGACGCCGCTGCTCTGACACATTCCCATGCTTTTAGAACCCCCTGGAAGAGAATTACAGCACCTTTATTTAAATTTTGCTGAGAGCTCTGTGCATGCCTATTTGGCAAAAAGTGTCAGAAATCTCCTAATATATTTCTGTCTCATGTCTGATACCACTAGAACTACTTATTTAATAAAACACCACAGTCCAAACGCACAAAATCATTATAGTCCTTTGCCTTACAAGTGTGTGCTCCTGACCCCCCTCTTCCCTTTTCTTTCCCAGCTTTTCAGTAGCAATGAATGAATCAAGAACTAGAGTAGCATATTGAAATACAAATGAATCAGAATATATAAACCTATCATCTTCAATCATCAAGTTGAAGAATCATCATGGCTGAGATGGCAGCCTATAAGTAGTGGGCATATTGCAGAAAATCTGTGAATGGCTGGCAAGGGAGTGCCGTTTGCAGCCAATTAACAGACTCATAGAGTGGGATAAATCGGTGACCTACCTTTCCAGGGCACCTCCCTTCACATTCCAAAAACTGAACTCAGTGAAAGTAGAAAGAAGTGTATATATGGACTTTAAAACCTGCATAGTCATTATAAAAGGCTTTCTGAAGCTAACCTACTTTGCCAACATAACTATGCAGAAGTTTTATTCATTTTCTTCCACTTGTCTCCCTCATTTGGACAGTTTCCCAACAGCATTTTTTTTTCCAACTAATGGAGAGACGGTACTGGGAAAAGCAATTGTCAGCCTTATAGATCCAGAGCAATCAAAAACCAAAACCCTTCCACCTCACTCTAACCAGCAGCAAGGTCCTATTTATTTTCATTATTTGTTAAAAGGCAGGCAGATGGGAACATGACACTTTGCTCTCTCTCTTTCTGATATGAGCGCGTGTGTGTGTGTATGTACGCCTTACGCATATCAGCTCTACCCGAAACGGCGTGAATACCAATTTCCTGACAAGTGTTACTGCTTCCAGCTCAGTGTTACTGCTTCCAGCTCAGTGCAGCCTCTGATAGATGTGCGCGCACGCATGTGCTTACGTGTGTTTAACAAAACAATAGGTAAGTTGCTATCAGGTTATCAGGCTTGTAATCCAATAGTCTTTGTTCAGTTAAATATCTTAAAGAGCAAAAAATTAAGGAAATGGGAGTAAGGACAAAGCGGGGGGGGGGGGCGGAGACACAGAGAAATCTCTCCCTGCTCTCCCAGGCTCTGCTTCTGTCTGGGGTTACTGCACCTGTCGCATCCCACTCAGCCCAGCATAAACTTTCAGAAGACTGAAGTGCCATATAAAGCAAAGGATCTGAGGAAGTGAAGGGCGGTAAGGAGGCTGGCCGGGTAGTGGGAGGTGATGCCCTGCCTTTTCCTCCTGAGGCCTCAGGAGACTGTGGGCAGCGTCGCCCTCCCCAGACACTGTCTTCCTGCCCCGTGGGTGACACATGGTTGCCTCCTCCAGAGCCCAGTGGGGCACTGTCTGATCTTACTAAGCCCTCGGTAAAGCTGAGCCCCCCACAAGAGTGCGTGTGTGGGAGCGGTGAGGCTGCCGCAGCGCAAGGTGGCAGGGCTGCTCTGTGCCCCAGTACTTACCGCCGCGATGCCTGCCACCAATTTGCTCCCCTCCGCAGCCCCCTCAGCAAGACATACGTCACATACATCCTTGCAGAGATCAGTTGTGACTTTTTGAGTCTAACCCTGCTCATTCAATGTTAGGCAGGAGAGGAAAACATTAGGGGTGATGAAAGAAGAGGGGTAGCCACAGGTGCTGCCTCACACTGAACGACAACGTGGCTCCCCCCTCCCCTTCTCCCTGACATTTTCCACCCACTGACCTCCTTCCTCCCATCCCGAATCAGAAAGCCATGGGAGGGAGGGACGGCACACGGATCCGTGCTGGCTGCTGGGGCTCTGCAGAGGCGCTCTCTCAACACCCACACGCTGGCCTCTGAGCCTCGGCCCTTCCGTGGTGCCCCAGGGACTTTGCTTCTGGGGCGCAGCGTTTGAGGAGAAAAGGAGGAGGAAGGGGCTGAAAGACAGCCCGAGGTATGCCCACCCGTCTGCCCAGATGGGGATCAAATGCCACACGTGGGGTGCGCAGAGCTCCGAGGTGCGAGGCTACTGCACAGGATACAAATGGGCTGTTGGCTCCAGCAGGCATCGCCTCCCCTCCTCTCTTTCCTGTTGCTATTTTTAATGCTATTCCTAATGATACCAATAATTAATTTTAAAGATCTTTGCAAATGTAAAATGACAGCTGGAGTTGAGAAGCAAGAGCAGTTGTTTTAAACAATAGATTAGAAACACTAGGAAGTGTCTCCGCACGGAATGGAGACTTGCTTTGTCAAAGGTGAGGTTTGCTGTCTGCTTATTAGTACAGTAACATCTTCCGTTCCTGACTAACAACAGTAAAACAGGTTCTTGTGATTGTATACAAGAAGCTTTATGAATTGCTGGTCCCTCCCTCGCTCTTTCACAGGCATACTCGCAGCACACCTATATCAGTGAGAGACTGGAATTGACAGGGTGCTGGCAGTGGGCTCAGTCAAAAGTTTCAATATTGCAGACACAGTAATTGTCCTTCTGATTTTCTTAGTTAAAATTTTATTTAACTAAATGCAAACTTTTCTAAAAGATTCACTGACACACAAAAATATGCTTGCATCTATATCTGTCAGACATGGTGGAGAATAAAAATGTCTGAGTAGACCTCATCTGAAATCGAATCCCCACATTTGTAATAATTACAATATACAACAACTAATCAACAATTTGATCACCAGAGATGGCATAATTCTAAGCCTTCTTTCCTTTGTAAGGCAAATGATGGCAAAATAGGATTTGCTATTTAACTAATTGGAGCAATGAACAGTACAACAGAAAGACTCTGGGTTATGTAAATTTCATATTCAAACAGAGTAAAAAATAGCAAACATTAATTAATTATGGTGAATTTGACAATGTTTTAAGATGTGTTTATCTGATACATACCATATTTTAATAAAAAAATCAATGAGAGATCATATTAATGGTGTTGAAATAAAATTAATAAATAAGAATAAAAGTATATTTTAAAAATAGGTTGCACTAAAATAAAAATGTCTTTCATGCTTTAGGATAATCAGTCCCCCACAATATATGCTGTAAAAATCCTATATTTTGTTCAGAAGCATAACATGACCTTTGATTTTGTATCTATTTTGGTGTTGTAAAGAATGATTAACATAATAAATAGAATCAGCTGAGTCAGTCTAAGTAGAAAGCTACTATTATTTAAATTATCAAAATAAAATCCATCAAATAATGTTTTCCATTCTAATGAGCATGGAAATGTTTCTCTTCTAATTTAAAACATTTAAAATACTTTTAAATTATTCTGGCAAGGTGTAATGCTTTAATTCTATTTTTCCATCTTTTCTCTAATGACTTTCTCTCCTCAGAACTCTTTGTGCAAATAGTATACCTGCATTTGTGAGCAGAAAGTAGGCCACTGAAAATTATCTGGCCAAGCAATGAACGTACCAAAGCCAGAACCACAGTGCTCAGTCAGTACATGCCTTGCCGTAGGAGAGATATCTATAAAACCCCATATTGTAGAATTCATCTTGAAAAAAACCCACCATACTTTGTCCTCTTCACAAGATTAAATTGCTTGAAAATAATGATAATTGAGATACATTATTTTTGTGTTAGTTGTTTGAATAATTTAAGAAAGACTTCCACCGCTAAATTCAAACTTGCACAAAACTTTCATTAGGTCAGAGGGTGCTTTTCCAAGGGAAGAACTGAATAGTCTCAAAAACCAAGATAGGAAGTTTGATGTGTTCTTTGGAAGTTAAGTTTTAAAAAGTTCCAGGCTCCTCAGTACAAGAGACACATGGACATACTGGAGGGATGCCATAACAAAAATGTATTTAAGTGGTAAAATGAGGACTTCTGAACATGCCTTGGCTGTACATGTTTGGCTTTCTAAAATTATGCAAAATTAAGCAAGATTATGTTTCCACTGAAGTAAAATACAAAATCCTATTGTTTTCCATTATAGTAAGAAGGGGCCTTAAATTACTTTTGTTTACATACACACAATCTGGATCTCATTTGTGTATCTCTTGGAGGCACACCTGAAAACCAGGGCTCTGATATGTGTATTGATTCATGCGGGTTCTCTACACCAGAAAAGACATTATGTTATATTTATATTTTCTGTATAAAGTAGAAGAGTAGTGAGCTTAACTAGATTCAAAAATGAACGTGGGTTTTTCGAACTAAAATCGTATCAACCAATTCCTTCTAAGCAAAAATATGATAAGTATCAAATGATTATTTCATGAACTTCATTACTGTTCTATTTTAGCCAAGATTATTATTGTTACAGGAGGAAAATGAATAATTGTATGAATTGGCATCATGAAGGTGGGCTTTTTGGGGGGAGGCTTTGTTTTTTTTTTGGGGTGATGGCACTCTCTGGACATGTTTAAAAGGGGTTATTTCTCCCAAGTGGTGCAGAAATGACAAGAGCAATTTGCAAAAGATAGTCCACTATTTTTCTGCATGTTTTTTTCCTTCCCCAAATGAACAACTAGACTTATTGAACATCGAAGTAATCAATTTTTGTCTTACACAAATTTAAAGCCTTCTGATGTATCAAACTTGGACCTGAGGGCAGTAATCCACCTGGGGTATGTAATTAACAATTTGGAGGATCGAGTCTGCAAACCCACATTTAGATGTTATATGAAACTGTAGGAATTTCATGTGTGTCTATAGATCTACAAATCCCCATATAATGTGTAATATACAATATAGTATGCTTATAATCTCTATTATTACATATTATTAAACATGGATGTTATCATACAAACATGAAAATATATAATAAAAATTGAGCACCTGGATTATAAAATGCAAAGCTATATTGAGAAAGGACTCCAGATACTTCCTTGTGGAAGTTCCTGCTCAGTAAAGAAAGTCATACATTCTGCATTGTGAGCTTCTCTTTAGATACACTGTATCAGAAATCAGAACTTGCTTATTTCTTCCTGGTTCAAGAAAAGGCTCTTTTTCTTGCACACAGGTTCCCAGGCATCTCTGATGGGAAGGACTGCAAAATACACTGCTGAAAATGAGGTGCATAATTTCCAGGGGATAGTACCATTTGGTTCATTTGGTAAGAGCTTGAAGTGGCAAATACAGGAGACAGCATCATCCAGTGCAAACATTTGTGCAAGGAGTGTTCAGCTCCTTTTGCGCTTGGCTTTCACTGGGATGTGTTGAGTCTGAGGCATATCTTGCAAAACAGAGAAAAGATCATTTAACCAAGCTGCCCATACATGTGCAGTGCATCCATCTCCATACATACACGCTTGCAAAGAGCTTGTTAGGTGTTACTGTCAAACCGTTTTATTTATATCTGTCTCACTGCCTCCAAGACTGAGAGGCAGAGGTATCAGTAAGGCTTAGCTTTAGAATCTTTAGCAGCGTGAAATTAAAAACGAGAAAGCAGAAAGAAAGCAGTGAGAGAGGAAGGGAGAAAGAGAGAAAGAACAGGAAAGAAGGAAAGAAGGAAAAGAAGGAAAAGGAAGAGGAAAGAAGAAAGAAAGAAAGAAGAGAAAGAAAGAAAGAAAGAAAGAAGAAAGAAAGAAAAGAAAGAAAGAAAGAAAGAAAGAAAGAAGCACTTTTAAAAGTTGTGTTAATGCTACTTTTTAAATTCTTATGCAAGAGTGTTTCTGCCTGATTTTTAGTACTCAAGACAAAATCAGTTTTTGACCCATCTAAACATGTCTTTTTCTTTGGGGCAGTTAAGTAATTATCTGCTCAGACAGGGAATTTCACTTTATGAAAACCTCACATTTCAATTCCATTAAATTCCAGCCAGCTCCTGAAGAAGTGAAGAGATCAATGAACTTATTAAAGAAAGAGGAGTAAAAAATAAACAAACCTGTCAAACCAATCAGACCTCTCTCAGATGACAGTCAAAAACAGCCCTGTACCTGGCTGCCAAGAAGGGCAGGAGACAAGCAACACGACTGACTTTATGGGGAGCAGGCTTGCAGTCGCAAAGCTGGGGGAAGAGGAGGAGGGAGGGCGAAGAGACGCAGGGATCTGAGCATGCCGCACGCTCTGCGGGGCCACCCAGTGGGACAGGATGAGGGCCTTCCCCTCCCCGACTCTCCACGCTCAGTTGTGAGCCTGCCCCGTACTGAGCCTCTTCTCTGACCCTGAAGTACAAACTGTTCCCGAAAAGGGTAAACTCCTGATTGTCACGAAATGACCTGCTAGGGTTTGGGAAGCGGCACCACGCCAAGGCTATTACCTTCCTCTACTCACATGGCTCCTACGAGCAGGAGAGCTTCGTCCCGGACCAACGTTAAGACGCTTTTTTGGACAGCTGTCTGAGTCTCTGAGAACAAATGGATTAAACCTCTCACCAAGGCCCCCAAGAGCTCAGGAATACTGCACACACAGGCACCCACCGCATCACAACGTACGTACGCACGCACTCTCTGCCTCTCCGCTGGCCCGGCCTGCCCCCAGAGTCCCTGGGGGGTCCCAGGACACCATGTCGGGCCGCGGGGACTCTGCCAGCCGTGAATAGTTCTAAGGCTGGGAGGGGCGATTCCCCCTTGCTGGGGTCTGGGTCTGGACGGTCTCCTCCGCCGCGGCCCTGAGGAGATGTAGGCAAGCCCCGATCACTCAGGTCCGCGCCTCCCACTTTGCAGGGTGTGGCAGGCTGTAGCAAGTGGTGTGTGCTGAAACATACACACACCACCGGGACTTAGCTCAGTTAAGCTACACGAATCCAAGAACAGTCGGGCCTTAATTACAGACATTCCAGTTTGAGCGATGTGAAAAATGCATATTTTATGATTGGCTTTTCACAAATATTAAAACGAATATTATATGTGTTGTGTTAGAAAGTAATGCTGTATTAATTCTCTTAAGTAGTGTGTTAAATATAGTTTTAGGTTATAAAAAAATATTAAAATAAAAACTATGCTATGTAGGTGTCCTGGTTCAGGGCAAATTTGGGAGAGAACCCCCCCAAAAGGCTCCTCTAGGAAAGCAGATTCAATTGGCCCTTCCCCCCAACCGGTCCGGGAGAAAATACCTCCTTGGAGAAAAGTGGAAAAAAACCTGTTTATTAAACAATAAAACCTAAACAATATTAAACAATAAAACCCCTTGCTGCTCTAAAAGAGATGACAAACCCAGAAAGTCCCCTCCCCAGGTTGCAGTTCAGCTCACTCTGTCTCTTATCAGTCCCTCCAGTGCTGGAAATGCTACGGCCCAGGCCTGGCCCGGTGGGCCACAGATGCGAGCTGCTGGTGCTCTTCTGGGTGTTCAGTCTGAAGCAGGTTTAAACAGGTCCAAAGAAAAGGGAAAAAATGAAAAAAAACCCACAGTCCAGGGAACTTCTTTGCCCCAGGTAGCTAAACTAAAACAAAGGAGAGCTCTGTCCCGCTGTCTGTCCATCCGCAGACAACACAGTCCAGGAGCAGGAATGTGGAGGAGTGAGTGCAGTGTCTGAAAACAAACTGCGCGCTTCTTCTCTTCCCCCTTCACTCTCTGGAACAAGTCTTAAAGGTGCAAAACTTATTATTCAGCATAAACAGAACAAGATGATTGGGGATAAAAGCATCATATAGTCAACCTAGGACAGTAGGATACTTTTTTTTAAAGAAAGGACTTGCAGCGAGATAGCAGGCACAGGACACTTAAATCTTTCAGAGAAAAAGAATTTATTGCCCTCTTATCAGAAGAAACAAACTTCTTCCTGCCTCGAAGGCACTGTTAGGATTCAGAGGAAGAAGGTGAAGATGACCAGACAGAATCCTGTATTTTAATGGAATTTATGTGTCATGTATGAAGTGGATGAATATGCAACAGGCTGTTGTTTTTAAGGGTTAATCCTTTGTTAACGGGTGTCCTTTTTCGGGCTTGTGCTGCTCAGAAAATGGTGCCAGGACCTCCATAACTCTTTGTTCTTATTGTCTCATATTGTCCTAATTCAAATTGTCCAAATTAATATTACTCTAATTGTATTACTATTTTCATAACCATTTTATTACTATTATACTTTTAAAATATTAAAAAACAAGTGATCGGCGTTTTTCACAAGCGAGAAGCTGTGAGCACGCGGGCGGGAAAGGGAAGGGGGGACGTAGAATGTGGGGAGGGGAGATGCAGTGCGGCGCTGCTGCCCCCTGGCGAAGCCGCACAGTGCCGTGCTGGGGAGGATCTACTCAGCACCTGTGGCGCCTCATAGTGCTGGCTGTGTCCTATCGGCGCTCCGGGCAAAGGATTAAGCAACGTGTGGAGCCCCGCGCAGAGCAGCTCAAGCAGCGCAACACTCGCAGAGAAGCGAGGGTCAAGCCTCAGCCCGCAAAACCAGGCAAAGTAATTTCTGCCCTAAAATGCCGGCTGAACCTTGCGGCGCAGGGGGCGGTGCTGAGGGCAGGAGCAGCCTTTGGCCTTTGTCCTCAGCCTTCACCTACAGGCTGTCCCGGGTCAGTGCAGCAGCGCGGCAGGGTATGGCCACTCCGCCTTTTGCAGAGGGAAACTGAGGCCCCGATGCTTCTTCTCCGTGGGGCCGAGAGGCGTTTTGAAGATGAGGGGGGGATAACAGAGCAGTGTTTTGTCCTATAAAATAAAAGTGATCAGTTATTGGGGAAAAAAAGGAAAAATAAGTCACTTCTATTTTATTATTATAAACAATTAACAAATTTTAAAAGTATTCTTTTGGGTTACAGAGAACAGAACTTCTTGCCTGTCCTAAATATAAAGTAGTATAGTCAGGATGTTGTGGGGAAGGCTCATGGGGGAGGAAAAAGCTCTGATATTTTTCCTCAGCCTTGAATAATAAGCTGCACATAACTGTTATATTTAATAAGCAAAATGATAGAAAATGTCAGACCCTAAATTAACATGCATCTTTGTATTGCTAATTGTGCTCATTGCAAATTTGGGTCATATTGCATGAGTGACTCTAATCTAAGGCTGACACTGCCATATAGCACATTGGATTCTTGATTCCCCTAAACTCAGCAATTGTGTCAGATGCAGTTCTGTATGCTCCAGCAGCTGGTTCATCTTCATCAATGCAAATAAGGAAACTCCTACAATCAAAGCTTTTCAAGTCTAAAGCCTGATTACTAAGGGCAGGCTAAAGCACTGCACAGACTTACTTTTGAATCACACTGACAAGGCAACTGTAATGTCTCTCTGGTTCAAAATCAGTCTTTTGTCAAGCAAAACAAAAAAACCCAAGGAGATCCATCAGTTTGGAGGTGTACAAAATGTAGGTTGGTCTTCATGACTGGTGGTAAAATAAATTAAAAAATAACCCCTGAACTTGAATAAAAGTCTGCACTAGTAATAATTAAAGCAATATTTGAACACTTATGAAGAAGACAGGTACACAATGATTCTATGTAAAGCATAGGCTGTTTATTTTCTCACGAACGTTTCTGAAGAACTATTTCAAAGTGTCCATTCATTTCCAGGGGCACATCCACAGCACGTGGACAATGTGTAGGTGCCCCTCCCTCACTCTTCAGGGCTCTTTCACATCACCTTCCTCCAGAGGGAGGGGTTGCTTGGCCACGAAGGAAACAGGCTAATTATTGTCTCTTCAAGCCAATTGTTATCTCTTTTCCCACCCTACCAGCTGGTCTAGTTCTGAAGTAGAATGCCCTTCTGCCTTTCCCTGTGCTTATACAGCTCTGTGTGTGTGGGCCCTACCTATGAATATTGTACAGATTTGACTAACAGCAGTGCTGCAGTCTTTTGCCATGGTTTTCAATGCACCTGTCTCATGTTCATGCAACCACTTTGTCCGTGCCTTGGAGGCAGCTTCTAATTTATGTTTTGAAAGTCTATCTGAAAAAAAGACAGGCTTGTGGTGTCCTTCACCCACCCACTCATTTATTTCTCCCATGTCTCAGGAAAACCCCAAAGCAACACTCTTAGAAAATCTCCCCATAATTTGCCCCTAAACTTTGGGTATTTCCCTGTCTTCTCAGAAAGATCCCAAATATGAACATGTTGCCTAAAAGTGATTAAGAGTATAATGTAAAAAACTAGACTGCATTCCTCAAACAATCAACAGATATAATTACAAAACAGGCTAATATAAGGGAAATATTAGCCTTTGCAGTAGGATACACACCTTCACAGATGGCAAAGCTGCAACCTCAGCAATGCTGACATGGTGCTGAAATTCTGATACAGATAATATTTGGTTTTGCAAAGTGGTCTTAGTGCAAACTGTGTCACATCCCTCCCGTGTTTCTAGAAATGAACATATAGATAAGAATACAGAAATGTGTAGCTCAGTCCAGAATAAGTTAGCCAATGTCCACAGAATGGGCATGGCCCAGCAGTAGAGTTAAATCCTGCAATCTTGCAAATTGTTGAAAGAAACACCAACTTTTCCTTTCCCTCTCCCGCCACAGCCAGGACAACAGTCTTTGGCCAGGGGCGCTTGCTGCTGCTGCCCCCTATTTCAGACATGTCTCTACCCACATGACACCACAGTTCACAGAATTTGGGAACCATCACCAAAACATGTGACAGTAAATCAGACCAAACTGGAAGCAAATTTTTTACAGCTGCTCCAGCCACATAACTGATTCTTGTTCACTCATGCCTTTCCCCTGCCTCCCCCTAATAGGATTAACAGAATTTTCATAAAAACAAATCAGAATTTGTCAAATCATATCTAACAGTTGATTTGCTCACAGTATCTGCTTTCTTCTAATGCTGAAACAGCACTGTCCTCACAGAGTTTAATCAAGGCTGATATAAGGCATCTTTGAGGTAAATGTTTGTCCTGGCAAAGCACCCATATCCTCCTTAATTCTTTACATTACTTTAAAACACCTCTTAGCACACTAAGATCACCAGAGCCTCAGCAACCCTGGTATCCTGTTGATGAATTTCATGCAGGATATAATTGTCATTAAAGGCTTCCTAATGATTCTTGTAATCTGCTTTTAACTATGTCCCAGGTTCAATAATCTCCTTTGCATGCTTTGTGCCATGTTGTGCAGCCCTGGCTACCATGCCCATGCAGGGCTCCTTGGGACAGCCTGTGGCTCCTGCTCTGTTCTCTCCACTCCCCTGTGGGCCTCATGACCATTCCCTTCTAAAGCCCCTCCAAGCACCCATGAAGCAGGGGGATACTCCCCACATGAGTCTGTGCATTCGCTCTTCCTTTTGTGGCTGGGAATGAGAGGGAAAACTCATAGCTTAAGGATGACAAAAACCTGGGCTGCAAATGAACCTCAAAGGGCTCCTTTTCCAGAAGACAGCCTGTGATGTTAGTAGATGACCCTTTCTGATGGATTAGTCTTCAAACATCAGTGTTGCTCTCTGTACTGGAATGGTACACACTGCAGAAGGAAAGAAAACTCTGCTCATCCAGAAACAGGACTAAATCCTGCAAATTGGTATACCTAGAATCCAGCTTTAAGGCTGTCTGCATTAAAAAAGGATAAGGCAGCTACAACACTTTGGCTTTGAGGCAATCACAGGGTTGTTCTGCTCAACATGGGTTCTGTGAAACCCTGCAGCTCTTAGGAGTATCTCAGAGTAGGTGCTTGTAGTGGGTTGACCCTGGCTGGATGCCAGGCATGCAGCAAAGCCTCTCTATCACTCCCCTCTGCAGCTGAACAGGGGAGAGAAAATGTAATGAAGAGTTCACAAGTTTAGGACAGAGAAAGATCCCTTGTCACCATTGAGTCAGAGATGACACAGAGTCATATCAGAAGGCTAATAACCACTTTATTAATGTTATAAATGATCAGCAAAAAATCCAAAATAATAAATGTGAAAGATTTTATTTTTGTGACCAAAATACGGTCCTCAAAAACCACAGCCAAAGAGACAGCCTTGAGCAGGCAGGGCTGTTTTATACAGTTTTTTATGCCTTAATGCAGAGGTGCCCTGATTTCTTTTGTAACCCTGCATGTGTATGAAGGTTTCTTTTGCTGTGTAGGGGATTGCTGTTTTCTGAGTAGTGGCAGGCGCTGATCATGTCAGGGGAAGTCCTGTATTCGACTTCAGTTATCTTGATTGATGGTATCTAACAAGGAGGAAGCCCATCTCTGCTGGCCACGTTCTTTTATTAGTAAATGAAGCATTGTTCTCCTGCTGCCTTCAGGAGTTTCGTAATTCCAGAGCAGTTATCTGTCTTCAGGTTGTTCATGGTCAGAGGCTCACTAGATTTTACAATTTTTATTGCATACATTCTCCCCTTAAGCATGAATTATTTTATAACATATATTACAATCAAGAACCAATTCCTTTTTATACTCTAATTCGCTACAGGAGGACCTGATTGGTCCTTTAATCAAAACACCATCACCATTGGCTAATTAAGAAACCACCCTTTGGTAAACATATTTCCAAAACACATTCCACATGTTCACAAACACCAGGTGCAGCAACGTAAGATAAGGATTGTTTATAATTCTTTTCTCTGAGCTTCTCACAGCTTTTCCCAGAATGATGTCTGGGAAACTATCTGTTTCTCTCTGTGACCAGAGAGCTACCACCACAACCACTCACCAAATAATGTCACGGGCAAAACAGACTTGAATTAGATATATTAACTGAATTTATTGCTAACAAAATCAGAGCAGGATAATAAGAAGTAAAAAAAGACCTTAAAAAACCTTACCCCCACCCCTCCCTCCTTCCCAGCTCTACCTCCTCACCCAGCAGTACAGGGAGACAGGGAATGGAGTTTAAGGTCAGTTCATCAAAAGTTGTTCCTGCTGCTGCTTAGGGAGAGGAGTCATTCCCCTGCTGCAGCATGGGATCCCTCCCTAGCGAAAAGAGTAGAAATGTTCCAGGGTAGAAATCTGCAGTGATCCGTGTTTTTCCTGGGCCTTATATGAGTCCAATCCGGCTAGCTTAAGACTCTAGCCCACACGGACCCGCATAGACGAAAGTAAAAGACGAGCAAGTATCCTGTTTATTGGCTTGGGCAGGACACAGGTCATGGGTCACCCAGGTACAAAAGAGGGATTGAAACTCTCACACAGGAGGTTTTATACCCTAGGGGGTGAGGGGCGGGGGAGAGAGAACCGGAGCCAATGGGATGCCATTGGGGAGGGACGAAGTACCTATGGGACAGACCAGGTGTGTGTAACAGGAGGGGTGTGTGGGGGGAAACCATGTGATGAGGGAGGGGGAAAACCCGTCACCAGTGCAACAACTAAATAAACTATTTAGTGCAATACAACACCTCCACCTTTTCTGTTAACTAAAATTGAAAGGAGATGTGTTGGACTATTTGTGCTACTGATTATAAATTTGTCCACCACCCCGAGAGTCTCCAGTCCTTGAACAGTCCTCAGATTCTTGCTTGACTTGTACTTCTCGGAGGGCTGCGTGGATGTTGGATGGTTTTGATGCTAGGTTCATGCAGCACAGTCCTGTTGGAGCGTCTGTGCCAGGGTCACCCAGATGTTTTGGCGTGGCTGAGGAACGATCCACGCAGCTGACAGACTGCTCAGCGCGAACAGGATAACAACTTGGACAGGGCTCTTCGTGAGGTTAAGTGGGAGGTAGATTTCCTGTTCTACAAAGGAAAGCAGACAATTTTTTAAAGAAAATACATACAAGTTCATGGGTCTGCCGGAATGCAGCTGACTTTTCTATGATGATTTTTCTTTCTTTTTCCGGCGGCGTCTTCTCTTGGAGGCAACAGCTGCTTGCTTCTCATCCCCGTCTGCTGGAGCTGGATTTTTAGGGATGAAAGGTTTTACCCACTTTTGGGGTATCCATCGAGGGCCTGAGGGGGTGGATACACATGCATAACCACGCCCCCAGGTGACAAGCTCATAAGGACCCTTGGTTGTCCAAGTTTCTGGGTCCTTAATGAGAACTGGTGGACGCTGTGACAACTTAAACCGGTTGTTATTATTGAAATGACGTATTACTGGAGGATTCATGTTTTCAAATGAACAATTCAGAAAATTGATGGTAAACAAGGCTTTACAGAGCTTTTGTTGTGGAGTCATCCACACTGCAGAATTTCCCTGCCTAGCCAGGACTTCTTTGAGTGTATGGTGGGCACGTTCGATCACAGCTTGACCTGTGGGGGAGTGGGGAATGCCTGTCTTATGCTCCACTCCCCACTGCTGGACAAACTGCAGGAACTCCTTGGAAACATACGAAGGGCCATTGTCAGTCTTGATCTCCCTAGGGACCCCCAATACTGAAAAGGCTTGCAGCAACTGTTTTTTAGCATGCGCAGCCCTTTCCCCTGTGTGGGCAGAGGCATAAACCGCACCTGAGTATGTATCTATGCTGATGTGTACGTATTTCATGCGACCGAAACTGGGAATGTGTGTGATGTCTGTCTGCCACACTTCACAGCTCCCAAGGCCTCGGGGGTTAACCCCAACACCCAGGGATGGCACTGCCTGAAGCTGGCAATTGGGACAGGTGGCCACAATGGCTCGAGCCTGACTTTGTGTTAGCTGGAACTGGCGGATTAGACCTGGAATATTTTGATGGTATTGTTGGTGACTTAGTTTTGCCTGTTGAAAGATGTCTGGAAGGCGTGCCATTTCTGATGGAGCTGCAAGGGAATCTGCTTTGCGATTACCTTCTGCGATCCCACCTGGCAAATCGGTGTGTGACCTCACATGCATCACATAGAAAGGGTGCTCCCGCTGTGAAACCAAATAAATTAGTTTTGAGAGCAACCTGTGGAAATGCTCATCCTCAATGTCCTTGAGAACTGCCTGCTCTGCCTTGGACACTACTCCCGCCACGTAGGCTGAATCGGTAACCAAATTAATTGGCTCTAAAAACTTCTCAAAGGCTCTCACGACTGCGGCCGGTTCAGCAATCTGGGGAGACCCCTCCACAAACTCAACATCAGCTTCCCAATGCTGGGTCTGGGGATTTCTCCAAGTCATCACCAACTTGTGGGATGCTCCAGATGCATCAGTGAACACTGTAAGTGCCTTGATTGGCCTACGACTCCTTTTCTCAGGAGCAACAAGGTGGAATTCCTCGTTGAACATCTTGTGTGACGGGGCCTGGACTGATACCTGTCCACTGTAGCTGTCCAGGGATAGCTGGAGACTGGCATTGTTCTGGAGCAGGTCATTGAACATTTTCTTTGTCAACTTCTCAGGAGAGCCCTTTCCTTCCTTAGCAAGATGGACTGGAAGGTGAATACACTCAAAGTCACAACCGGCCAGCTCTCGCAATCTTAACCTGTCCTTCCAGATCAGCTGAGCTATCAGCTCCTGTGGCTGTGTGATGGTTTTGGATCTCTGATGGGAGAGGAAAACCCACTCTATGATTAGAAGTGGATCTTTCTGTACTTCAAACCACTGGAATATCAATCCATGTATGTGTGGTAACTTCCCCAAAACAATGAATTCAAAAGGCAGCTCGGGCTTATAACGATGAGCCTGCCTCTCGGCCAAAGCCTTCTGAACTTTTTGAAGGGTGGTTTTTGCCTCTGGGGTCAGTTCCCTGGGAGAGACTAGCTCTCTCTCTCCCTTCAGTAAATTGAGAAGGGGAGCTAGGTCCCTGTTAGTGAGACCCAGCCAAGGCCTGACCCAGTTCAAAGACCCACACAAGGAATGGAGATCTGCTAGGGTTTTGGGATCACTCTTAATTTCCAATTTCTGCGGAACAATGGTCTGCGCAGTGATTTGCAAGCCCAGGTAGTTCCAAGGTGGCATCCTCTGAACCTTGTTTTCCTGCAATTGAAATCCAGCAGAGGTTAAAACTTTAACCACTAGGTCAAGTGTGTCTTGAAGTACTATGTCATCGGGGGCATGTTGTGGTGTGCGTTCAGTTCCCAATTGAGTTATCTCCCCTGTTTTGTATTGTTCTCTCCTTTTGTGATGCTTCCCCCAGTTACAACCCTATACCCAGTTCGATGGTTCAGTCCTGGTTCCCCCTTTCCCTCGAATGGTGCCCTCCCTGTCTGGGCTCGTGTAGCCGCTGGCTACGAGGCGACCTGGTTCTCGGATACGGCACGGTGACCCAAATACAGAGTCACTCGGTCCATGTGCTGCGGACACCAATGTGGTGGATAGCAAATGGCGTTTATTCAAAGGTTTCAGGGGTATTTATGGCCTAGGTAGTTTGTGTCACTTCCTCTGCCCTTGTCCTGGGTGCAGCCAAGGTCAGACTTAAGGTGAGGAGGGGTCTTCCTGTCTACGCGTAACAGCCCGAGATCTTCCGGCCGCAATCCCTAACTCTCCCACATTCCCCCCCCCACCATGATTAGTAAAATCTCATAAAGTTATAAAATATAAAGGTTACAAAATTTCATGGGTTAGTAGGATTAGTGTAAAATCTTGTGTTAGTAACTTTAGCATGCTTTAAAGTAATTGTCGTCGCTCGAGAAACAAAATGTTTGCCGTTTCCAAACGCCTTTTAACAAATAACACTAGTTTGTTTAATATGCAAGGCCCGAAGATTAGGGTTAGTAAGATTATGGTGACTGGGCCTATTAGGGTAGAAATCAGCGTGGTGAGCCATGGAGACTGGTTGAACCACGACTCGAACCAGCCCTGTTGAGCTTCTCTGTCCATTTTTCTCTGGTTCAGCCGGTTTCTCAGTTCGGCCATGGAGTCCCTGACGACTCCGGTGTGGTCTGCGTAAAAGCAGCATTCCTCTTTCAAGGCAGCACACAGGCCCCCCTGCTGCATGAACAAGAGGTCCAGTCCTCTCCTATTTTGGAGGACAACTTCTGAGAGTGAGGAAAGGGATTGTTCCAGCGAAGAGATGGACTTCTCAATCCTTTGCAGGTCCTCATCGATGGTCATTTGCAGTTGGGACAGTCCTTGGTGTTGGGTCGCTAGGGCTGAGACGCCTGTGGCTGTTCCAGCTGCTCCCAGGCCGAGCAGCATGGCTATGGTTAAACCTGTCAATATTTCTCTTTTGTGGAGACGGCTAGTTTGTTCGAAGAGGTAGTACACTTCTTCGTCTGAGTGGTACAGGACTCTAGGAACAATTAGAACTTGGACGCAAAAGTCGTTAGAGTGATCGAATTTTTCAAGCAGTACACATGGGCTTACTCCGGATCGGTGACAGACCCACATCCCTGATGCAGCTGGGATCACCCACTGGAACTTCCCTCCCTTAAGTTTGCCAAATTCTTTGCAGACACTGCCCGTCTGCCTCGCCAAGGTTGCATTGCCGAAGCATTTGCCTTGGCCCGTAACCTGACTTAGGGTAATGCCTCTCCGGGGGGTGTCCCATCTGCATTGGCGTGGATTGTTTGATTTTGAGAAGATGAATGGGAGATCGAAGGCAACGCCTTCGTAAAAAGGCGGTTGTGCATCATAGCATAACCAGCATGATTCTGTGAAGTTTGGGTTGGACTGATTTAATGATATGAAGGTAGCATTTAGCACGTTTATGAATGAATTGGAAAGGTTCGGTTCGGCTAGGAGACTGGATGGGGAGACTAGTTCTGACTTCTGCGTATCGGGGATAGCACTACTGTTAACTGCGATCTCTCCTCTGGGTTTGCTCGCTACTAGAACCGGATTGGGTCCGACTGATTGGGACATAGAGGCTGGGAGTCTGATAATTTGCACATTCACCCACTCTTTTGACCCTTGAACGGCTACTGTCCATGTTCTGCCTGTGGTCCAACTGGGGTGATTTGGCTGTAAAACTGTCATGTTGTAGTTAGTGCATTTCCGAAATTTGGGGATTTTATGACTGTTACGATGGAAATTTCCATGGAAAAAGAAGGGTGTTTTGCAGCCAGTGGGTGCCCAGGTGAACTGCAAGAACCTGTCGGGCTCTTGTGGATCCCACCCTGGCCCTGACGGTCTGGCATCTGTAACAATGGTTTCGCAGCCCCAATGCCCACAGTATCCCCACCCTGGGTGATTGCAGTAGCTTTTTCCTGGGTTTGAGGCTGGACACCAGTAGGTTAGGTACGTTTGTGTGACGTGTGGGGAAGAAGGGTCTACCTTTGGTCGTCCCGGAAACAAGTCGGTAAAGCGGAGTATGAAGGATGGTGTGTTTGGTGTGGTGACTCCTTTGAGCACCTTGCCACTGCTAAGGTGTCGCATGACCCACCTGAATGGCTGATGAGGGTAGTGGTCTGGGCTGGCTTGCCCTCTGGCGACAAGCCCCAACAGCAAAAGCACACAGAAATACCGTTGATGTCTGAGTCTCACCCGCGCGGCTCTCTCGGGCGCTGCTGGACGGCTTGGTGGTCCGTCCTCTGGAACGGGGATGTACGCGTCACGAGGACGCCCCACGAGCATGTCCTGTAAACAGAAACTCACAACTCTCATCAGTCTCATTCTGCTCATGGTTAAGATCGGGCTTGATTGACTTAAGCGGACACCATTTAATGTGCCCGTCCTTTTTGACAGCCGCATATCCCCGCCCCGTGAGCACCAATCTCCAACCCTGTTCCCACTGCCCCAGTTCGTTTTTGATCACCACCCGCGGGCCCTCCTCTAATGCTCGAGGTGCCCAGTGTTTCTGAGCTGGACTGTTTGTTTCATCCCCCCTAGGGTATTGATTTAACGCTAGCAGCGCAGTTGCCAGGATGCGCGCTTGGTCACTCGGGGGAATGGCATTGGAGAAGCCTTCTGCCTTTGCTAGCACTTCTAGCTTAGCTTTCAGAGTCTGGTTTGCTCTTTCGACGATGGCTTGTCCGGTGCTGTTGTATGGGATGCCCTGCACCAAGGCGATGTTCCATTTCGAAGCGAATGTCTGGACTGCCTTTGAGATGAAGTTTGGGCAGTTGTCTGTTTTGACTTGCTTTGGAACCCCAAGCCATGCCATGGCTGTCAGCCAATGTTGGATGGTGGCTTTGGAGTCCGTCTTGAGATGCTGTGTGGCCACAATCATGCCGCTGTACGTATCTACAGTAACTGCGAGCCACGCTCGAGGTTTCAACAGCTGGCATAAGGTAAAGTCTGTTTGCCACACTTCTGAGGCTTTGAGACCTCTGGGGTTGACACCACTCGACCATAGTGGCAACTTCTGGCAGTGAGGGCACGTTGCGACGACGTGCTTTGCATCTGCAGTAGAGATTCCGCACTTTTTCGCAAGCGCTTTTGCTCCGATGTGAAGGGTTTCGTGCAACTGACGAGCTTCTTTCAGCGTCCATACGCCCTTTGCTGCGGCGTCAGCTTTGTCATTGCCTATCTGGTAGAACCCTTTGATCGGGTCGTGGCTGTTGACGTGGATGACTGATATGGTTCCTTTCCGTGAATAGAGTGCTTCCTCCAGCATCGTTGCCACTGGGGACACTGACACGCCTGGTCCGGACATGGCTAGGCAGAGTTTTGCCACAAATATGGAGTCAGTCACAATGTTAAGGTGTTCCTCTGGGAACAGTCCGCACGCTAGTGCCACAGCTGCTGCTTCAAGCTGTTGGACTGAAAGCGTGGGGTCAGTTGCCTTGACACATTGCCACTGTTCTCCTAACTGCCACACTGCTGCCGCGGTGGAGGTCTGCGATGATGCGTCCGTGAAGATGGTTGGTCCTGCCTGTGGTCGATCGACCACCTTGGGTGGGAGGTCGATATCGATGACCGTGAGCAGCCGAGTCCAAGGGGGTTTCTCTGCGTAGCGAATTTCTCCTCCAAAGCCTGTGAGGGCTATCGCTAGGTACTCCGATGTTGTTGTTGACTGCGCAGAGAGCTGTTTGCGGAAAGGCAAGCTTATCTTGGACGGCTCGATGCCTAGGTGTCTTAGGGCGAGTTTTCTGCCTTTCATGATGAGGTTGCTGAGGCACTCGACTCCCGGGGAAAAGGCTCGTGACGGTTTCCTCAAGACTACCCATAGTATCGGTTGGGCCTTGTCAGGGGGTCCTTGGGCTAAGGCTCCCACTCCCCCCTTTTTCGTAAAGTGGACATACAGATCGACTGGAGCACTTGAATCCCATCTGGTGAGCATGCTCTCTGACATCTGACGTTCGATGAAGTCGAGCGAGCTTGTCGCTTCTGGTGTCAGGGTTTTCTGCTCCCATGGGTTCTTCCCTTTCAAGAGGTCATTTAGAGGGTCCATGACCTCGGGAGGAATCAAGACGATGTTGCGGAGCCACTGCAAGGACCCTACCAGCTGTTGCATGTCGTGCAGCGTCTTGATGTCCCGGTGGATTTTCATCTGGGGAGGGGTTACGTAGGAACTTGTGATTCCCACTCCCAGGAAGGTCACGCGTGGTCCCTTTTTTATTTTTGCACTCGCCACCTCAAAGCCATTCGTCTTCAGGGTCTCGGAGATGGTTGACACCAGCTGGTCCACTTGTCTCGTGGTTGGTGCTGCGATCAGGATGTCGTCCATGTACTGCACGATGGTTACCGTCGGATTGCTTTGCCGGACAGGTGCTAGCGCTCGGTCCACGGTGATCTGGCAGATGGTAGGGGAGTTGAGCATTCCCTGTGGAAGCATCCTCCATTGGAAGCGTAGGTTAGGCCGCTGGCTGTTTGAGAAGACGATGGAAAAGGCGAAACGCTCTTTGTCGTCTTCATGCAGGGGGATAGAAAAGAAGCAGTCTTTGATGTTGAGCACTGCACAGGGTTGCCCTCTCGGTATCATCGAGTTCATGGGTAGCGATGTTTGGACAGGTCCCATAGGCTGGATTCGCTTGTTCACCTCCCGCAAGTCGTGTAGGAGACGGAAGCCTTCACCAGACCTCTTAGGTATCACGAAAATTGGAGTGTTCCATGGACTTGTGGAGGGTCCTATGTGATTCTTGTGTAATTCACGGCTAACCAACTCAAGGAGGGCAGTTATTCGAGGCTTTGACAGGGGCCACTGATCGACCCACACTGGGTCTGCTGATTTCCAAGTCAGCTTGATGGGCAATGGTGGGTATGCTACAGTGGCCCCTAAAATAAATTTGTCACCCTAACATCCAGCAGGGCAAGGGCATCTCTTCCCAGTAAGGGTGGACAGTCCGACATCACATATGTAGTGAGGGTGATGGTTCTTCCCGGTCCTCTCTCGGTGCAGAGGGTTATTGCCACTGGTTGGGTGCTCTTGTGGGCTCGGGACAGCCCTCCAACTCCGCCCACCATGGGGGCTGCTTCTAGCTTCCATGGTCGAGGCCAATGTATGCCTGGGATGACGGTGACGTCTGACCCTGTGTCCACCCAAAAGGGAAGGCAGATGGCCGAGTCGTCCGAGCTGTTGTGGAGACGACACACTGCCCACACGATCAGTGGGTGCTTGCCCACCTTCGCGGCAACGGCCACCCACGGGTCCCGTTCCCATGCTTTCATGGCCAGAGCCACCCAGGGACCTCTTCCCCAAGGGGCTGTTTGTGGTATTCCTGAGGCGCAGGTGGGTTCGGTTGGACCATTGGCTGGGCAGCAAAGTTGGACATTTCTTGAGGGGTTGGCAGTGGTGGGCACGGGAACCCTGTGTCCCATTGAGGGTTGCTGTAGCTGGGCCGTTGCATGTTTCCAGTGGGAGGAGGCTGGATACGGCCCGGGTGCCTCCTCCCTCTGCCGTTTCCCTGATGCTTGGGTCTGCATTCCTTAGCTACATGCCCTTTCCTGCCACACGCCCAGCACGGTCCATTAGGTTTTCCCTGGCGTGGTGGTGCAGCTGCTGGTGACTGTCTTGATTGGGGGCAGTTTATTGCTGCCTGCCCAGGCTGGTCTCCCTTAAAGCGTGCTATCACACTCGTTATTACAGTGTGAACTGCTGCTTGAATGGGAGCTAGGTATTCTTTGTTTGCAACGTGTCTGATCATGTCAGCTATACTGGACCCCTGTACTCCGGTGACTTTAACCAGGAAGGCATGTATCGCGGCTGCGGGTGCCCAATTCGCGAAAGCTATTCTTATTTTTTCCCAATCGGTGAGTTTGTGTTGCGATTGTTTCCCGATATTGCTTAAGGCTTTATTCGGTTTCGTTTGAAACAGCGTTAGTTCTGCTCTTTCAGCTTCCGAGTCCCATCCGGACTCGGCCAGCTCTTCCGGGCTGTCTGAGCAGCTGTTGCTTGACTCAGAGTCGGAAGTGGACTGCCGATAAATTTCCGGCACTCCGTGCCGTTTCTTTCGGCTCCAACCCCGCTCCTCCCTTCGGGGGTGGTACCGCTCCTGCCCCCTGGGCTTGCCCTGCCTCCTGCAGGGAGGGATCTCTCCCTTATATGGTGGCAGTATTGAGCGCGGCCCCTGATCGAATCTGCGCTCTTTGCCGCTCCCCCGCGCATGCGCGTCAGCAACTACTCGCGCCTCCGGGCTTTTCCCGCCGTGGACTCGCGCGCCCCGCCCATCTCCTGGATCGCCGGCGCTGTGTTTTGCCATGTACGGCGGCGGCGGCGGCGGCAGGGCCGCCCGCGCGTCCGCGCCAGCCGCCCTCCCGGCGCCCCGGGTCCTCTCCGCCAGCTCCCCGCAAAAGGACCGCGCGCGCCGCCGTGCCCCCGGCGCTGCACCGCCGGCCGGCGGGGAAGGGATGGACAGGGGAGTCGCGAATTCCCGGAAAGGTTCCGTGGGGGGTCTAGGACCCGGCGGGCTCCGCGGAAGGATCGGGCTCGGGCTCGGGCTCGGGCTCGGGGAGGGATGGAACGCGTCCGGCCCCTTCTTGCGGGGTTCGGACCATTCCCTTCCCCTGGGGTGCCCCCGCCTCCTGCTGGGGGAGGTCCTTGCCCTATAAGGACCGAATGTGAGCTGAGCGCTCTGATTGGTCATACGCTCCTGCGCGGCGGCCGCCCCGTCCCCCCGCTCACCCGCACATGCGTTGTTAAGCGGGCTGACTCCATTTCCGCCCGGCGCGGGTTCCTTTCTGCCCTGAACACACGCCTCCCCGCCATTTTCAAACACATATGGAGGGGGTGCATTCCTGTCCTCCCCTTCGGGGCTCGGCGGTTTCGCCGCCACCCTCGCCTCCTCCGTGAGTTCCTGCCAAAATGACCGCGCGTTCTCCCCCCCCACCGATGGTAAGCCGATCTGCTCGGAGGGGTCCGGCGTTCGCGGCTTTTCGCTGCCGGTTTGTTCTAAGTCCTCCGCGGTCTGTGTCGCCGCGCCCATCCTCAGCTGCGGCGTAGGCAATAAACATTTGCTCGCAGCTTCCCACGTCTCCTGTTCTTCTAATGCCCTGCGTAGGGCCTTCTCTACTTTCCCCCACGCTTTGAGGGCTTTATCGCTGCCTGAGGTTTTTAAAGCGGCAGTGCATCTTTCCCACACCTCCGAATACAATATATCCACGGGACGTTCAATCGTCCGGAGCTCTAAGAGTCTCGCAATAGCAAGATTAAAATTCCTGAGCTCACATTCAATCCTCTTTTGCTCATGAGCCAAACTTACGACCTTCGCGAATGGTTCCATGTCTCTCGCTGGTCCGGGAGCATCCTCCCCGCCGCACTAGACCCGCTGTGCAGCCGCCGGCCCCTGTCCAGGTGACTCCCGCACCCTGGGTGCTGGATCTCGGGTTTCGGCACCAATATGTAGCCGCTGGCTACGAGGCGACCTGGTTCTCGGATACGGCACGGTGACCCAAATACAGAGTCACTCAGTCCATGTGCTGCGGACACCAATGTGGTGGATAGCAAATGGCGTTTATTCAAAGGTTTCAGGGGTATTTATGGCCTAGGTAGTTTGTGTCACTTCCTCTGCCCTTGTCCTGGGTGCAGCCAAGGTCAGACTGAAGGTGAGGAGGGGTCTTCCTGTCTACGCGTAACAGCCCGAGATCTTCCGGCCGCAATCCCTAACTCTCCCACAGGCTCGTTGCCAAGCCCTTGTCTCCACCCCCGTTCCCCTGGCAACTGCCCCTTTTTGTTACATTTTCCCCTCCTCCAGAGCCCTGTTCATCTCCCGAAACCCCCCCATCCTTCCAGAAACTTCTCCCTTCCACAGGGGGTGATTGGGCAGGTGCCCCGAGCCCCTCCTTTGTTCGTGTATCACTTGTTGCCACCGGTGTCAGTCATGTTGAATTCCCCTCCTCAGTTTCTCCCGATTGGTTCTTGTACACCCATTTATATACTGCTGCTCCCCTTTTGTCCTTGTCTTTTCCCGCCGGATTCCGTGGAAGCAATGATACATTAAAAGCACTGGACTACACCAGGCGTGTTAAGACCCTCTTTTCTCTCTGGCTTCTCTGCTTTGCCGCTCCTTGCAATACTGTTGCTGCTTCTGCCGAAGGCACAGCCCGGACGTCCCTGACAGATCCGGGTAGTGCCCCCCGCTGCTGGCTGCTGCTGTGCTCCGAGCTAGCCCCAGCCGCCTTCCCCCCCCGCTCGAGGGAGAGTGAAGTGCATTCGACGCAGCAGCGCGGCAGGGGCACACACAAGCGCATCATCCATGTAGTGTAGGATGATTGTCTCTTTTTTCTGGGCGCGCACTGGGGACAGCAATGAAGCCACGTACCACTGGCAGATGGATGGACTGCATTTCATTCCCTGTGGCAATACTTTCCAGTGGTAGCGCTTCATTGGGGCTTTTCGATTGGTGGTAGGAACCGAAAAGGCAAACCTTGGAGCATCTTCCAGGTGTAGAGGAATATGGAAGAAACAGTCCTTGATGTCTAGGACAGCCAATTGCCAATTTTGGGGAAGCATTGCTGGGGAGGGCATCCCTGGTTGGAGAGACCCTATGTCCACAATTCTTTTGTTTATTTCTCTTAACTCTTGGAGGAGCTGCCACTTATCCTTCCCTGGCTTTTTTATTACAAAGACTGGGGAATTCCAGCAGCTAGATGTCTATGCAATGTGTCCTTTAGCTAATTGTTCTTCCACTAGCTCCTTGAGCGCCTTTATCTTTTCATTACTTAGTGGCCACTGTTTTACCCAGACTGGATCATCATTCAGCCATGTTAACCTGTGGGCGAGGCGCTCCACAGTGGCCGCTTTTAAAAATCCTGGGGTGTCTTAGGAATGACCAGTTTGACTCCCCACTGGGACATGGTGTGTTTACCCCACAAGGGAGCTTTGTAATTAGTAACAAATGGACGGACACTGGCCAATTTTCCGTCTGGTCCCTCAATTTGCATGATGCTTTTTGATATCTTTGCCAATGTGACTCCTCCTACACCTTGGATTTGGCCAGCCACGGGCTGCAAATCCCAATGTGATGGCCACAACCTTTCGGGTATGATTATCACATCTGCCCCTGTGTCAAGCAACCCTTCCACATGGAGATGTTCTGTTCCATGCATCAGGTTGCATCCCATGATGGGTTTGTCCTCGCCAACCACTTCTGCCCAGTATACACCAGGTGCCTTGTCATCTACCGAAACGTCTGCTGGGACAGGAATGGCCTGGGCGATGATTTGCCCCTTGGCCAAATAGAAGGGTGGCTGTGGACAACACGCCAGGAGAATGAAGTTAGGTATGCCCCGTTTGATGGTCATGGGAGCCACCTCAATCTCCATGGGTGTGTGTGCAGTGTCCCCAATAACAAAGTACTCACTGTCCAATTTTGTGCAATCTTTTGTCAAGTTCTGCGAGTCCTCAGGTAGGCCCACTCCAATGACCATCCACTGGGTAGACCTGAAAGCAAAAGCTTTGGTGGTCACGAGCTTGAAGCCCTTGTGAGACCACCAGATTTTATCGTGTAAATGGCAATGTTGTTTTCCCGCATCCCACTTCCCTTCCTCCCCCCTTTCTGTTTTGAGGGAGGTTTTCCCTTCAGGGAAGCCCGCTGCATTTATGTCGTGGCGCTAGGCGGGTTCGCACTGGCTTCGGAGTTTTTTGGTGTGAAGGGTGTCTTTTGTTGCTGGCTTTGAGGGCAGTCCTGGGCAAAGTGTCCTGGTTTTTTGCATATGAAGCAAATGACATGTTGAAGTTGTTCTGGTGACATCTGTCGCCTCCTGACTCCTGGAGATACAGCTGCCACCGTCTCTGGGTTTGTTGGCCTTGACCATGCCTCCCGTGCAGCAAACAGTTCCGCCTTCCTAGCAAAGGCTTCGATCATCTCTGCCAGTGTAGGCGGGGGGTTGAGAGGCAGTCCCAGGAGCACCCTGGTGCAGACTTCATTGGCATTTCTCTGTGCCATCTCTTTCACTATTTCCATTTGTGTCTTGGGGTCCCGTACTTGTCTCTCAACCTGTGCACGGAGTCGGTCGACAAACTGCAAGAAACTTTCTGAAGGAGATTGTTTAATGTCAAGAAAACTACCACTAGGTTCAACAGATGGTAGGTGGTTAAAAGCCTTGTATGCAACCTTTGAAACCTTATCTAGAATGAATTTGGACAACACCCGAGCTTGGTCTTCAGGCTTATCCCACTCCTCCTCGCCGCATAAATGTTCATAAGTAATGTTATTCTTTTCTAAATCTTTGGCACCCTGAGGGGTTTGTTTGAGTTCCTCCACGAGATCTCTGAGAGATCTCTTCCAGGAGCTTTCCCATAGATCAAACTCTGACTGGGTAAGCAGGCACCAGAAAAGATCCACTATATCAGTAGGAACAAATTCAAGGGATGTTAATGTAGCTCTCATCATGCTTCTAAAAATTTCACTACTTCTCCCAAATTCTAATTGACTTCTGTATAACTCGCGCTTTGTATGATATGAGAAGGGCTGATAGGTTCTAGGACCAGCCCTACCACCTGTGTATTGAAAAGGGGCTACCAAGGGGATTACTTCTTCCTCCCGGTTTTTGACTCCAAGGTTTCCCTTTTCAGCCCCACCCCCGTAGGACCCAGCAGGGAGACCACCCTGTCCCCAAGCCCCACTCCCATGAGAACTGGGAAGGGGACCACCCCCTCCCTCTGTCCTACTGTCTTGGTAAGCAGGCACGGAAACACCCTTCACCCCACCCCCATGGGGAATGGGAGAGAGTACACCCCCTGCCTCTGCCCCCCCCACCCCGGTGCCTTGGTAACTAGGAGGGGGGACATCCCCTCCCCCTGCCCCACCCCCGCGGGAAGCAGGCAAGGGCCCACCCCCCCAGCCTTCGGCCCCACCCCCTCAGCCCTTGGCCCCACCCTCTTGGGACCCAGGAAAGGGGGCCTGGGAAACAGGCAGGGAGGCGGGCCAACCGTGGGAACCAGGGGCGGGGTCATGAGTTGACGTAATGGGGGGCAGGGAGACAAAGGGAGGGGGAGGAGCGTCCGAGGGAAGGAAAGGATTGTGCGACTGGAAGGGGTTGGGGACAGGTGGGCGAAAGGGATTGTGGGGAGAAGAAGGGTAAGTGGAGGGCTGAAACACACGGATGCCGCCATTTTGGGCTCCGGCCATGCGGTCGGCAGTATCCTGAACGCCAACCATGTGGTCGCAGCCACTTTGGGAAGTGGGGGGGTGAGAATGCGAATTCGGGGTAACAGAAGTTGGGTTAGAGGGGTACAGGGAAGGTGCTCTATCAGCCTGTGCACAACTGCCAGGGTACTGAGAGAGAGGTGGGAGGCCAGGGAAGCAGTGGCAGTGCCAGTTACCCTGAAATTGCCGGATAGCCTCGCATGACTTTCTCAGTTCAGAGGCAGAGGGAGTGGGAGGAGCTGCGTGAAGGGGAGACTTGTGCTAGCCGTCCTTAAGAATCCCTCTTTAGGACTGCTTTCCGAATCACCAGGAACACCGGAAAAAACTGAGACACTGTCCCATCTCCCTGTTCTGCTTTTGCTGTTAGCAAGTTTCCTATTTTGTCCCAGGCAGAGACAGAATGAACATTCTGCTGTGCAAACTGAGGGAAATGTAAAGAAATCCACCGAATGAACCGTTTCAAAACTGCTTTGGAGACTGTAACGTTTCCACTACTTAGGGTGTCCAAAACTTGGGTATAAATGCCTCTCTGTGTAGCAGAAAGCTTACCACCCATTTTTGCTTTCTGCAGCACTCAATCTACCTTTTATACAGCTAGTACAAACAAAACTGAAAGCACTGAGTCCACAGCCAATCCGGGAAAGAATCTGGGCAGCCTCCCTCCCCCTCCTCTCCGAGGGAGAGACGAACTGCTTGCGTAAAAACCGTGCGGCTTTTAAAATGGCGGGCGCCCGCTGCCGGCTCTCCCGCGCCACGTGGGAGCCGCCTGTCTTGGTTCGCCGCAGCTTGCTGGGGTCTGCCGCTGCTCGGGCGCGACCGCTCACGGCAAAAACGCAAGCCGCGGCTCTCCTGCCACTGCTCGCGCCGCCGCCGCGGCGAAAGCTGCCTGTAGCACTGGGTTTACCGCGAAACCCGCCCGCACTGCAGAATTGCGCCGAGCGCAGAGGTGCAGCCGCTTTTCAGAGCCGCGAGCCGCGGAAACCCGACCGACGGAACCCCACTTCCGCCGAGACGGCACACAGACAGCGCCGAGCCGCTCCACCCGCGCAAACCGCGCAGAATTCGCAAACCTCCTCGGAACCGGGTTTCCTTTCACTGGGAGCTCACCCCCACCCTCCGGGGGCTCTCCCAGGGTCCCACTAACACTCGCGGGGAATACTCACCCCGCCTGGGGACTGTGGCTGGCTGTGAGAGCTGTATAGAAGTCCTCGTCTGGAATCTATCCGCCGTGGGCGCGGCGGGTTCTCGATCCCACCCTCTAGACTTCTTGCCAACCAAAACGTGACGAAGAAATCAGAGGCAGATGAAAGTCCCAAAAGCTAACGTAATCCACTAGTGGAATTACCAGCTCCTTCATGGCCGTCGTGGGAGACGAACATGTGGGGCGCCACCTGCAATGATCCGTGTTTTTCCTGGGCCTTATATGAGTCCAATCCGGCTAGCTTAAGACTCTAGCCCACACGGACCCGCATAGACGGAGGTAAAAGACGAGAGGCGCTCTTCTCCACGTGGGTGCAAGTATCCTGTTTATTGGCTTGGGGCAGGACACAGGTCATGGGTCACCTAGGTACAAAAGAGGGATTGGAACTCTCACACAGGAGGTTTTATACCCTAGGGGGTGAGGGGCGGGGGAGAGAGAACTGGAGCCAATGGGATGCCATTGGGGAGGGACGAAGTACCTGTGGGACAGACCAGGTGTGTGTAACAGGGGGGGTGTGTGAGGGGGAAACCATGTGATGAGGGAGGTGGAAAACCCGTCACCAGTGTAACAACTAAATAAACTACTTAGTGCAATACAACAGAAATCCATTTTGATTTAGGTGAAATGCACAGCTTTAAGTTAAGTCTGTAATTTGAAAACATAGCTATTTAGTCTGACTGCCTGTTCTCGCAAAAAGCCTAGGCTCAGAAAAACTGCTTCAGCGTAGGACAGAGATAAGGGGGAGGAGACAGAGGGAGACGGAGAGAGACAGAGACTGCTGAGGGAGCAGGTCAACCTGATCAAGGAATTCTTTCTGATAAAGAAGAACTAGTGCCAAATGTCACGCAAAATTTGTAAAAATGAACATGTATTAACCTATTGTGAAATTGTATGCATATGTCTTTGAGAGAGAGATAAAAAGGGACCTGAAGTTCCCAGAGGTACGCGTGCCTTTTAAGGGGAGTAATCTCCCCATGCATCCAGTGCTGCAATAAACATACCGGTTTGCAACTTCCACAAAGTTGTGGAGTTTTTGATTTTCTCCGCAAAACATTTTGGTGAGTCAGGTAGGAGATTCCGTCTCTGTCCCCACAGGGCAGAAGAGATAGAGGGACCTCCTAGGCGCGCCCCGAGATCTTCCCGGAGGAGCTCCGCTGTCCGCTGTCCGTTTTGCGTTCTGTGGAGACAGACAAGGACCTGCTGGAGTGCGGAGGATTCAGTATGTATTAAGAGTGCCCCTGGGGGATAGGAAGGCTGAATAAGTCACTCAGAGACGTCTGAGTGCTCAGCCTGTGCCTGCAGGCAGACCAGTAAATAGAGTGGCTGGGAGGCGAGAGTTCACTGTCCGATAGAGCAGCCGCTAGCAACCCTGGGGGTGGGTTCGAGTGAACTCGTGCGTGTGTGTAGCGTCCGGACACTGTATTGCTGTGTAGTTCATGCATTGTGTGTGTTTGTAATTGTGTGAGTGCATGGTGTACAAAGAGAGTATATCTACAGTGCGGGGGGTTTCTACCCGCGACTGAAGGGGCCGAGTGAGGCCTGAGGTACCAGCCGGGGCAGGCTATGGGGCAGGGAGTGCCCTGCGGTGAAGTAGAACAAGTGGAGAAACGTTGGTCAAGATGTGTATTGTGTTTAAAGGTAGTGATTTGTGTAGATCGGGCACATTTTAACTGTGAGTATGAGCTCAGGGAGCTCCTCTGCCCTGGTAATTAGACTTTATCTCTAGAATTTTGCTGTGTGCTGTTATTTTGATTGTGTCCAGAGTGTGTGAAGACCAGAGGAAACTCATGTGGGTAAATGCTGAAGCGTATTGTATGCTGTGTTGTGTTGAGAAAAGTGGGCACTTTGAGAGATATGCCCTTTCCCGGTGAGTTTGTGTGGTTCTTCCCCCCACATTATGGTAATTTGATGCTCGAATTGTATAGCGGTGTTTGTGGAGATTTTAGGATTTTGTTTGCAACAAATGTAGCATTTTACACAGAAGAACTAGGGTATGGTGATTTATGTTTAACTGTGGTAAAAAGAAATAAAGGAATTCCAAGATTCGCCCCCCCCACAGCAATTCCAGCCCTGACTTGTGAATTTGAGATAAGGGAGAGAGCGGTGTTGTCTGTGTTTGTGGGCATATCAAAGGTTTTGCTGTAACAAGCACAGCCTATCGCAAAGCAGTAAAGTGAGTGCCAGTAAAAATGCTTGAATTAGATTGTGAGAGAAGAGAACTAGAAAAAACTCAGATTTTGTAAAACAGAGTTTAGATAGAAGAGATGAATGAGTTTATGAGACTTCAGTTGGTAATATAGTAAGTCTGAACTGAAAACAGCCCGCCGTAGAGCTTAAGTGATAAACGCCGAAGTGATAAACGGAATAGCCTGCAAGCAATTCCTGAGAGCTTTTGGTGCATTGAGAAGCTGGCACCTTGTGTGCAATGCAGAGTTTCTGTGCCTTAAGTGTAAATTTAAGGTTCCTGATCAAGCCAATTCGGAACTTGAAATCTTAAAGCTTATGTGTGGAAGATCACATCTAACGCCTGCCACCTGAAAGTCTGTGTGTGTGGGAAAAACTGAGAAAAGACGACACTGTGAGGCTTGGGTAGAAACAAGATAGTATAAAGAGAAAGAGAAAATGAGAATTAACCAGAGCAAAGACGTTCCTGAACTAGCCCCTTTGGGAGGAGCTCACTGGGAGAAAGCTGCCAGTAGGGGCGGCTCAGAAAAGAAAAGGATTTATAATACCTTATTATAGTTAATGCTGTTTTAAAATAAGAAAGGAAATGAAATAAAGTCCCATATCTTGATGTAGTTTTATTTTAAGAATTCACACAGAATGGCAGAATAACTGTGGGTTCAGAGCTCCCTCTGACCTACTGGTGTTAGCCTTTGAAAAAGAAAACAAAGCAAAGAGAAAGCAAATGAAACGTGTTGTTCAGCATGCAGCATAAGATAGCAATGTATGAAGTCAGAGAAAGTTTATCATACTGAAATGCAAAGCGATTACAGCTCGCAAAATAAGTACTTATAATTTATTAAAGAGTCCTCCTAAAGTAAAATAGGATAAGGAGGAATTCCCCAAAAGGGAAGAGGACTCAGACGCCAAAGGCATACCCATTCGCACCCATCCCCCTCCTGGCAGTTCGTCCGGAACTAGGAGGTAACTAACCCCTCTTTTAGAGGCAGTGAGACCAGAAAAAAGGAAAAGGGTGAAATTTTAGTTGATACAGGAGACATATACTCAGTTTTAAATAAAGCTTTAATACATGTGGAGAACCATTGTGTTATAGTGTGGGGAACAACTGACCAGTCTGAAAAGGCATACTTTTGCAAATCTTTAAAGTAACATGTGTACTTAGAAGCTTTTGTATATGCCCAATTCTCTAAACATTCTCAAATGAGGGGGGTTACTCTGGAGGCAAATGATATATAGAGATATTAGAACAAGTATTTTCAGAGGTATAGGCTTCTGCTGTACCAGGGAGGGTGAAGAATGCACCCCTTCATAGGAAAAAGGCTTAAGAAAGGAACACAACCAGTGAGAATTAAGCAGTACTCCCTGAAAAGAAGATAGGGAAAAAATCAGCCCAATAATCAATGGTACTAGATTGAGGACTGTCAATAAGATAACAAGGAATTTATACCCTGTAGTAGCAAATCCATATACTTCACTAACTTGTTTAACACCTGAGCTACCCTGGTTTATTGTTTTAGACCTGAAAGATGCCTTCTTTTGCCTCCCTATCCACAAAGCCAGCCAGAAAATTTTTGCATTCAAATGAGAAAGCCCTGAAAGCAGTGCAAAACCCAGCTCACATCGTCCATGTGCCTCAAGACTTCAAAATTCCCCCACTTTGTTTAAGAGCAACTTGCAAAAGATCTGGAGTCATGAGAAGCTCCGCAAGAAGAAAGAAGGCTGTTGCAGTACGTAGATGACCCTCTAGTAGCCACTCAGACGAAGGATGCACGTGTGGCCTAGATAGTAAGCCTTTTTAATTTCCTAAGACTCCAAGGATACAGACTATCAAAGAAAAAGCCACAGGTAGTGAAACAGAAAGTAATCTACCTAGAGTATGAGGTGAGTGCTAGGCAACAGACTCTAGGGCAGGCTCGCAAGGAATCCATATGCCAAACCCCAAAACCCCAAACAATAAAAGAACTCCGAACCTTCTTGGGCATGGCAGGGTGGTGCCGGCTGTGGGTTTATAATTATGGCCTGCTCGTCAAACCCCTCTATGCTCTTATTGCCAGTGGAAACAGAGATCTCCAGTGGACGAAAGAAGCCACCCAGGCCTTTCACCAGCTAAAGAGTGCCCTCATGTCAGATCCAGCCCTGGGACTTCCAGATGTAAGTAAACCATTCTTTATATTTTCCCATGAAAAACAAGGAATTGCCTTGGGAATACTGGCCCAGGACTTGGGTCCATACCGGAGGGCAGTTGCTTACTTCTCCAAGCAACTAGATGCAGCAGCCAAAGGATGGCCAGGTTGCCTCAGAGCTGTAGCAGCAGTCGTACTGAACATTCAGGAGGCATGCAAGTTTACCCTGGGACAAAAAATGACTGTGCTAGTGTCCCATACAGTGTCCACAGTACTGGAAGTAAAGGGTGGCCATTGGCTTTCACCACAGAGGTTCCTGAAATACCAGGCCATCATGGCAGAGCAAGATAATGTAGAGATAGTGGTGACTAATATTGTCAACGCAGCTTCCTTTCTCAGTGGAAATTAAGGGGAAGCAGTGCACCACGATTGCCTGGAGACCATTGAAGCTACCTACTCCAGCCGCCCAGACTTAAAGGACACTCCTTTGGACGATGCAGGGACCTGGTTCACTGACGAGAGTAGCTACGTTGCCAATGGAAAGCGACATGCTGGATATGCAGTGACCACCTGCAGAGAGGTAATAGAATCCGGACCCTTACCAACAGGCACCTCTGCACAGAAGGCCGAGATAATTGCCCTGACCCATGCCTTAGAAATGGCAAAAAGAAAGAAGATAAACATCTACACAGACTCGAGGTGTGCATTCGGAGTCGTGCATGCACATGGAGCCATCTAGAAAGAGAGAGGACTTCTGACCTCACAGGGAAAGAACATCAAACATGCACAAGAGATAATCCAGCTGTTGAAAGCAGTTCAGCTGCCTGAAAAGGTAGCAATTATGCATATCAAGGCACACCAAAGAGTGAGCTCAGAATTGGAAGAAGGAAATGAGCTGGCGGATAGAGAGGCAAAAGAAGCAGCAAAAGGTGAGGTAACCCTAATTCCAGATGGAGAAATTTCCCTTGAAGGTAAGCCAGAATATAATAAGAGAGATAGGAAATTAATTGAAGATCAAAAAGGGACATATAACCAAGAAGTGTGGGCTACCACTGAAAAGAAGCTGGTAATCTCTTCCCATTTATTGTGGTCACTAGTAAGGGAAGAGCACCAGAAAGCACACTGGAGAATAGATGCGCTATACACCTACTTGATTGAAAGAATAGTTGCTAAGGATTTATATGCCACTATTACTCAGGTGACCTGACAGTGTGATCTTTGCCTCCAGACTAACCCCAAAAAGGCTCCCAAGCCGAAACTCAGTCAGATTGGGAGAGGCCATGGGCCTGGACAGCAGTGGCAAATTGACTTTTCAGAACTCCCAAGGAAAGGGGGGTATCGGTATTTATTGGTATTAACAGATACATTTTCAGGGTGGCCAGAAGCATTCCTCACCAGAACTGTCTAAGCTCGAGAGGTGACCAGAGTGTTATTACAAGAAATAATACCACGCTTTGGAGTTACAGCCACAATATCCTCGGATAGAGGATCACATTTCATTTCCAAAATAGTGCAAACACGTGGCTGGAGCTCGGAGCAGGAAGCTAGATGGGCCAGTACATAACATACAGCCTGGAGATTATGTATATGTTAAGTCTCTTACAGAGAAAACTTTGGAACCACAGTGGGAGGGACCGTTCCAGGTGCTTCTCACCACCTTCACCGCAATCAAGATCAAGGAGCAGAATGCCTAGATCCATCACTCTCGAGTGAAGAAGGCCCAAGAAATCCCCTTGGAGAGTGACATCAAGAGACAATGAACTGAGACTAAATCTTACATGGGCAAAAATGAGTATATTGCAGTCGGGAGTGGTTCATACTTTCACTTGCAGAATTGTTTTGTATATATTTATAACTGATCTTGCTAATTTAGAATTGGAGAATACTACAATGAGTAGCTATGTTAACATCCCTATCAAATGTACACGGCAAAGCACTGGGAGACACCTATTGTCGTAGGAGTCTGCATTAAGTAAAAAAATTTACTTATTTTCTAGGAAAGGGGGGAATGAGACAGAGTAGAAATTTTCCAGGTTCCAGAATAGAAATCCATTTTGATATAAGTTAAATGTACATCTTTTAGTTAAGCCTTGGAATCTTAGCTGTTTAGTCTGAGCTCAGAGAAACTGCTTCAGTGAAAGACAGAGATAAGGGTGGGGGGAGACAGGTCAACTTGGCCTAAGAATTCTTTCTGATAACAAAAGAACTAGTGCTAAAGTCTGTAAAATGAATATGTATGAACCTATTGTGAAATTGTATGCATATGTATTTGGGGAGAAAGATAAAAAGGGGACCTGAAGATCCCAGAGGCACGCATGCCTTTTAAGGTGAGTAATCCCATGCTCCAGCGCTGCAATAAACATACTGGCTTTACTGCTTTTACAAAGTTGTGGAGTTTTTGATTTTCTCCACAAAACACTGTATCTCTGTAATTTTGTGTTGTTTTCTCAGTCCCTCACAGGCAAACACGTAAGATTTGGATCAAAGTATACTTGACTTTTCAGTACTCTACTTAGATACCAAAAGAAATTTGTGAAAACAACCACAAAGATTTATTGTAAAGGGTAATTACTTTGAATTTTCTACCAGTCAAATTATAATCTGTTCTAATTTCATTTTCTCTTGCTCTTAAAAGCATTCCTATATTTGCAACTGATAATCTTGAAAGACTTAAGATGGGAATTTTGCATATTACCAAAACGATACACGAACTTAAGAAACTTAAAAATACAGTGAGCCCTGAGCAATTTAGAACTAATGTGGCAGCAGCTCCACAGTTAGCAGTTGTAAAGAAAATGACACAAAGGCTTGAATTGTATCAAAATAGAGCAAACAGTATATGGAAATAATCTTTATAGCAAGATGGTCACCAGCTACTTGTAACTTCTTAAATCCATTTGACAATATATATAGGCAACACTTTCCTGCCTAATTTGAGTTCTGTGAAAAACACCCATCACTTGTTTTAAAATATTAAAAGTTTATTAGTAATAAAATAGTTAAAAGAATAGTAATGAAAATTAGAGCAATAAGAATTTGGAGAATCAGAGTTAGGACAATAAAAAAAAGCAAAGAATTATGGACGTCTGGATGCTCTCCTCAAAAAAGCATGTCCGCTAACAAAGGATTGACCCTTAAAAGTAATAGCCTGTTGCATATTCATATATCTCATACATGATGCAAATATTCTTTGAAAAAAAAGGATGTTTTCGGGTGATTGTCAACTCCCTCCCTGTCCTTGTTTAGGGCAATATTGGGAGAGAATCCCCAAAAAGGGGGCCCCTCCAGAAAGCAAACCCACACAGCCCCTCCCCCTAACCGGTTCAGGAAGAATTCCTCAGGGAGAAGTGGAAAGAACCTGTTTATTTAACAGGCACAGCACCCCCCCAGCACACAAAATGAACAATACCGGATGACACAACTCTTTCACCGCTCTGAAAAAGATGACAAATTCAGAAAGTCTCTCCTGGGGTGGTCGCTCTGTTATCAGTCCCTCCGGCGCTGGGGCAGCTGCTGCAGCCATGGGGTGCAAATTCTCAGTGTTCCCAGGTCCCAGTCCGCAGCAGGTTTGGGTAGGTCCAAACAGGAAAGGGGAAACAGTCCAGGAAGGAATTTGGACTGTTTAGCTAAATTAACTAATGAGAAGAGGAAAAAAGCAAGAGCAAGCAGAAGCAAAGCAGAAGCAAAGCAGAAGCAAAGCAGAAGCAAGAGCAGAGTGAAAAAGCAGGGTAAAAAGCAAAACCAGCCCTATGTATGTCTGTATGTCCTGCCGGCTGTGAGGGAGTGGCTGATGAGAAGCCAAAACAGAACTTTTCCTCTTCAGAGCCAGCCTTGAAGGCACAGAACATAATATCCAGCATAAATAACACTCACAGATGGGGATACTAGCATCCTAACGTCACCCTAGGACACTCCCTCATCTTGTAAATCAATCATCTTGGTCCCTCAAAGTCTGGTTCTTCCCAATAAGGAGGCAATAATTCTTCTCTTGACTTTTTGGTGTCTTGTTGCTGTTATCTCTCCTTGAACTAGATAGAAAATATTTCTTACATCACATAGTTTTTGTAGCCTAAAACTATATTCAACGCACTGCTTAAAAAGATTAGTACAGCACTACAAAAAAGGATTAATGCAACATAACTTTCCAACCTAACACATATAGTATTCATTTTAAAATTTGCGAAAAGCCAATCATAGAATATGCATTTTTCACAAGTTCTGTTTGGCTAACAACTTTCTAGAACTAGTCAATAAGTTGCAAATTAGATAAATTCCTTCCCTCTTTGAGACACTGCTCATGATCAATGAGTTTCCTTTAAAAGATATTTGGAGTATCTACTGTTAACTATTTTAATAAAGTTCAGCCTTTGCTCACACTCCTTAGTGCTATCTTGTATAGATGATTTTTTAACGTGTGAAAAATGCCAATCACTTGTTTTTAAAATTTTTAAAGTTTAATAGTAATAAAATGGTTATAAAAATAGTAATATAATTAGAGTAATAAAAATTTGGACAATTAGGATTAGGACAATACAAGACAATAAAAAAAAAGAGTTACGGACAGTACAGGTACCTTTTTCTGGGCAAAAGAAGCCAAAAATAGGACACACGTTAACAGAGGATTAGCCCTTAAATGCAATAGCCTGTTGCATACTCATACATCTCATACATGATGCATAACTTCGATTCAAACAGAGGATTCTCGCTGGTCAGTGTCACCTTCTTCCTCTGAATCCTGACGGCATCTTCAGGGCTTGAGCAAGGCAGGAAGAAGGTAGTTTCATCTGATAAGAGAGCAATAAATTATTTTTCTCTGAAAGATTTAGGTGTCCGGTGGCTGCTATCTCAGTATGAGTACCTCATTCCTCTCTTTAAAAAAAGTATCTTACCTAGCATAGTTTCTATTTTAACATTATGTTATAACCTAAAACTATATTTAACACACTACTTTAGAAAATTAATACAGCATAACTTTCTAACATAACACATATAATATTCATTTTAATATTTGCAAAAAGCCAATCATAAAATACGCATTTTTCACAATGTGCTTCCTACATATTATTGTGTTTATCTATCCTATGAGCTATCACATTGTCCTGGGGTGACTGTATGATACTGTGTTCCCTATCATCTCCGTTATGCCCAGACATGAGTCCTGTACCTTTAAAGCTAGGTTGGGGGGGTGGGGGGGAAGCCAGTGGAATTCTTTTGGTGGTCTGTGTTCAAAACACAGATAACTCCCTTGTTTCCCTGGGACCATGGCTTCTTCTGGAACTCTTCACCTTTGCTCCAGATCGAAAAACCAGACCAACACTAGGAGCCCGTGCCGCAGCCCAGCTCCGAGCGGGACTCTAAAAAATCCACTATCTTTCTCCAAAACGAGAAGGTTTATTATCTAACTTTTTTTTTTTCCTTGTGCCTACATGCACCCTGCTTGTTAAATAAACAGGTTTTTTTCACTTCCCTCCAAGGAAGTCCTTTCAAACCTGTGGAGGAGGGGCTTCTGAAACCTGCCTTCCATTAGAGGACAAATTCATCTCAGGACGTTTCCTCCTAATGTGTCTCAACCTGAGACACACGTCTATTACATTTTATGAGTCTGGATGTCCATTCAGTACAGACAAAACAAACAAACAAGCAAAAAAGCAATGTTATGGACTTTGAAGCCCACTGAAGTCCCCTGCTCGGCTTGGCCAGGAGGAGTTGGCTAATAATGGGAATGGGAACAATGGAACTAGCCAGAAAATAAAAAACCCCACACAATGTAACTTAAATCTAATAATCAATACATGAAGATAATCTAATGTCAAAATGGCTCAGTGATGCATAGTAAATGCACAATTTCTAGACAACTATATCATATTCTAATGTGAGAGTTATATTTTTGGCCAACACAAATTATTGAACAGAGAGCTTCTAAAATTAAACATTGGTCTTATAGCTAAAGCTAAAAAGTCAGCTTTTGTGGTTAGAAACTGTACCAAAGTCAATTTTCCTTGTGGGTCAAGCACAGAGTACACATAATAAAAGAATTGCAAGACACATGTTGCAAGAAGATAGAAAAAAGACAAAATTATCTGGTTGTTATATTGCTTTTCTTATTCAAAGTTGCTAGTTCAGTGATAACAAACAAATAAGGAAACTCTAGCAGAGCATATAGAGAGAGAGATATGTAGAAGGGGATGTAATACTTGGTGCTAATGACTGCCTAAAAGACTACGTATATCCGTTCATTTTTTGGCCTATCACAAAAATTCAGCTCTGGACAAGAAAAGAAGAGGAAAAGAGATGCCAGAAGATAAGATCACTTTAGGTATACATCAGAATCCTCAGCATTTATAACTTCAGCTTTTTTCTGGGTATCTACCTTAGTATGACAGTACAATCATGACCTTTAAAAGCTCACGCTTCAGTAGTTCACAGAACTATTACCTTGTTTCAGGGCAGATTCCTTTTCGTCTTCAATTTATCTTATTTTTATACCAAAATACCTTACATGAAGCTAATATAAAATTGGAGAATTATCACATATTTTTAAAATGTCTATTCTGACTATGGAGGCAATACTCAAGATACCCTGCTGGGTACGGTAGAAGGAAGAATGACAGAGCTCCTATGAAGGAGCAGTGTGCCAAAACAGAGCTATCAGATCAACTTCATATTCCATTATTTCCTGATTTCTTGCTCTTTCATTGCACAGACAACTAGCTAGCATTTAAAGGAACATACAAGGATGATATAAGGGTCTCCTTGAACCAGGTCTTATAAGTTTTTGGAGATTTATTGCACACCCGAGATAGCTCAGCCACCTCACATGGCATAAAATCAGCAGAATGGCTTCTGTGGCAGTGTTGGAAACAGAAAAGTTTTAATAAAAGGCAAGATAACAAAGCTCTTTACAGAGAAAAACCAAGCCAGGGCAAGAGGTTCTTGCTCCTGGTAAAACACCTCACAAAAGCAATTTGTTCCTTTGTTCTCTTCTTTTTTTAGTAAATTGCTTAGGCAGGACTTTTTGGCTTCTGTCCAATTTGCTATCCTTAAGTTTGAGGTGAAGTCCCCAAGGTCCTATGAGGCATCTTTTTACCTAATTGAGGAGAGAAACTTCTGGGCTTTTTTCCTTTTTAAGGAGACAAAGGATAATTTTTTCACTCTGTCAACAGGGGGCACATTCCTACAGGTGGGTGGAGCTGGTTGTAACATATTTACCCAAGTACTTTGATGTGGTAATGAGTTTGGTTTAAAATATTAATATTATATAAATGGTAGTTGAAGTTGACAGTAAATACTGAATAGACATATCAAAAGGACATCATGTCATCGTTACTTCTCTTGTGTTATGTCTAATATTCACGTTGTCACTTGCTCCATATATATCTATTTTCTTAAAGAAAACTAATTTTTAAAAATTATACCAGAACGATGATTGAGTGCGACAGAAAAAGAAAAAAGGAAAGAGTTTAAGGATCTTGCTACCCACAACAGATTGTGACCAAATTCCCAGGACTAGTGTTTGATTTGTAGCGATAATTAACACTTAGTTATTTGGTCTCTTCTTGATTTTTTAGGACATTAAAGATACAGGGAAGAATGAAGTCTAAAGTGGTTGCATTTTTTTAGTGAAATAGAAGCATCATGAAAGTGCTGTTACTAAAAAACTTTTTTTTTTTTTAAGTGATGCACAACTTTTAAGTGTTACATAAGCATTCATGAAGATATAGCATTCATGCAGATATAGCAGAGATCAAAACCACTCAGGAAACAGGGGCAGAAAGAAGAAAATAGAATTGAAAGTGGTGTGAAAAAATGTCTCAGCTACATGTTTCCAGTCATGTTCAAAGGCAAAATGTTCTGATTCCCTTATGTGTACTACAATGTGGTTTCTAAATAAGATATTACTTGCCAAGAAAGCCAATATTGTTTACAATGTTTCTAAATTAGAGTCCATTTTAAAAAATTCTCCTGAGTGCAAGAACCTTAGCAGAAGTGTCTCTGCATGATTTATGATCCCAAAGGTGCCACATACAGGAGACTAAAATGCAAAATGGGTATACTGGACTGAAAGTATTGCTGATGTGATTTGAACAGAGATCTGAAGATGGAAAATATAGTATAATCACAATTTCCCGCTGATTTAATATTGACATAATTCTGCCCATATGTATGCATAATTATGTTTGCAAAAATACTTTTTGTGCCTTTTGAGCTTGTTAACACTTGTATCTAATTGATGTTGCTACTTGCAAACCACTTCTAAACTAATATCCCATCAGGAATGTCTCCATGCTCAGCTACTAAATTGAGTTCTGCCGAAGCCTACCGGAACCCGGGCTAGCTCTGTATACTCCGGTAGCCATGACAGGAGTGGGGAACAGCTGGGGACTGGGGTTTGCCCACAGCTGAACCTAAAGAGCTGCAAGCTCTGCAGTGCATGCTGTTACAGCCACGGCAGGGACCAGGCAGAGGAGGCTCTTTGTCTTGAGGTTCCACTGGGAAAGTTTATTCCAGGTGGAGGGAGCAGGACAAAAAGAGCCCCTCACCCTCGTATGCAAGGGGTTTTGTTCAGATACAAGTCAGGGGGTGGATACAAACAGCTAACCAATAGGGAATCCTCAGGGGAGGAGTAAGGGGATTACATCAACACTGTGGGACCAATCAGGATTGGGGAAGGAGAGGGAAAGGTCACAGGGGCCAATGGGGCATTGTGGATTAGGGGATTTCTAAGTGGGTGTTTCAATCAGGGATTGGGCCAGGGCAGGAGTGGCTTGAGGGACAGCTTTAAGGGAGGGTACAACTTAGGGAAAAACCAACTTGGGGAAAACATGGGGGGATAACAGAATGAACCATTTAACAATAACTTAATGAAATAAATGCGAACTGCATCAGAGTTCAAACATTTTCGTAGGAAACTTAGTTTTATTTTTGTCTCCATAGACAAAGAAAAAAGTTTTGAAATTTTTATAAAACCTGCAAAAAGGGGGGAAAACCTCAAACAGTTTACATTAATAGAGAAGCATTTTAAAAGCAAAGGGACTATTTAAGCATTGACTTGATTCTTTTCCTCCTTGGAGTCAGTGAAGATTTTCAGTAGAAAAATCCTATCAGAATGCTTCAGTAGTAAACGGGCATTTGTACTTTTGATTAGAGATTTAATATAAGCCTATTATTTTCCAAGAGAATTATACCAATGGACGATGTATGGACATATATACATGCCAGGGAAAGAAGATATGTGAGGGAAAAATTCTTTTTCTTGTTTGGCTTTTGACACTAACAAAAAGTTCATGATTTTGAAGTCAGCTTATTTCTCATTTGACGTAAATGATTATAGTATTTGGGTTGTAAATGAGAAATCACATTTTCTTTCGCCAGTGCTCTCCTGCCACAGGCACATTGGACACATCTCTCTAAACTTATGCAAAGGTCCACTTCTCTATTTACCTAAAATAGAGGAGGTAGGAGGAAAGGAATTGCTTGATACAGTTCTTTTGCCTGAAGGCCAGCATGCACAAGAGGTACATAAAATCATTTTGATAAATATAATTTTTGTCACATAAGCAGCCTAGTTTTTAAAAAATTATTCAACTTGGCAGTATTCACCAAAGTCTAAATATGAAGTCCTAAATTTAGACACTCATTCTTAAAGTCTTCATCAAGAAGCCAGTGAGAGCCAAAACTTCTATGCATCTGCAAGGCCAGACAGAATCATAGAATCATCAAGGTTGGAAGAGACCATCAAGATCATCAAGACAAACTGTCCACCCAGTACTGCCACTGTAACCCCTAAACAACTAGACTCTATCACCCAGCACCAGATCCAGATTCCTCTTGAGCACCTCCAGGGATAGTGACTTTACCACTTCCAAGGGCAACTTATTCCAATGCCTGACCACCATAATAGTGAATTTTTTTTTTTAATATCTAATCTGAATCTCCCGTTACAATTTAAGGCCATTTGTCTTGTCTTCTCACTGCAGACATGGTAGATGAGACTGGCCCCACCTCACTACAATCTCCTTTCAGATAGTTATAGAGAGTGATGAGGTCCCCTGTGAGCCTTTTCTTCTCAATACTAAACAAACCTAGCTCCCTCAGCCATTCCTTATAAGACATCTTTTCTAGACCATACACCAGCCATGTTGCTCTTCTCTGGACATGCTCCAGCACCTCAATGTCCTTTTTGAAGTTCAAGGCCCAAAACTGAACACAATATTTGAGGTGCTGCGTCACCAATGCAAGTACAGGGGGACAATCACTTCCCTCGTCCTGCTGCCTACACTATTCTTGATACAGGCCAAGATGCCATTGGCCTTCTTGGCCACCTGGGCACACACTGGCTCATATTGAGCTGGCTGTCAACCAAAATCCCCAGGTCCTTTTCTGCTAGGCAGCTTTCCAGCCAATCTTCCCTCAGCCTGTAGCACTGCATAGGTTTGTTGTGACCCAAGGGCAGGATTTGGCACTTTGCCTTATTGAACCTCATGCAGTTGGCCTCGGCCCATCGATACAGCATATCCAGATCCATCTGTAACGCCTTCCTACCCTCAAGCAGATAAACACTCCCACCCAACTTGGTGTTATCTGTGAACTTGGTGAGGGTGCACTGGATCCCCTTATCTAAATCATTGATAAAGAAATGAAACACATCTGGCTCCAATACTCAGTCCTGGGGAACCCCACTATTGACTGGTCACCAACTGGATATAACTCCATTCACCACCACTCTCTGGGTGCAATCATCCAGCCAGTTTTTTACCCATCAAAGAGTGCACCTGTCCAAGCCATGGGCTGCAGCTTCTCCAGGAGAATGCTGTGGGAGACAGTATCAAAGGCTTTGCTGAAGTCCAGGTAGAAAATATCCACAGATTTTCCCTCATCCACTAGGCAGGTCACATGGTCAGAAAAGGGGATCATTTTGGTCAGGCAGGACCTGCCTTTCAGGAACGCATGCTGGCTGGGCCTGATCCGCTGGTTGTCCTGTAGGTGCTGTGTGATCACACTGAAGATAATCTGTTCTATAACCTTTCCAGGCACAGAGGTCAGGCTGACATGTCTGTAGTTCCCCAGATCCTCCTTCTGACCCTTATTGTATATGGGCATGACATTGGTCTCAAGTCATCTGGTACCTCCCAGGTTAACCAGGACTGATCATAAATGATGGAGGACAGCTTAGCAAGGTCTTCCACTGGGGGGAGGGGAGGTCTTCTGTCACCAACTTGTTCTATGAAAAATCCTTTCCTTAGGATTTTTCCCTCCTGAGAAGCTGAGAGGCCTCAAGAACAAATGTAAACAATTCTTATCTGCTGCTGTGGAATGCAACAGGGGGAATCTGTGATTGGTCTCATCTGGTTGTTTCTAATTAATGGCCAATCACAGTCCACGTGTCCAGACTGTCTAGGTCAGACACAAGCCTTTGTAATTCACTCCTTTTCTATTCTTATCTTAGCCTTCTGATGAAATCCTTTCCTCTATTCTTTTAGTATAGTTTTAATATATTATACATGATAAAATAATAAACCAAGCCTTCGGAAACATGGAGTCAACTTTCTCGTCTCTTCCCTCATCCTAAGACCCCTGCGAACAATGCAACAGTCTTCCACCGGGGGGGGGGGGGGGGGGGGGGGGGGGGGGCGGGGTGTCCCCTCAGTACCCTCAGGTGAATCCCATCAGGCCCCATAGACTTGTGAGTGTTTAAGTGGCTCTGCAGGTGTCTTGATTTGAAAGATGGGTGTCTGCTAAGGAAGGTGGGAACCTCTATTGAATAGAAAATCTGACCCCCTTCCCTTCAAATTATCATAACTTCAAAATTAAGGGGCTTTCAGGCAAAGATATGGGAAAAGGAATAACAGCTCTTTACTAGTATATATATATATATATATATATATATATATATATATATATATATATATATATATATGTATGTATGTGTGTGTGTATATATGTATGTACAACAAGGCAAACAAACAAACACAGCAGCAGCAAAACCAAAAAAACCAGAAACCCAATAGCAGCCATCTCTTGGCTGTCAAGCACTTTCCCCTTTGGTGTAGTTATGGCCACTGCTGTTGGCTCTTGGCCAAGCAGGGCAGGTGTGATGTTTCCCCTGTGGCTGCAGGGGGCACAGTGGCGCAAGCTCAGCCACCTCTCTCCATATGTTAATGGCAGGTGAGAAGAGATAGAAAAGGGGCTTTCCTTACACACCCCCAGGGGCAGACAGTCTCAGAGCCCCTCCGGATGGCGAAAGGGGCTGTAGCAGGAACCTCAGAGCAACAGCTGGGATGGCAGAGGTGGGCACACACAGGATAGCAAACAAAATGTCACAAAAACTCCACAGCCATAGTAGCAGCCACAGGGCAAAAAAAGCCTGAGGCAGAGCAGAAAACAGTGGGGCTGGGCAGTGGCAGCCAGGTTTCTGCAAGCAGCTGCCACACGCAGCTGGGCGACACGCCCTCCGGGAAGGGGGAGGGGTTTGGGGTCTTGGGTTTTCCCCCTTGAGGCACCTGATGGTGAGGGTCCTTTCCAGTGTGATTCGGTGTTAATAAGGTCCCAGTTCAAAGACTGCTCTTTTGAGCAAAGGCTCACCCACGGTAAGGAAGAAGCAGTACAGGGGCTGGACTCCGCAGTGGCAGCGAATTCTCCCTCAGGTAGCAGCAATTCAACTGTTCCCCTTGGATCCAAGAGAACGAGTGAGGAGCTACGCTCAACCCCTCATCTCCCAGCCAAAATCTCGTGGTATTTCTGCCCTTCCCAAGAGAAACACTCCCAGCTCAGAGAGTAGCCAGATGCACCCTTCCTTCCATCTTGGACACTTTTTTTATCTCTTAAGTACCGGTTGTTATCATCTCTTAGGCAAAAAATGGGACAAAATTCCCTGAGAGAAAGAAAAAAAGAAAAGGAAAAATCCTAACCTCCAACAGCAGGTTACTCCAACAACTGCTTCCTTCTGGATTGCAGAGGATCTATTCTGCTCTTCATCCCCATCTACCTTTAAGTACCTCAGCCTTTTCCTCAGCCTTGGGGACAATGTTCCCCCCCTACCCCATTCCACATCCAATAAAGGATGGAGATTTTCCTGGGCCCTCTTTTTGCTGTTAATGCATATGTAAAAACCCTTTTTATTTTCTTTTATCAAGGTAGCCAGATTGAATTCCAGCTGGGCTTTTGCCTAATTCCCTCTCTGCATGACCTAACAACATCCTTCTACTCTTCCTGTGAGTTGCCTGCCCTTTTTTCCAAAGGTCATAAACTCTCTTTTTCTCCTGGGTCTCAGAGAAAGCTCCCTGTTGAGCCAGGCCGGACTGCTTCCTCTGTTTTTGGCACATAGGGACAGCCTGCTCCTACACCTTTAACATTTCCTTCTTGAAGCATGTCCAGCCTTCCTTGACCACTTTGCCCTTCAAGACTGTTTTCCAAGAGACTCTCTCAATGTGTCCTGAGCAGGCCAAAGTTGGTCCTCCAGAAGTCCGCGGTAGCAGTTTTGCAGACCCCATTCCTTACTTTACTGAGAATCAAAAACTATCAATTCCTGGTCACTGTGCCCAAGACAGCCTCTGACCAGCACATCTCCCACCAGCCCTTCTCTGTTCAAAAGCAGCAGGTCTAGCAGAGCACTGCCCCCGGTGTTACCAAAAAATTCGGTAAAATAAAAAAACTCCTTAACACCAATGTAGCATTAAGAAGCAGGCATTCTTTTATCAGCTGGATACACAGGGGAGATAGCTCCTCCCAAAGCCATACATACTAAGCACAGGAAAGTTTGTTTATATACTGTATTTTGCATACATTTTCATTGATTGTCCTGAACTAAACATAAATATGATAATAATTTCCCCAAAATCATTAATATGTTTCCCCTCTCCTTTATGCATGGGTTCTTCTGTCCTGGGGGTCTCTTTGGTGGTCCCTGGTGGTCATAGACCCCAATGTTCCAGGTGACCTGGCTGAGCTTGCAGGACACTGAGGCTGGTGAACTTCTAGTTGTCCTTCTTACTCAAGGGCAGTGTGCAGCTTCCATAAGCCAGTAGTTTTGGAGAACAGGCATTGTGTTAGCTCACCAGGTATAGACCATGTATTGTCGTATTGAACTAAATAGTTTATTTAGTTGTTGTTTTGCACTGGGTGATTTGAAATTTGCACTGAGTAGTCCTTATATTGCACAAAATAGTTTATGTTATGTCATGTGGATTGTTATCCCCTTCTCCCATCACATGGTCTCCCCCTCATCCATCCCTCTGCCCTATACCCCCTGGTGGTCTGTCCCCTGGTTACCCCCCCCCCTCGCCCCTCCTCAATGGTATTCCATTGGCTGCGGTCCTCTTGCCCCGCCCCATTCCCTTGAGTATAAAAGTCCCCTGCAAGAAGAGAATGGTCTCGTTTCTACCTGGGGAGTCGCCAGAGTCTGAGGTGTCCCTTCCCAAGCCAATAAGCAGGACACTCGTCCCCATGTGGAGAAGAGCGTTTCTCATTTTTTGCTTTTGTCCATGTAAGACCGTGTGGGCCAGGGTCCATAGCTAGCCTGAGTGGATTCAAACAACAGCCCGAGTAACACGGTTCTTACAATGTATCATCTGGTGACACTGGTAGACTAAATTACCAGCTGTGTAGCAGTGTGATGTCATAGTTTGTCTCAGGTATCCCTGTCCTTTCCCAGGTGTCAATCACTTCCCCTCTCCCTGCCCTGAGCCCTGCTGGGCGCTGTCTGTCAATCCTGACATTCCAGAGGGGCATCGAGTGATTGGCAGAGTTCAAAAGATGCCCTGCATACCTGGGGGTCCATTGGCCCACCCAGGTGTCCCTTGCACCTGAGACCTGCCCACCCTGCACCTGATTGGTGGGCCCCTGTCCTAGGCTGACATTAGGATGCTTGTATCCCCATTTGTGTGTGCTGTTTATGCTGGATATTATGTTCTGTGCCTTCAAGACTGGCTCTGAAGAGTGAAAGTTTTGTTTTGGCTTCTCATCAGCCACTCCCCCACGGCCGGCGGGGCATACAGACAACACAGTACATAGTGCTGCTTTTGCTTTTTGTCTGGCTTTTCGCTTTGCTCTTGCTTCTGCTTGCTCTTGCTTTTTGCTTCTTCTCATTAGTTAATTTAGCTAAACAGTCCAAATTCCTTCCTGGACTGTTTCCCCTTTCCTGTTTGGACCTACTCGAACCTGCTCTGGACTGGGACCTGGGAACACTGAGAGTTTGCACCCCGTGGCTGCAGAAACTGCCCCAGCGCCAGAGGGACAGATAACAGAGCGACCACCCCAGGAGAGACTTTCTGAATTTGTCATCTTTTTCAGAGCGGTGAAAGAGTTGTGTCATCCGGTATTGTTCATTTTGTTTGCTGGGGGGTGCTGTGCCTGTTAAATAAACAGGTTCTTTCCACTTCTCCCTGAGGAATTCTTCCTGAACCGGTTGGAGGGAGGGGATGTGTGGGTTTGCTTTCTGGAGGGGCCCCCTTTTGGAGGTTTTCTCCTAAATTTGCCCTAATCCTGGACAGCCCTGTACTCCTTCCCTTCCCCTCTCCCGCGGGTTAAAAGATCCATCAACCACGCGGTTCGGGTTTCTGTTGGTAGTTGTTATGGGATTCAGAAGCCTGCCATTTGAATAAACTCTGGATCGAAACTCTGGCAGAAACCACTCCTTTCTTCACCTTGCCTTAAAGCATCTGCAACAGAGGTAAAACCGGGACTTTTGCATGTCTGAACTTTTCTCCAGCGCCAGCTGCAGCTACTAGCCAGACAGAGGTGTCTCTGAGGTGAAACCACCACAGTTGCCGCCTTTCGGTCAAGCAGCAGAGGCTAGACAAGCCCAGACAAGCCCTATCTGGACATATATTGGAATTTATTTCCATACACCTGTGTCAGGAAGTTCTCTTCCACACACACCACGAACCTCCTGAGTTTCCAGCAGATATCAGACAAGTTTAATTTCTCCACAAAAACAAGGGCCACTGATTGTGAAACATCTGCCAGCCATTTGTAGAATGCTTCATCTGCCTCTTCATCCTGGTTGCATGGTCTATAACAGACTCTGACCAGGATGTCAGCCTTGTTGGCTGTGAAAAACGCCATTCACTTGTGTTAAAATTTTAGAAGTTTAAGAGTAACAAAATAGTAATAAAAACAGTAGCAAAAATTAGGGCAATAAGTGTTGGGAAGGATGAAAGTTTGACAAGAAAGTCTCACAGATATGTATGCTTAGCAGAAAGATTTTTGAATGTAGAATCTGATGAAGGAATAGAAATGAAAGCAAATTTTGATATAGAAGAAAAGAATTGCTGAGCCAGTTTTACTGGATAACCAAGGAGCCAAAGGGTATGTTAGTTAGAAGGGGGTTTTTATGACTTAGAGCAAAGGATAAACCCACCTCAAACAAGATGTTTTTACCAAGCCAAAAGACAGCACAGGCAAAAAAGTTGGCAAATGTTGCAAGTAGAAAAAAGGTCTCAGAATTTTCCACTGCAAGAAAACTGAAAAACAACTTCTAGCTTAAACTGTAATATTCTAACTTTTAGTGATTGGAGAATAGTAACATGAATATTGTAATTATAGTAGTTATGATAGGCTATAGATAAAAGTTAAGGTATAGATTAGTTCTACTGTATTAAGATGCTCAGCAAAGAAAAGTATATAATGCAATGTAACCAAAACCAAAGGGTCTCCAGGCCTGCCTGCAGCTGGAGCTGACAGCTGTAGGCACAGGCTCTGTCGCCCATGACCCTGGACTGCTGTAACATCTTGGATGTAATAAACTGCATATTGAAGAGCTGCCTGGAGTCCCGCATCTCTCACTCAGGCTCTTACTGTCTCTACCAATGCACACGTGTTGATTGCTCTTGAGCTAGAGGTGACTACTGGGGATATTTCTCCTCAGAGACACCTTCGGCTTGCAGGCAGTTACTATTAAGCACTCGAAATAGGCCCATGCAAAGCAGAACTCAGTTTACCTCTAGTGGAAAAAGTCCAGGCGATAGTGAAGAGAAAGAGAGCAGGTTCTGCCAGAGGGTTAAATCCAGAGTTTATTCCAAGGTATTACAGTTCCGAATCTCAGTACTGCTCCAAACAGACCCCGACCGCATGGCTCCAATGCCTTTTAAGCTCACAGGATGGTGGAGGGAAAGGACAGGTGAGCCACCAACCAGGTGGGAGGGGGAGGGTCTCAGGGAACAATGACACCTGGACAGGCCAATGACTACAGACCTGAAGGGCATCTTTTGAACTTCTGCCAATCACACGATACCCTTGCTGGAATGTGGATGTTAACACAATGATCAGGATCAGGCAGGGGAGAGGCAAAGAGGAAGTAGTCACAGCTGAGGGGCAGAAACTAGCTTTACAGCACAACACACACGTGCTCACAAACACGAGACTTGCTCGTACGTAGAACTTGTGTACATTAACACAAGCATATAAATCTGTGCACACTAATGTCACTACACTAATATGTGTAATGTCACCAACACACATATCTTACACAGGGCTGTGCTCACACTTGCAGAGCCTGTGCACACTCACAAACACAGGATTATGCAATAACTTAGTCACAAAGAGATTCTTGTCTCTTGTGTCTTACACTAAAATGGCAAGAGGGCACATAACTGAGCACTTTTTGTTGTTTCCTCTTTCCTAGGGGCTTGATCGGCATGAAGGAGAAGTCATTTATTTAGATTGTGGAGATTTAGACAAGTACTTCTCATACAAAGAATAATTTCAGCATAAAAAGTATAAAAAATTTAGCTTTTTTCTTTTATGAGGAAAAAAGTTTTCTGCTTTGAAATGAATGCAAACTAGAACCAGAGAGAAAGGCACTGAAAAGAGAGAGAAGAAGGCATAGCACTGGCTGTCACCTGTTCTCAGAATGATGAAGATACTGAGGCACTTTCCAGTAGATGAGACTGAAAACTTTGAAATGAAGAGGTGGTAAATTTTCAAATTCTCAGTGTTCCCATGGCATACATTAATATGCCTCATCTTGTACCTTTATTCCTTTAAGGCTACGTATAAATTTGTTGTATCTTCTCTGAAGAGGACAATAGAAAAATCAAACCCAAGTCCCCTCCCTCCAGCTGTTTAAATAAGAAGCTATCTTTCCTATCTTGTTAGGCAAAATTCAAGAGGATTTCTGATATAATGAACAGCATTTAGAAATACAGTACAAAAATTCTTATTAAACTAATTTCTGAATTGCCCAAATTATTCAATACAATCAGGTAGTGAATCAAACCCCCCACACAGAAAGAACAGCTCAGCTCTTTCTGATATCTTTAGGATGTCATGTGTATATAAGATCTAAATTTGTTAACAATGTTTCTGTGCAAAATTTCTACAAGGTATTTAGAAACTGCTTTTTCTAGAAGGCTTAGCAAGTTTGCAAATGAAGTAATTTGAAATGCACTAATGAAAGCAAAATGCTAGTAAAAGTTTCCTAACTTATAACTTCAATTACAATTAGATCTGCATACAAAACCTATCAGTAATGTACATCTAAATATATGTCAGTAATTAAGTAATCTTTACAAGTATACTCTTCAAAAAGTAAATAAATAGGTTATGGCATTCTTCACCCCTTACACAGCTACACTGTTGTGTTTTGTTAAGGGATACTTCTTACCTTTTAACTAAAGGGGGGGCTACTTGTGGTCCTTATCATTGAGGAAGTGTGTTCACCGTTCATTCTAATTACAGGCTGTCTAGACAGAGCCTGTCTCTCTGATAGACTTCAGGCTTTCTTGACAGAACCCATCTCCCTGATTAGTTAGAAGGAGAGAGAAAGAAAGGAGAGGAAAAAAAGAAAGAAGAAGCTTGGCCTTCTTCTTGGAAAATAAAAGCAAATCATTAGTTTATATTCTCAGAACACCAGTAGAAGCATCTGCCAAGCCGCTCACGTGGCGGTCTCGTGTTCGATGGCTCCACACTGATGAATATCGCAGGGGAATTCCTGCAGCTTGGTGCCCCGGCCAGCCCCGCCGGGTGCAGCTCCCCCCCCCCCCCCCCCCCCCGGCACTCCCGAGTCTCCACGGTCTGCACCCTTGATTACAAGGACTTCGGTCCCCTGAGAGCACTGCCGGGGAGGGGGGCTTCTGTACACTACATGTCCCACCGCTCCCTCGGCCCCCCGGTGTTATGAACAAAAATAAAGGGTTACCCATTTTTTTCCAAAGGTTGTAGAATTACAAGTTTAACCAGTTCTGGCAGAGAGGAGGGCTTTTGTTGGCTGCATGTTGTAATCAGCTGTTAAGTATCAGGTTGTTAGCCATCCATTGTTGAGAATTCACTCTATTGTATCAGCATCACCCTGCTTGCGGCCAGGTGGGAGGACGGCATCCTCCCCCCCCCCAGACCGTGGAGAGGAGGGGACCAGGAATTGATATGCAAATAGGTTTAGAGCCAAGATTCAATGGGGCAAGCCCCCCACCAAAAAACAGCTAATGAACCCCTAAACCGGGAGAGCCAATATGGAATTTTGAGATCAAAGTAGTGTCTGGACCTCAGGGTCAGAAGCCAGCAGAGACGCTGAAAACCTTAGTTGTCCCTCGCCCTAAGTAAAGAAGACCTCAGCTGGGGCCAGTACCCTAGATGGTAATCTCAATAGTCGGGATCCCGGGGCATATACCCCCGCCTGCTCTCTACAGGAGAGGACCCCCAGCTCTGCCCCCTAGTGGACAAAGCTGCACTCCCCTCCTCCTCCCAGTCACTCCTGGGAGTGACGACAGCACGAGCATGGACCCGTTGGGCCTCCCAACCTCGAGCTGATCACTTTTAATAAAGGCATCAAAAAGGAGAAAGATCTCCTGATCTGTATATTTCACTGGCATTTGGCGAGACCTGCTGCCGCGCTCGACCTGGAGCCCATCTCAGCACACTGTCGTGGAGGAAATGCGCCTGGCCGGGTGGCTGTCCCTGCATTGGCCAGCCCCCACTCTGCATCTGCTCAGCCCCACACCAGTGGACTGCAGAGAAGCCCCCGCACATCTCTCAGCAGTCTCCACACAGAAAACATCCTGCGGCACCACCAGCAGGCTAATGACCGCTGTGTTCTGCAAGGTCACACAACCGAGCCCGCCCCCTAACTCAGTCCATGACAGCGCGGCCCCCACTGCTGGCAGCCCACGCTGGCAGACTAGCGGCACTACTATAAGCCACCACCCCAGACGCCCCTGGCCAGCTACCACCCATGTGGGCCCATGCAGTCCCTGGCTTGGAAACCCCGCGCATTCGGTGAAAGTCACCACCCCGACCTGGAGACACCTGCACCTTGGTCAGTGTCTGATCACCAGCAGCTCTACATGCAATTTCAGCGCCGTGCCTCCGCTTGTCCTCTCCCATCTTCACTGCATATCGAAAACTCGCCACGCTTGGCATGGCTGCAAGCACAACTCTACATAGACTCCCCTCCCCCCCTGCCAGCTTCCTTTGTGCCCCTGGTTCGGGAGACCCTGTCTGCCTTCTCCCCTCCCCTGGGCACTCTGCTACTTGGTGAGCCCGCGGGACTCTATTGCTCTGTGCCACCAAGTCACCGCAGCCAAGTGCGCAGTGCTTTTCAGTCGCCGTCATTAGCAGCAGCACTCGCTCTCACACCTCCGCTGGCAAGCTTTGGAAGCTATCACATTGACCGCGCACCAGAAGCTGGTCATGCTGAGCACTCTGCTGCTCCACACTAGGCGGTCACGCGGCCTCTCTTTGCACCTGCCCCCCAACCACCCGCGGGTTGGGACAGCTGCCATGACTATCAGCCTCAACACAAGCGCTGTCTCCACTGAACGGCGATTTTCACCCCCACTTTAACATCTTCTAAATGTGGTGACCATCAATCTGACGTTTCCAGATGCTCTGGGGTCACCATAACTTTAATATCTCTCTCTATTACATGCATCTCACCTTCCACAGGGTCCACACCTTCTACGGGATCCCTGCTTTCATCTTCTAAAAGTCTTACCTTAAAATGTCCAACTGCCCCCCTTGTACTTCAGCTCCAACGGACTCTCAGAGTGGGTCCCATGTATGACTTACCTGGAGCTGACTTTTGTATACTTGGATTACAGACGAAAAATTTGGCCAAATTGATTATGAGGACATTTTAAGTTCCATATCTACCCCAAGCACACTCCTGAAATTGCCCCACTCATACTTTAGGCATATATTCACTCAAATACTCACAATCCTCTGAATCTGCAGTTTCCTTCCCTTTCTTCTTTTTCGTTATTTAGTCCTCTGCTGTCCCTGGGGGATACCAGCACACACCAGTGGTCACAGGAGAACTCGACTGAGCTGCTGAAAATGAGGCCTTTCTCCTTTGAAATCTCCTGCAGTCATGAAGAGGAGGTTTTTATCCAGGTGGAACAAGCCCCCAAATTGTGAAAAACAACTATTCACATTAAAAAATTTAAAAGGTTTATTACACCTTAACAAAAAAACAAAAAAAAGACTAAATAAGGAAAATAGGCTTGGAAGCTGCCTTCATAGCTGTATACCACGTGGCTGGCTCGTCTTCAAGATGGATGTTCAGTCTTTTATACTCCTGGGGGTTGCATCAGCCAACCCTGCCCCCCCCCATAAAAATTCTGTATGTCAACTCTTCTTCACCGTCTATTGGTGGAGACTGCTTTCTTGTAACTTGATTGGAGGGTCAGGTGTTGCCATGCCGCACCCCCTTAGCAACAAGCTTTTCCATTCCCAACTCCCCCATGTAAGGGGCACATGTGCATGCCTTCTTTCTACCTGTCGTAGACAACCCAGGCTGTCTGACGGAAAAAGTACAAGCGGGGGGGGGGGGGAAGGAACTATGGGGAGAACAGAGGACATCTAAACTACAATAACATCAATAAAGCTTCTCTTAATATTCATACAATATTCATCCCTTAATTGCTTAATTGTGAGAGCCAATCATCTCATTATCCATCTATAACAGCCCCCAGACCCATTCTTGAGGCCTTCCACCAAACAACTCCATGAGATCCAAATGTGTTGCAACAGATCCGAAACCTGTTGCAAGTGTGAAAAATGTGTATTTTATGACTGGGTTTTCGCAAATATTAAAATGAATATTATATGTGTTATGTTAGAAAGTTATGCTGTAATAATTTTCTCAAGTAGTGGGTTAAATATAGTTTTAGGTTATAAAAAAAATGTTGAAATAGAAACTATACAATGCAAGGTACTTTTTTTAAAGAGAGGACTCGCACCGAGATAGCAGCCACAGGACACCTAAATCTTTCAGAGAAAAAGAATTTATTACTCTCTTATCAGAAGAAACTAGCTTCTCGCCTCGCTCAAGCCTGAAGACACTGTTAGGATTAAGAGAAAGAAGTTGACACTGGCCAGAGAGAATCCTTTGTTTGAATGAAATTTATGCATCATGTATGAGGTGTATGAATATGCAACAGGCAATTGTTTTTAAGGGTTAATCCTCTGTTTACGAGTGTCCTCTTTCGGGCTGGTGCTTCCCAGAAAAAGGTACCCGGACCGTCCGTAACTCTTTGCTTTTATTGTCTGGTATTGTCCTAAATCCTAATTGTCCAGATTTTTATTACTCTACTTATATTACTATTTTTAAACCATTTTATTATTATTAAACTTTTAAAATTTTAAAAACAAGTGATTGGTGTTTTTCACAAAGAGAGAGTAAAAAATTTCCCCCACAGATAGAGGAGGTACCTAGGTGTTCCCACCTATCCTGGGTGTATTTTGACCCATCAGACTTTGTGTTTCATGGGCTTTTCCCCCCACCCCCGATGGATCAATACCATCACTTTGACCAGTAGACATCTAAGCTGCAACAATCAAGCCTTGTCACAGATCCATTGGTGGTGATTATGTATCTTTCTACTGTTATCCTTTCTTTTTCTTTCTTTCTTTTCCTTCTGCATTTTCTTAAGTAATATTTTTATGCTTTCATATTGCTATATTACTGAAGATATTAATAATCAAAACACCTCTATATCTGCTTTGCATTGTAACCAAATTGTTCTAAAAAAAGCCCTATATATATATATAGACAAACATAGATCATTCAGTGTTGTTTCATTCAAATCTGCCCAAGGGATCTATTAACAAGAACCTGAGTTACTCTTGCCTTTATGAGGGCAGGTCGCAACAGCCATCCCACCATGTTTCTGTAATAGCAGCGGTGTGTGGATTTGACTGCCTTGCCTGAACGCTTACCCAAGCAGTTTTCCACAGGAGATGCTTATTGGGAAATGGGCAGCAGCAACCACCATCAAAACTCCCACACTGCTACAACTGGCCCACCAACAGGGCCTTGACTGCAGGGCTTAAAGTGAGCCCTTTGAAAGTGGCCTGGGACTGGATTTTAAGTCACAGTCAAGTGTTCCAGTTCCCTGAGAGAAAAAACCCCAATTTTCTGGGGAATTTCTCAAGGGCCAACTGATAACCCTCGAGGCCTTGAGGGCCGGTTAAATCAGCGAGACTCCTGAGAGATTTTTCTTTTGACCCACTGGTGTGGTAAGTGCTCTGTGGTGAAGGTGACCTTTTTTTTTTTTTTCCCTGTTTTTATCTCATAGAAGGGAGAGGGATCAATGAGTTCTAAATTCACTATTGTTAGGAAAATTATTCCACAAACATCAGATGTTTATGCCCAAAAAGGAGACAGAGGAGTCCTTTTACTTTAGTCTAAAAAAGGGAGAGGCCATGGGGGATTCCCCTGGCATCTTTCTAATTTTTGGAGGATGCAGCCTCCTTTTTATCCTAATTTCCTGGCTACATTTCCCTTCTCTCATTCCCCACTGGCTGAGTGTCCTTGTTTAGGGCAAATTTGGGAGAGAATCCCCAAAAAGGGGGCCCCTCCAGAAAGCAAACCAACACAGCCCCTCCCCCCAACCGGTTCAGGAAGAATTCCTCAGGGAGAAGTGCAAAGAACCTGTTTATTTAACAAGCACAGCACCCCCCCAGCATACAAAATGAACAATACTGGATGACACCACTCTTTCACCGCTCTGAAAAAGATGATGGACTCAGAAAGTCTCTCCTGGCGTGGTTGCTCTGTTATCAGTCCCTCCGGCGCTGGGGCAGCTGCTGCAGCCACAAGGTGCAAACTCTCTCGGTGTTTCCCAGGTCCCAGTCCGCAGCAGGTTCAGGTAGGTCCAAACAGAAAGGAGAAACAGTCCAGGAAGAAATTTGGACTGTTCAGCTAAATTAACTAATGAGAAGAGGAAAAAAGCAAGAGAAAGCAAAAGCAAAGCAGAAGCAGAGCAGAAGGAAGCGCAAAGTGAAAAGCCAGGCAAAAAGCAGCAGTATGTACTGTACTATCTGTATGTCCTGCCAAGTGGCTGATAAGAGTCCAAAAACAAAACTTTCACTCTGCAGAGTCAGTCTTAAAGGCACAGAACATAATATCCAGCATAAACAGCACACACGAATGGGGATACAAGCATCCTAACGTCACACTAGGACATTCCACCCCTTATCCCCATATCGTCGACATACTAACACACATTACGCATTTTATTCCCATAAATCTTCCATCTGTTCCCCCAAAAATTACAAGCAATATCCATCATGCCCTCATCACATCCCCACACCTGACCACTGAATCCAGGCCCCATTCCACAGAGCTGCAGGATTCCCCACTTTCACTTTGCTCACTCTATTTTTCACTTGCTCAAACCTTCAACGCTTACAATTTCCTTCTATCTCATGTCTATACAGTTTAGTGTACAGACAATGGCAATAACATCTAGCAAACAGTGATATTTGCATATCATTCTCACCCCACAATCAGATCTCCCTGAGGTACACATTGTGTCGTTCCATCTCTTTGCATTATCCACCATGTGCAACCTGGTCCCTGAGCAAAGACAACCCCACAAATGGGTTTGTCTGTACTCAAGGCAGAATTGAACCACACGGTCTTCCCAAACAAACCTCTGACATGCACCACTAGGACTTTATCTCCATTTATTATATTCAGGGACTCAGACTGGGCAGGACCTGCTCGGTTGGTGGAACCTCGGGTGTTAACTAACCAGGTGGCCTTTGCTAAATGCTGCTCCCAATTTTTGAAAGATCCCCCACCCAAGGCTTTCAGCTGGGTTTTTAGTAGTCCATTGTACCTCTCTAATTTGCCTGCAGCTGGTGCATGGTAGGGGATATGGTACACCCACTCAATGCCATGCTCCCTAGCCCAGGTGTTGATAAGGCTGTTCTTGAAATGAGTCCCATTGTCTGACTCAATCCTCTCAGGGGGACCATGTCTCCACACGACTTGCTTTTCAAGGCCCAGGATGGTGTTTCGGGCAATACGTGAGACACAGGGTAGGTTTCCAGCCATCCAGTGGTGGCTTCTACCGTTGAGAGCACGTGGTGCTTGCCTTGGCGTGTCTGGGGCAGTGTGATGTAGTCAATCTGCCAGGCCTCCCCATACTTGTACTTGGACTACCTCCCACCGTACCATAGGGGCTTCACCCTCTTTATCTGCTTGATGGCAGCACACATCTCACAGTCATGGATCACCTGAGAAATACTGTCCATGGTAAGATCCACCCCTCGGTCTCGTGCCCACTTATAGGTGGCATCCCTGCCCGGATGGCCTGAGGCATCATGGGCCCACTGAGCTAGGAATAACTCTCCCTTGTGTTCCCAATCTAGGTCTATCTTTGACCCCTCTATCTTTGCAGCCTGGTCTACCTGCTCATTGTGTTGGTGCTCCTCATTAGCTCTGCTCTTGGGGACACAGGCATCTACATGGCGGACCTTCACAGGTAGCTTCCCTACCCTAGCAGCGATGTCTTTACACTCATCAGCAGCCTAAATTGGTTTTCCCCTACGCTGCCAATTGGCCTCTTTCCACCTCTCCTGCCATCCCCACAGAGCATTAGCTACCATCCATGAATCAGTGTAAAGGTAGAGCCTTGGCCATTTCTCTCTCTCAACAATGTCCAGGGCCAGCTGAACAGCTTTGAGTTCAGCGAGTTGGCTCGATCCACCTTCTCCTTCAGTAGCTTGAGCGACCTGTCATGTGAGGCTCCATACGGCTGCTTTCAACTTCCAGTTCATCCCTACGATGTGACAGGAACCGTCAGTGAAAAGAGCGTAGTGTGCTTCCTCTGGTGGCAATTGGTTATATGGAGGAGCCTCTTCAGCCCGTGTCACTGGTTCTTGTTCTTCATCTGTGACACCGAAATTCTCACTTTCGGGCCAATTTGTACTTACCTCCAAAATCCCAGGGTGATTCAATTTACCTATATGGGTGCGCTGAGTGATAAGAGCAATCCACTTGCTCCATGTAGCACTGGTGGCGTTGTGAGTGGAAGGAACCTTGCCTTTGAACATCCACCCCAGCACCGGAAGTCGGGGTGCTAGGAGGAGTTGTGCTTCTGTACCAATCACCTCTGAGGCGGCTTGGACTCCTTCATAGGCAGCCAAGATTTCTTTCTCTGTTGGAGTATAGTTGGCTTCAGAGCCTCTGTAGCTTCGACTCCAAAATCCCAGTGGTCGACCCCGAGTCTCCCCAGGCACCTTCTGCCACAGGCTCCAGGACAAGCCATGGTTCCCGGCTGCAGAGTAGAGCATGTTCTTCACATCTGGACCTGTCCTGACTGGGCTAAGGGCTGCTGCATGAGCAATTTCCTGCTTGATCTGGGCAAAGGCTTGTTGTTGCTCAGGGCCCCAATGGAAATGGTTCTTCTTGCGGTTGACCAGGTAAAGAGGGCAAACGATCTGACTGTATTTGGAAATGTGCATTCTCCAAAAGCCTTTGGCACCTAGGAAAGATTATGTCTCCTTCCTATTGGTTGCTGGAGACATAGCTGTGATCTTGTTGATGACATCTGTAGGAATCTGACACCGTCCATCCTGCCCCTTCTCTCCTAGGAACTGAATTTCACAAGCTGGTCCCTTTACTTTACTCTTTTTAATGGCGAAACCAGCTCCCAGGAGGATTTGGATGATTTTCTGTCCTTTCTCAAACACTTCTGTGGCTGTGTTCCCACACACAATGATGTCATCAATATACTGGAGGTGTTCTGGAGCCTCACCCTTTTCCAGTGCAGTCTGGATCAGTCCATGGCAGATGGTGGGACTGTGCTTCCACCCCTGGGGCAGTCGGTTCCAGGTATACTGCACTCCCCTCCAGGTGAAAGCAAATTGAGGCCTGCATTCTGCTGCCAGAGGAATGGAGAAAAATGCATTGGCAATGTCAATAGTGGCGTACC